>NC_135745.1:4592500-4910000 GCF_041903045.1 Epinephelus lanceolatus | reverse complement strand
AAATAGTCATGAAAATAAAGAAAACGCATTGAATGAGAAGGTGTGTCCAAACTTTTGGCCTGTACTGTATATTGGTCTATCTTTTGATATTGTATTTTGTGCTTCAAGATTTTCTGTTATTCTATTCTTTTTTATTATATTTAGACTATTCGATGTATCACTGAGGTTGCATTTATGAATGATCCATATTTGTATTGTTTTTAATGTTAATCTGAACCAGCTGGCTTCTGTTAAAAGGGACACACGCCCACAAACCATTTAACACTGAGGACGGCTATGAGCTGAAACGCGTCTGTTCGACTGCTGCTGTGCAATCCACTATACTAGAAAGTATTATACTTATTAGTGAGCGCTGTCGGGTTTTTCCTGCTTTGCTGTAGTTTTTTGAACTGGCACCCAATTACACTTTGAGACTTTTGAGTGAGCACGCCAAGTTTGCTGAAGACTTATCTCCATACACAACAATACTAGCCAGCCAGCCCTGACCACCCCAAGATGGCGGCGACGTTGATGCATCGCTGAAACGTGCCGAAGCCGTCAACGAGGTATCTACTGTATATGGTATCTATGGCACTGACGGTGACAGTGCCTAGCAGCAGTCAGCAGTTGCTCTCCAATGCTACAGTCATCATCATGCTACCTAGTACTAAAAGAAAATCCGGTTTTCAAAAAAGGAAAGAGAGAAAGGAGAGAGAGGAGAGGCAAAAGAAAGGGTGTGACCCACTTTTTCTCCAAGAAAGGTGGGTAGCCTATATTCTGTGAGTGGTAGAAATGAACCTGTTAGCTTAATGTCCATAGTGAAATAAGCTAGCTACAGACTAGCGTTAGCCTAAATTTCACTCCTTTTTAACCTACATTTAATCAGTGCAGGTAAATGTTTAGCAAGATATTCATATTAAATCAGTTGTCCCTGCCCCTTTTACCAGACTCAACAACAGATGAGTCAGAAGCAGCAGCCCTGTCTCCCCATAACTTTATCCCTCTCCGTCCCGATGAAGAAGGTGAGCAACATTGTGCTGAATGATATGCCAGTTAGCATCATTGCAGGGAGTCTGTGGGAATTTCTCTCTCTCTTTTTTACCATTACAAAAAAGAAAACGAAATATTTTTTAAGGACAGAAATTCAAACAAATTATTTTTCCACATAATGATTATTATGAAACAAAAACAGCCTACAACTGTCTGTACTGGATGCTGGACAGTTGGAAACATTAAGTATCCTAACTCATCCTGTATTAAAGTTACAGACAATATTAAAATAATCCAGTTAGATGCTTTCATTTAGATTGAATTATGTCTTTCATTAATGTTTAGAGAATTTTCCATCTGCAACATTCAGGAAAATATTTCACAGGTTGCGGCTGCAGGGTGTACACACGCTGGTCGGTGACTTAGTGCAAGCTTGGCTGTTTAGACATAAATAACAACATGGCGCCTGACATACAATCCTGTATTGCCAAACAGTGCACTAAAAGATGGTTCTGAAGACATTTTAGGAATAGGAATAGGATTTTAGAAATAGGCAACACAGTAATAGAATGTAGATTCATATTTGATCAACAGTGCCTAGTTTTAGTTTTACTGCTTGATCTGCATTTGGTGTGTGCAAGAGTGTGTGAATGTTTCTCCAGATCCGCTCCTATAGTGTTTGTGCCCATGGTGGCGGGCATGTGAAAATATAACAGCAACAGCCCAAGAGTCACAGAAAATCTGCTGGATTTTCGCTGGCAATTGAGCAGAGATACTGTATCTGAGCGTCTTTTAAGATGGAGGGAAGTTTACCATAGCTCATTTACACTTTACACATTTACACACTCTTGTGGGCCTCTCCAGTTTGGGAGCCACTGTACTTCACTACAAGATGTGCATTTGCTGGTGTGACAGAAGGAACATTCAATCAGTTTCTTTACCTGTACTGGTTCGAAGAGGGCAGGCCATCTCTCTCTGAATTCTGCCACTGTCATGGACTGGCCGACTACTTCCCTCCTTCTATAGCTGTATGTTCTGGACATCATGTCATTGATCATCTGACCATTGTCCTTTGTCCTGCTCACTGCAATAAGCTCCAGTCTCACATTCTCCAGGCTTTCATCGGTTTCGCCGGCTGGATGTGGGGGAAGGAAGTTCACCTCAGCCTTCCTTGGTTTCTTGATATTTTTGGCAGGTTGTCTCTCGCCCTCCTGCTTGTGTTTCAGTGAATTTATTAGCAGCTCAGGGTTTCCGTGTGCTTTAAGTTTGCTCCGATAGTTTGCACACTTGTATTTTAGGCTTTGCTGCCACCCATAACATCCATTATAAGAGCCAGGTTCCCTCAAGCAGGGATGCTTCTCTATTAGCGCCTGTGCAACGGCAGTCCTCTGTGGATCATTGGGATAAGCTGTGTAGGAAAACATGGCCTCCGCCAGG
This sequence comes from Epinephelus lanceolatus, assembly GCF_041903045.1. Taxonomy (NCBI): domain Eukaryota; kingdom Metazoa; phylum Chordata; class Actinopteri; order Perciformes; family Serranidae; genus Epinephelus; species Epinephelus lanceolatus. The sequence continues at coordinate 4,907,594 of NC_135745.1, read as the reverse complement.
CGCTCCAGAATGTCAGATTTGACACTAGGTGATGTCAGCAAGATTCCGTCTTTGAGAAACTTTTCATTGCCTTGCCTCAAAGCCATCTCTGTGTTGTAGGAGAAGGTTGGAATGGGAAAGATGGCAGGCCACAGGCTTTGCCTCCCAGTGGCAGGGGAACTGGGAATCACAGCATCCTGTGAATCCACAGAGAGACGATCATCTACAGATGACGTGTCTGATGTGTCAGGGTTGCGCTCCTGAGGGGCCGTGGCCATTAATATACCTGGTGATAATGGCACGTGCTCTACTTTGACTATGTCTTTATCCTTCAGGCTACATGTAGAGGTTATTGTGAGGGAGTTATCAAAGTCAGCGGGTCTGCGCTGCTGAGGAGCCGCTGGCCTTGTTATACCTGAAGGTGCTGGCAGGTGAACTACTTTGAGTGTGTCTTTATCCTTAAGGTCACCTGTAGAGGTTAATGTGAAGAAGTCATCAAAATCAGCATCTTTGTACAGAAGGCCTATCTCTGTGGTGATGGAAAAAGCTTGTTTAAACACTTTAATCAAGTCCTCCAAAGTTGAAGGGAGGCCGTTTTGGAAAGTTATCTTCTTGATATCGTGCTCGATGATGACTCGAAATCTCATGGCCTCTTGCGTACCTGTAAGTAAAAACAAACAAACAAACAGAAAAAAATAACAGTTAGACATAAGCCCCTTCTACACAGATATCACGCTACAGGGCCACTACTAATTACCTTCTTTATGCCACCTTTGTATTTTTACACAGAACCATACAATGGTGGCATCATGCTGCTACAGAGTGTGATTTTAAACAGCATGTTAGCATTGTGGAATCAAAAGAGGCGTAATAATTGTGACATGTAAAACAGCGTTGGCCTCTAGTGTGACATATAACATATGCGTTGGCAGCATTTTACAGACAAAAACAATGGCATAACATGGCAATAACAATCATTTACCATCCCTGTTATATGGCAGTTGATCTCGTCCTCTGCTTGGACGAGGAGGAGCTCCCAGACTTGCAGGACTGCCCCTTAAAGTTGGAGATTCGAATCATCAGTCGAAAACCCCTCAGTCGACTGGGATTCCCTCAAATCGAGCAGCCTTTTTTTTCTTTTTGCGAGCCAGTGCGCTGTGCAATTGCAATGCAATTCTCTGGACAATCTGGTTCCCAGATTTCCCTGCAGAATGAGCGCTCTTGATTTTCACGCTACTCTTTGGTACAGACAGCTGCGGATGTGATGCAGCTGCACAGAGGAAGAGAAACTTTCCACTGAAAGGCTCTGAAATAACATTATCTCCTCTATTCTGCTTGGAATCGGTGAATTTACAGCTCACGGGTACTTAATATTACACAGTCTCTGGCTTTTGTTTTGATATTAAGTGTGGGAAAAAAAGGTTGTTGCCCATTTCCGATTTGTTGTTAGCGCCATTAGCTTGTTTACTATATCACATGAATGCTGCTGTCACACTCAACGTCCCACTTTCAAAATTTATTTTGAAAAAACAAACAACCTAATCTTCCAATATTTGCATTAAACTTATTTGACTGACATAATTCTGAGCCTGGTACAGCCCTACAAATCTCACTGTTTTCCCGATTTGCAAATATTTTCAGCCACTGCTCTTCTTCTTCGAATTAGGCACTAACTGCGAACAGCTACTTTCTAAATCTCCTGTAGTGGATCAGATGCGTAACACGTCGTCAAAATGTCACACCCGTACCACCCATGACATCACCCCACCAACTGTCCCTCTTATACAGACATTATTTTGGCACTGTTACTACCTCCATTCTCAGCTCAGAGGAGAGACAACTCCCCCAATTCTGTGATTGCACCGTTTATACAGAGCAGCAACGCAGCATAACAGCGTGAAATTCCTGCCTTTACGAGGCAGTGTGAAAGGTTCTATTGGCAGGGTGAAATGTTTTCCTGTGGTTTGTAAAATTGCTTTCCAATATCTCTCTTTTCCTGTGAAAGAGGATTTATCTCTGTAACTTTAATCTGCATTCATTCACTTCTGTCAGTTAGAGAGCACAGAAACATATACACATTGCTGACAGACATAAACCCAAATCATTGACTTAAGAAGTTGCTATACTTGCTGTGTCTCTAGGCACCTGATAAACATAATTTCAATATTCCTTAAGTAAAACCTTTGAATATCTGGTAAGCACTGTATACAGGGCTAAAAAAATTAACACCCGCCAAGCACCAAATGCGGCTAGATTTTCCATTTGGCGACTAAATCTCGGAAGGCTATCCGCCACATTGGTGGCCACATTGGCCACATTGGCAGGTAAATATATAAACATTTTTATATATATGTATATATATATATATATATATATAAATATATATTTATATACACATATAGCAGACCGGCATTCTGTTTGTTGTGTGTCATACTTAAATTGCTCCCCGCTGCATCAAGGAACCTGTAGGCCTACTCGGAGGACACACGCACATGTAGGCATATCGCGCGCCTAGATCCGTGATCTTTACCAGGTGTAAGTAAACCACTGACAAAACGAAAAAACACAGACGAGGACGAAGCAGAAGCTGTGATGTTACAGAAAAAAAGAAAGCTTTGTGAGAAATGGAGGTTCGGCGATAACAGCGTTTCAAGAGGCTGGCTACACTACGATGCTGAGGGTGTAGTAATGAGCTGTAATGTATGTCGGCAATATGCTAATGAAAAAAACGTAACAACTCACTTGTCATCGGTAACAATACGATGAAGCTGCAGAACATCCGTGACCATGAACGCAGCAAGTGTCAAAGTACAAATATTTGAAGTACAAAGTGCTAATGGAATTTTGAGCTCAAAACTTCATAATATTAAACTAATTTTGCTTCAAATTTCACTCTGGCCTCTCCTTTAAGCTTGTATTCAACATAATACTTTTTTATCTCAATTAAAAGTATTGAAACAAATGTGACAGAAAAAGGCAATTCATTATTTTGGCCGGTGGATTTTTTCATCTACCAGTCCCCTTGGCCGGTGAGCCAAAAAGTTAATTTTCAGTCCTGACTGTATATTAAACTACAAACTCAGACAGACTCAGACTTTGTCTGTGTGCTTCCTGGTGCTGAGCAGGAACAGCTACCTAAAGAAGCTAATGACAAAATGAAAGAAAACCACACAGTAACTGTGTGAGCTAATGGGGTTGGGTGTGTGAGAGACATTCTCACATTACAACAATTTAATTCAATGTTACTATATAAAGTATTGATTCGTGCAAGTTGACTTAAAACTTTTTTGGACTGTGGGTATCGCTACAGATTTAGGGGTCATACACGTGCAGCGTCTTTAACCACCTGGAAAACGCAAGGTTGGGTGCTGCTTTTGTGCCTTTTTTTGAGCCAGCTTTCAAGAGCATGGCAGCAGGTTGCCTTTGAGGTTTCTAAGCAACCATAACAAGCACTGCACCATAGCCCATTTACCTGAAATCCTGAGTGCAGAGCTGATCTTCCTCATGTGGGCACATCATCCGTAGGGCAGATGTAAAGCTCTGGCAGCTCTGCACCAAAATGATCCACTTTCCATATTTATTGTAGACTGGTATTTACGAAGGAAGGGAAAGGTATCTGTCATCTGTGATTCGTTGTTCCTCGTCACATGACATGCAGTGTACGCTGCCACATTACAAAAGTTGAACCCAATTTATCTCAGGGTGCAGCCATCACGCCCTGAAAAAAGGCGCTCAGGAACGCGTACGCGACAACAGTGTCACTCTGGCGTTTGAGCACGCCTGCCATACGTCTACATTGAAAACAATGAATTTGAGGGTGTAAAAAACACGTCATGTGTGCAAACCCATACAGCAGAAAGCATGAATTACAAACTTTTTGCATTAAGAGACATGGAATTTTCTAAGGAGGGACTGTCTAACAAAAATATGCTATTGGTTACATTATGGGAAATGAAGGATTCAGTATGTATTTACACAATAAATTTTATTGGACTGAAAAAGGCAACTTTTAAACCCTACCAGGTCTTCATTAGGCAAATAAGCCAACATTACAAACAGCAAGGTATACCAGACACCAGATTCAATAGGCACCAACTTTAATAGGCAAAACTTTTATCAACAAAATTCAAATGGACAAAATTTTATTGTAGATAGGAAGAAATGGAGCTTTGCCTGATCTTCCTTTGTGCATGTCTGCTCTACTGCTGTACACTTAATATGTTAATCCCAACGCGTTCAATTCAAACTTGTGCCAGTTGAAGTGGTATGTAAATATATTATATAATACAAAAATCGACACAGCATAGTATTGCAATATTTTGCATGGTGATATTGTATATGAACGCCAAGTATCGACATTTTATTATATATATTAATTTTTTCAAATACACACTTTCATACAACTTTTGGTACTAGAATTAAAAAAAAATCAATTGCTTTTTTCGGTCCACTAGAGGGTGCTGATGTGTTTTTTTCCCTGGTAAAGTCTCAGTCAGCAGCATTTGGCAGGAAGTTCATCAAACAAAGATGGAGGCACCAGAGAAAGAAATCAGAAATGCGGCATCAACGTTTCTCATCAACTCTCTGGACATATTTTCAATTATTTAACACAGAAAGAAAGGAGGACAAGGCGAGCAGAGCGGAGCAACGAGCGGAGCTTCAGAGCTGCTTTTCTGAAGCAAAACAAAAGTTTACATGTTCTAAAAAAAGAGAAAACATCGCATGCCCTGCGATGTGACTATCACACATGCAAACATCGCGATGGCGATGTTCAATCGATAGCATGCGTATGCGTAATTACGTGAGGCATTACGTGGTATTGGGTTGGTCATAGGCTGTACTAGCCGATGCCGCATTTTAGGCAGTATCGGAGGCATTTCCGAAACTGGTATCGGTATCGGTACAACACTATCGGAAATGGCAAGTGAGGGAAAGGCGCACAATTGTAAGTCATAATTACCGATATGTTACTGTTGTTTTGTCATGGAATGTAGTGTTTTCATGCGTAGTTTAACCTTCAAACCCGTGGTCGATGTATTAATATAGAGCCCACTTGAAAGTAAGGTCCCGCTAGATGACAACGGTGTCAGCGCTCATAGATAATAAAGATGTGTATGAGCGCTCAGGCTGCCCCACCGAGAGCAGCCTCTCTCGGATAGTCCTTTTGAAATTCGTCGCTGATATCTCTGCAGTGGTTAAATATGAAATGTAATTCATTTGGGGTATGTCTAATGGGCAATATTCAATCTCAGTATATAGGATATATTATTAAATGTTGTAACATTGTTAATGTAATTGTTGTTCTTTGGATGTATTCTTTTGCTTATTTATGTGTTTTACCATTCAATAATGATTTTAATTTAAGAATTTATTTTATTATTTATTTATTCAACAGCATTTTAAATATTGATTATCTGATATGAATTGTATACCTGATGTCTGAAGTGTGGCTGAATAAAATTTTCGTCTTAACATTTGACCTGTTTGATCCTCATTTCGGTGAGGATAGACTAAATGAGAAACTACTGTCAGTATAATCCAGTACAGTTCAGCAGCACCACAATCTACAACACACTTCAATAAAATGTTAGACTTAATACAATATTAAACTGCTGTTGTTTTTTCTAAGTGTACCAAGTAAACTGTCATGTCTACATAAAAATGTAGACAGAAAGCATAATGATGAGACAAATGCAGTGATGGACAGTAACTAAGTATTTACTCAAGTAGCTACTGTACTTAAGTACAAATGTGATGTACTTATACTTTGGGAATTTCCATTTTGTGATACTTAGAGGGAAATACTGTACATTCTACTCAAGCTACATTTATTTGATAGCTATAGTTACTTTTCAGATAGTTTGTTTTATATGGTGTAAGTTTCATATTTACAAGTTGATGTGCGTTGCTATAGATTAGACTAGTACACTAGTCAAAGGTGTTAAAATTAGTTCTACCATGACAACATTTAAATGCTGCTCACATGTAGCCTATGTGTAAATTGATCAATTAATACTCAATACATATTCATGTAGCTATATGATGATTACAACACTTGAAAATGGGTCACTATGCATAATGAGTACTTTTAATTTTTCATTTTAAGTAGGCCTACATTTTGCTGACAATACCCATATACTTTTACTCAAGTCAGATTTGCAGCACTTTTACTTGTGACTCAGTTTTTGTTCTTTGTTGTGAATTTAGGGTTGGGTACCGAAACTCGGTACTTTTTGTACTTGCTACTGATTCACGTTGGTACTACCGAGTACCAAATTTGGCACCTGAAGTGGAGGCGGAGCGAGAGCGCATGACTCGCACCTCAGACTCAGCAACAATGGTGAGCCGAAAGCGGTCCAAAGTCTGGCTGCACTTCACGCCAGTCGACGGAGACAGTGCTCGCTGCAATATTTGCGACGCAACATGCAAGGCAGGCGGGGGAAACACTTCCAATTTAAGGAATTGTATTTATTTCTATTTAAATCTTTTTATTGAATTTTCAAAATAAATGCATGTGCAGCACTGTTCCTAAATGTTCTCAATAAAATGTTGAAACTGAGAAGTTTAGACTTTAAAAAGTACCGAAATAAGGTACCGTTTGGTACCGGTACCGAATTCCAGATACCGTATCGGTTCAATTATGAACGGTACCCAACCCTAGTTGTGATATTACTACTTTTTCTGGGTACTTTGTCCACAACTGGATAAACATATCAAACAACAGAGACATGCAAGCATAGCACGTCTCATCCTCATCCTCCGCTGTCTTTCTCGGATCTGCCTCCTCAGCTGGGCAGCCTCCTCCTCAGCCTGCAGGTACAGCAATCCTGCTGCAATAACTGCACCAAGACGCCTTCTCCGATCCATGTCAGTTATAAATTTTTTGCCCGCAGCTGGCTTTTGATCATATTTAATCTATTTCCAATTCCCGCACCTGGCTTCTGATTATGTGTAATCAAAACAAAAGCCAGGTGCGGGGGAAAAAGACATTTTATGAAAATATTTTGGCTATTTATATGTTTTTGTGTGTCAGTTATATATTATGTTGAAACGTTAAAAACGCATAGGCCTACATATTAATTTCTTACAATGACAATGAAAAGACGCAGGGCTGGGCTGTGTTTATATTGTTTTTATTCTGTTCCAAAAGCAGAAATGACTGTACTCCCATCCTCCCGTTCTTGGGAAGTCCGGACTCCAAACTTGCCAAGTCCACAAGTCCGAACTGCTGAACTTGAGTATTGAGAAACGCCTTAAGACTTGAATGAAAAATGACGCCAACTTAGTTTTCGGAGTTATTGTGACGGAGACCCTAGAGAATTAACGTGACCGATGACAACAACACTTTTGTTTCATTTTCCGCTTTTATTTTGAAGGCCGTAAACGGCTAATTTCCGGCTTGACCAAATATGCCGCGGGACACTAAATCACCTTTTCTTAAACACCGCAAAGCTACTACTCTTTCTGTTCAGTCAGCTAGTATAGACGTAGTAACGTTACCTTGAATAATAACATAGAGCTGAGATATCAATTTAATGAGCCCAGTAGAATCAACACAATGTAGATAAACTTCATACCTGCTTTGTTGATGAGGAACTCAGACCTCTCATCTTCCAGCAGCCTCCGCTGGCGGTTAATCTCTTCTTCATAGTTTGATATTGTTGTTTCCAGCAGGGCGGATATTTCCTCTACAGCCACCGCGAGTCGCTGGTTGATATAAGTTTTCAGGGTCTGGAGTGTTGACATTTTCAGAGAAAAAGTGGCATGCGGAAAACACATTGAAGATGTTGTTCCCTGAGCTCGAGGTAGACTGCACGGGAGAAGTATCGCGTGAAGAGTCGATACTTCGCCTTACGCCAGAAACCACGTGACCATCCCAAACCAGGCCTTGTTACGTCATATATGTATCAGAGCGGTGTCAACCTGGTGTTGAATACAAAAAAAAAAAAAAAAAACAACTGGTGTTGAATACGGGATTTCACAAAGATATGTGATGTTTCATAGATGAAAAGTGAAATTACTCTGCAAAAAAAAGCGGATGAAAAATGAAATAAAAACATTGCTATCCTCAGATGCTATTGCTCTGCATAGCACCACACACCAGGTTAAAGAAACAGACAGGAAGAGTGTGCTCCACCCTTGACACACTCTTCTGTTGCAGAAGCCTGTGGAGCTCTGGCTTCGTTACACTACAGCAAAGATAGTGGATAATGCCTGAATTACTTTATCTAATTCCACACAACACTACTTGTAATCCCTCAGGTTTGGTGACGTTACCTGGCACCGTGCTTTACAAGTAGAAATTAAAGCCATTATATTGGGTGCTATACCCCTAATTTAATTGCTGAATGCATCTGTTAGAGTGTAACCAATGCAGCCTGAATACACATGCAGTTGTCCTGTACCTTGGACTGTGCATTTGTATTGTATGCACTTCATTTACAGCACTGGGTTAAAAAGATAAATGTAGAAGATGAAATGAAGACAAAAGAACCCTTGCTAAAGATCATTAGTTTATTTTCAAGAGGTTATTTCAGAAACATGTCATTACAGTCAAACTCTGGAGTGTTGGATAAATGCATCATCATCTCACTGCAGCTGTTTCCAGAGAAACCTTAGAAATATCAGCTATAAAGTGTCCCAGGAATGACTCCTAAAACCCCAAAATTAGTTAGCATCGTAGCACTCTCAGCCCCCCCGTCTGTAAGTCAATGGGCTTTTGGTTAGATGCCTGAAATAAGGTCTGTGGTTAATACAAGCTTAAGAGATTGTCATGTTTTGTTCTGCGACATTAAATATGTCAGTAAATACCCCAGTCATGAATTCTGTAGCTTTTATGTGTCTTAAAAAAGGCGGTTGCTAACAAGTGGCTAAATGAGACTATAGAACATCATCACACCAAACATGGCCTTACAGACTGGTTTTGGTGTAGTTTGTTTATAGCCTCATGTTAGTTTTTTACTAATTGCGATTGCATTTAGGCTTCAAAAATCATAAAGTGCTGTTCATTTGTGACGATAATCTTGCTGAACAAAATCTATAAAGAGCTTAGTTTTCTGCAGTAATCCAAAATCCAATGGAAAAACCCCACTGGCTTTTTGACGAGTGAACCAGGGCGACACTAACTTCCATGTCGGCCTACAGAAAAACTTTGTCCCTAGAGTACTCTATACAGCCTGGTCTCACTCCCAGGGCATCAAAATACAGTGCTTGGGCAGTAACACCAGGGGACACCCTTTAGCGTCTGTATGAGATGCACCAGGCTTTCAACCAACTCCATTGTAAACCCATGTGCATCATTATTAAATATTCAGAGGGTACAGTATAAAGAGCAAGAAAATCCACTTTGAATGGGAGGAAAGGTGGATGGGTCCAACAAGCACAGGACTCTGAGCCAGGTGACGCGTGTTTGTGTTGGGTGTGAAACTACAAGTCACCATTGAGTTACTTTGTCACCTCAGTTGTTAGTCACTTGTCAAGGTTTATTTATACTCCCTTTATGTATGAAAATAGATATGTCCATTTCAACGGTTGTAAACATCACTGTCTTCATACTTCCATGCATCCGTCATGTTGGCATTGACACGGCCAACAGATGGCACTAGAGGGCAGAGTCAAAAGTTTCACACAACAACAAACAAGACAGCAGCTGTGGTCTATGCAACCATTATATAAATCCCAACATGGACAGAATTTTTTTTTCACTATATTAGCAATTTGTTCGGTCTTTCTCAGTATCTAACGAGCCCTTAACTGTGACCCCTCAAAAGCAGCTGTCTATTGCCCACTTTTCCCAGCTGATAATCCAGCCTCTGTAGAGAGAGACTCCACAGTGATGCTGACAGAGAGGGAGAAGCAGAGCAGGTGCAGCCTCAGTCTGGTTTGGTGCTGCTGGGTGACGCTGCAGGACAGAGCTGGGTGGAGTACTGCAGAGGAACATCCAGACCTACCACAGGACCCACCACACTGAGCCACGACAACACGTAGTTCACTGCCCTGCCACACAAACACAGACACCCACACACAGTAAATACTATGAACCTGACAGATGTATGAAGTGAAGAACAATCAACCTCACTTGGCTTGCGAATGCTTCAAGTTTCATGCAACTTTAAATGTACTGAAGGACCTGATGCACAGTGTAATACTTTTTTTAGATTAGTGAATCCAACAGTAGACCTACTTGTGCTGTTCCTGAGCCGCCTGCAGCACGGGCCGCATGAACTCCTCTGTTCTACAGGGGTGTAGCATAAAGAATGGCTGACCCAGCAGGGGATGCTCCTGACACAAACACACAACACACAACACACACACACACAACACACACACACACACACACACACACACACACACACACACACACACACACACACACACAGAGCTCAGTGGAGCTTCAAGGAGGATGATGATGATAAAGATGATGGGTACACCTCTCCTGGTTTTACCTGCAGAGTGATTGTATTCAAAGGACTGCTCTGAAGCCGAAGCCTGAAGTTTGGATGAACAGAGCTCCACATCTCCTCTAATGACAGGCTCCTCCCCTCTGACATGGTGAAACACCAGGAAGAATATGCAGCAGGTAAGTCACTGAGGGCATCCTCATAAAATACTGACATGGCTGAGATATGCAAAGGTGTGCAGTCCCTCTACAACTGCAGAGATTTATTTTCAGGAGAACCCTTGACTTGCTTGTCTTGTCTTGTCTTGTCTTGTCTTGTCTTGTCGCATCCCTCAAGGTGTCCACAGACTTTTTCGTTATCGTTATTTTTGTTTAATTGTCTGAGTTTTATCTCTTTTCTGATTAATTCTAATGAGGCTACACTGAGGAAGGAGGTTGTATTTTCAGAACTGATAACTAGTTAACTGAGCAGGCTGCAATGTGCTGTCTATAAATAAGGGACATGCAGTTGATTTGGACATTAGGGCTCTGTGGTGGGATGTGTATATGTTTACTTTATTTTATAGCCTTGATATGTTCTTTTCTTTAAAGGGGCTGTATGTGAATTCAGAGTGTATGAGTTGTCTGGACACGATTCTCAACAAGAAGGTGGCTAAGCCAGCAACTAGCAGCTAATGGTGCTAACTCCATAAACAGCGCTAAACAACAACAACGACAACAACAACAGTGCTGACAGAGCTTACAGTGTTAACCAGTTGGGAAACTGAGGGTGACGACACCATCCTGATATCAGCAAGGCAGGGCAGTGCAAAGCAGCTAGCCAGTGGAATAGTAACATGCACACGCAGCTGGACCAGCTTACCACAACAAACCATAGAGAAGTTTGAAATACAACACACACAGGGGAAGTGTGACTTCATTGTCTGCTCATGACACCATTATTCCACTACATCTTTACATAGCAATTAGTGCTTTGCTGCTATATTAATGCTCTGAATGTCACATACAGAACCTTAAGTGGGTGTATCACAGTACATCGGCATCAGAAACATTTTCCTTCCCCTCCACTCCCCCTTTCCCTTTTAAAATGTATCTTACTTATGTTTATGTACATTTTAACACGGTGCACATTTTAAACTACCTACTTTTTACTTTTATCTAAATCATTTTTACACAAGTAATTGTTGTAATAAAATGTCTTTACAGTAACCGTACTTGTACCTGAGCACAATACTTTTTTATCCGTTCAGCTAACTACAATACAGTCACACCATTCACAAAGTATACTTAACTCGAAACCCCTCACATCTACATCAAACAATACCATCTGTAAATAATCAACACATCATACTGTACATGTCTGATGGTTGGAGTGGCAGTGTGTGTATGCAGTGACTGTCTCACATGTAACTAACCCTGAGTGGAGGCTCTGAAATACAGCACAGGAGTACCATAGCTGCAGGAGTGCAGGATGTGATACTCGTACTGCAGCACCTGGCTGCTGCCTTCAGACACCGGACAGCCCCCGTTATCGTCATCATCATCATCTATGTCACCGCTGATGCTGTCAACATCGGCTGAGGCAACAGGAACAGACTGTGGAGGAACAGAGAACATGGAGACAGTGTTGAATGTAACGGGGTTCACTTTGTAGCATTCAGCAGTGCTATCTGTGGCTGCTTCAAATCTGAAGCTGGAAATGAGCCATCAGAGGACATGAAACTTCTTAATTATTAAAGGTGTGGAGATTTGGAGAAAGAAATATTTTAATATGTTAATTACAGGTTGAAGGCACAGATGGAAAATAATGATATACCGTGAATGTTGGCATGTTTTCCTCCAAAATTCAGTCTTTCACCTGTTCTGTTTCTTGCCTCTGCTTGTCAGGCCAGGGGTGATAGGAAGTGAGTGGCTCTGTATCTGATCCTTCCTGGTCCCACACTGGGGTTGAGTCAATGACGACTGACCTGAGAGCAGTCTTCCTCAGGTAGCCCTCATCTGAACCCTGAGCACGGATCAGACACTACCATTAAGCACATTCATGGACCCCAGCAGCAGGCTGTCAGGCTCAATAGTACTGACAGGAAGTAAGTGTATGAACCTCCTCACCCGGACTGCCTCCCAGCTCCAGCTGTCTCCCAGCTGCTGCGACTTCTGCAGCAGGAGCTGACAGCAGCGATGGAAGTTCTCCTCATCAAGCACACACGAGCTCATCTCTGCACAGCAACATGGGGGAGAGCAAAGGAGGGAAATGAGAGTGGGTACAACTATAGATTACATCTTTTTAATATGGAAACAGATAAATTTTACTGAATGTAAAATCATATGCCAGTTGTGCCAGATGGGTCTCTACACAATCCAGGATTGCCTTGCAGAGTTAGTCAAATTAAAACATTATTTGAAAATTACAGAAATGGTCAGAAGAAATTTAATGTAAACCAAAACTGAGGATCAGTTGCAGCTGTAGTCCTATTAAGCATATGTACCGCTCAGAGCACTATGTCACTCTTAACCTGACCAGAGATCAGAGGTCTGTCTGTGCCCAGTTGAGATGTAGTATCCTGCCTCTGGGAGTGGAGACTGGATGCTTTCATTCAACACAAGAAGAGAATAAAAAATGTCACCTGTGTGACCTCAGAGAGATTTAAAATGAAATACACTTTCTGTTCTACTGTCCATTTTATTACAATCTCAGATTTAAGCTTTTCCTTAAATTGTCCTGATTTGTTTTCCATGTCTGATGAATGCAGACTTGAGTTTCTGTTTACAGATAAAGTGTTTCAGTTAGATCAGTTTGTGTCAAATGCTTACCAACTGCGTCTGAATCTGAATAAATTACTGCATGTTCAATTAGTCATATTTCTATAATATTATTACTGTCACATAAATATAATATATATATAACATAGTACTACTACTAATATTACTCATATTTCTATAATTACTATTATAGTTGTTATTGCTATTATTGTTGCTGCTATGCATCTCCCTTTATGTCTCATTTTGTTCTGCGGATTACTGTTAATTTATTATGCTGATCTGTTCTGTACGACATCTATTACACTTCTTTCCATCCTGGAAGAGGGATCCCTCCTCAGTTGCTCTTTCTGAAGTTTTTAACATTTGTTTCCCCATGAACAAGTTTTTTTGGCCAGGTTTTCCCCATCCGCTGTGAGGGTCCAAGGACAGAGTGATGTCATAAGCTGTAAAGCCCTGTGAGGAAAATTGTGATTTGTGGTATTGGGCTTTATATATAAAATTGATTGACTGATTTGAATTTGGATTTATTGAGAGGACTGCCCCTTAAGATGTAGCATCTCATTTTAAAGGGGGACCTCTAGACACAAATACAAAACAAATACATACACATAACAAACATACAATACAAATACACAGACACATAGACCTCACTAGCCATCGCCAATCCACACCCCGTGCCCTCAGCTGTTGTACAAGAAAAACTGGAATTGGCTACCGTCAACTTAAAAACATGAGCAAGCTGTCTTGAGATGTGAATATAAAGAAGTCCTGAAAGAGGTAACAGATCTTAAGAAAAGAAGATTATTCCAGTCACATTAGAATGACCTTTTTCCAACATTTTTGAAAATTCTGGGGACAAAGAAAAAGGGATATTGCATATGTCTAAGCCGATATGAAGAATTACATGGAGTCAAAAACTGTTTGGAATACAAGGGACGACTGAAATGAACACATTTGAAAATTAACTGAACCCAGTGAAATTGCCTTCTAAATTTAGGCTGCAACTAATTCAGTGATTCAGCAAGCATTGGTAAGGTCTACATGGACACCTCAAAACTTAATCAACAACAATGAATCATATTTTATAAAGTGATCATGTTTTCTATGCACAGTACAGTATTTAACTGCTGTCAGATTAATATTGTGCAGTAAAAAGTGGTACGATGTTTCCACCTTAACCTGGCTAAAGTAAAAGTATAAGTAAGTAGCACTTTGAGGAGCAGCTGATATGTACTGTAGATATTCTGTCATACCTGTTGCCTCATGTGCCACCTTGCAGCACACCAGCCAAATGGAGCACAGCCAGTCTGTGTACCATACTACGTCCTAACAACAGTATGCCGTACACAAATGCTCATAGTAATAGTAGCACATTAAAGATCTGTGTCTTTTGTTCTTTAAATTATATATTTAGAACATTAAATCCTATACTTTCTTTTTACAGCCAATTCAAGGCAACATTTTGAAAAGAAATGCATGGGCAGATCTTTACAGCGTTGGAGGGAAACGGACAGCACAAGATGAACTGTACAGGCTTCTACGCTGGCAAAGCACTTTGTTATAACGTTAGTTTCTATACGCATCGCAACACAGCGGACTTGAAGACGAGTCACGTTATTCTAACAGCCGTTTCTCAAACACATTTATATCGCAGTGTTACTGTTGTTGGTTTGAGGTGACAGATTAAACCTTTAAGCCCTTCACACAGTACAGAATATAGAAAACACACACTGCTAGTGACTTACAGCTTTCTTTTCCACTTACAGCTGTCTTGAAGGAACGGCTGAAGCAATGTTTCTGTTCCGGGTCGTGAGATCACGTGACTACTACCGTCACCTTTTAGATTTATTATAATAATCTGTCAAACAACACATTTATACCAAAAGGCTGGAAAACGTAAAAACTGCCTAAATACCAAGAAGGTTCTTTCACAAAAAAAGGGATTTTAATCAAGTATTACTTTTGTCCTTCGTCATCCTTGAACTGGCTGCGGTCTGTTGTTTGTCTTACAGCCGCTAGATGGCAGCACATACCAGGTTAGAGCTGCAGCAGCTGCAGTGGCCTGTAGGGGTGACGTGACAGCGCCACACAGAGTAGGGTAGTATGTTGTCCACCATTTGACCTGCAAGCACAGCAGGACCTACTTCTGCACCCAGGCTGAGAGAGTAAACTGTTCTAATACCGAGGTCACGAGGTTTCACTTTAAGAGTTTTAAAGACACTTTTAAAGGGGAACGCCACTTACATTAAGAATTCCAATATGTTATTTCCATGGCCAAGGAGAGTTTAAACAGTATTTGTGAACAGAGCTATGCTCTCTCAAAACCACTAACCAGAGAAGTAAAGTGGAAAACACACCACTGCTGCAGCACAGTGACGCTCATAGCACGCATTGGATGCATCGCGCTGCAGCTCGTTAATAGGCAACCATACAAAGTTATACTACTTTCACTGAAAGGTCTGTACTTCCTCCACCTTTGTATTTGCTTAAAATCATGTGCAGACAGCCCCTGATTCAATTTGAATTTTCATCTGAAGAGCTGATTTCCAGAGCTATGACTCGCCAACCAATATCTTTTTGATCGTTGTCTTTATAATGTCAGGACTGTGGGTTAAGCTTGGGATATTCCTCAGCCTCAATGTGCATTAATTGTCACACATGAGACACAGCGACAGCTACAGAGTTCTCTTTGCATCAGAAAAAGAGTTGCTACGGGAGTTGGTATGTACAAGCAGAGAGCGAGTGGAAGAAAAATGCATTTAATTTCAGGGGTGGTGAGGCAGGAAACAGGACAGTGGTGTGAAGTGCTGCAGGGCACCACATGCAGGAGCTCTGATGCACGTCTAGCCACAGCTGGTGTGGGATTATACGCTGAAAATAATAGGGTGTATTTTTTGATACTAGCTAGTCATTCTGAACTGAGTGAACGCTGAGGATCAAGCATGGCCCTTATGTATTATGAATATGTGTTTGTATGTATATCTATGTTTATGTTTAATGTCCTTTATGTTGGAACTTGTACCAATGTGCTGTACTGGAAACAAATTCCACCAGCCTGGCTGTGTGGTCATTAAAAGAATCAATCATTCCTGCTATCAGCTGTTTCCTGTTTATCCACCGCCAATGGGTCACACGTGCGGCATCATCAACAGCCCCTCCCATGGCAGAAGGGCGCCTCATTCTTTTTAAACCAAAAGATTCCACCAATATGTCTACCCTACGAGGCGGAAAATTGGGCACCTCGGATCAACTCGCCAACCCGGCTCTGTGTGTCTAAATGCTCGCAGCTTGCCGGCAAAACGGCCCAACATTCGCCGAAAATCTGGCAGTGTAAAAGGGGCTATAGTCAGCTGATAAGAGGAAGCAGTGGGAGTGGGATGGAGAGAATTGTGAATGGATGAGCACAAAGAAAGTCTTCCTGATTGAACTTAAGTTGAGCTTTATTAGAGACAATGGAAGTTTATGGCAGTTTTCCCAGCAGAGTTCAAATAACGGTAACCATTTATAACAATTCAATGAACACGACCTTGACTCAGATAGCAACAAAAAAATGGATGGATGGATTAACCAGTTGAAAATAATTAATTTATTAAGTCTGTTAAGGTTTTGCTCAAAATCAGCATTTGCGCGTCTGATGAACTTCCTCACAACTTAAGTAGTGACAGTGCTACAATGTTGTTTCCTGAAACTCCACGAAAAAAAGTATTCAACAGCCTCCTGCACAACAATCCACTGTAACAGCAATCCTACTGTATATCTCTTGACACTGTTACAGCTGCAATATATCACATACTCAGTTTTTTAGCATTGTTGTCCTCTGCTTCATATTTTAAGCCTAACAGACAGCCACACTGTGAGTTGAGCAGTACAGAGACATCCTGTTGATGGTCAGGCCGCTTTACACTGTAGAGGCTAAACAATATACATGATTTTGCTGTTCTAATATTCTTAACATTTGTGGAGCCCCAACTGTTTGACTTATGTATACCACCAGAGAACAGGTTGTGGAATACAGATGTTTAAGGGCTGAGAGAACAAGGGCAGACAAACAATATGTACAACTGTACCATTTAATGTATATGACAATAAACCTGAACTTGACTTGTGTTCAGGTTTAAGTTTAAGCAAAATTTGTGCTGGGACCATTAAGACTGTCAGATAATTTCATTGCAATCGAGCCAGTTATTTGTTGGGGATTTGAGAGAAGGGTTATCATATAATGAACAAAATGGTTTGAGATCCTTTGAGGGGTTTCAAAGTGTTCATTACTTCATTGTAACGTCATGTCAGATTTTTTATTTTTATTTTTCTTAAACGTTACAACTAGAAAATTTGGATACTAGAAAGGTCACCAATGACACCACTAACAGTAGGATTCATCCTCCAGGAACAACGAATGCACAATTATTTTTAATGGCAGCCCAGTCATTAGAGTTGATATTTTGACCTGATGGTGACACTAGGAGAAATTTCATGAGGCATCTACAAACCTACAGGCAGATCCTCTTGGGAGAATGAAGGAGAGCAATCTGGTCATTTCATTTTGATATTTCATGTGCACATGTGTAAACTTTGGCCTGCTGGCAGCCATGGATAGATTACTGAGCAGGCCTACTGGGTACAGGCCCAGAGGCCCAAGGCGTCATGACAACAATCAACGGAGGCATGACGGTGAGACAGGGATGCTTAATTGCAGCTCTTGAAAAAACTACAAACCAAACTTTTAAAATGAGATAACCCACAAAAAAACATAAGAGAGAGCAGCACTGTTCTGCCCTTTTCTCAGACTGACTCTAAGGGCGCATTCACACCACTATAGTCTGGGGGACTTGGTTCGATTGGCTGGGGAATAACGAAAAAATTTCATACCTTCATTTGGTTCGATTCACTTTCACACTGCATTTTTTAAAGCGGACCAAACCGCCTGGACAATGTCACGCAGTTACAACAGCTGCTTGTTTGGGGGTGGTATTGCCCGAAACAACCACTGACCAGGAAGAAAAAAAGCATGAGGAAGAAGAAAACCCAGCTCATCGATTGGCCAGGACCCAAAACGGAAATCCATCCCCTTCAGCCAGCAACTGCAATATATAGTCCTCTGACCATATATCAATGAGCGCCTGCACATCCTTATTACTCCACATATGCCCACAAGACATTTTCCAACTTTTTCTTTTTTCATCTCTGCTTCTCCCAGTTTGCGCTGTTGGCTTTGTTTTTTTTCTAACCAAAATGCACTGTGCTCTACATAACTTCCTCTCTTTGGTTCACTTCCTCTCTTTAGTTCGCTGGATAGTCTGTTTGCATTTCCCATTGTAAGCAAACTGCACCAGGGTTCACTTGCAAGTGAACCGAGACCCCCAGTTTTCAAGTGGACCAGGGTTTGCTCATTTGTTCCGCACCAGAGTTCAAATGAGCGTTCACACCACTCCAAACAAACCGAACTATCCGTGGAAGTGGACCAGGGTTCGTTTAAAGTGGACCAAATAGCACCAGTGTGAATGCGTCCTAAGAGCCCATAAAGTCTCCTAATAGTCTGCAGGTAGACCTCCTATCCCTACAGCCTTGCTACTCTCAAGGTTATGCAGCACAGCATGCAGCTCCTCAGCAGAGATGTGTGCCTCCAGCTCTGCACTGGCCTTTGCAGTGACCTTGGGTAGGTCCTCACAGAAAGACTGCACCACCTCTGGCCTCTCTTTCAACTCTTCTTTAAAAATCCTCTCAAAGAAATCAACTGCAAACAGACAAATCTCAGCAGACTAGTGCAGCAGTTCCCCAGTGTATACATCACAACTGGCTGTCTTAAGACTGTCTTAAGCAATGAGCAGTGGAGGAACCTATCTACTTTTGACAGACAGGTAAAAGGTCCTTTATAAAACATTTAGAGCACTAATATAGCAGCAAACAGCTATTCTTAATGTAAAGATATAGAAGAGTGATGGCATCCTGAGCAGAGAAAGAAGTTCCTGGGGGTGTTTGTGTTACTGTTGTATACATTAATTGATGAAGTGATGGTTGATAATGCACAAACTGAACTTGCACAGGCTAATAATTTGGATAGGCTGAGGATCCTCAGTTGAAGTTTAATGTGAATATATTGTGTTTAGCAGCTCATATTAAGGGAATATTTACTGTGCAATCTGACCATATGGAAAGACTTGAGATCTCTTGTTCCTTCTCATTTCACGCCCTCATGGCCCTGCACACTCGAGATATTCAGGGCTCAGTCCACATGTCACAAGACAGCATGTTTGGATTCAACTTACCTCAAGAGTCTTTGGAAAAAAAGAGAAATGCAGTGTACCATTATTCTGTGTTTGCCACTTGAGGTCAAAGTGGTCGCTGTTCAGCAAAAGTTACTTTGAGAGATAAACACCTCAGTGAGAGAGATGGCAAAAGAAGCCATTTATTGAAAGAATCAAAAGAAACTAAACATGAACACTTTTTTTTTTCAATCAAGCAAAATGTAACAGTTTCCACGTCGAAAAACACAGTCAACACAACGCCTCTGAAACGCCCCTGCCCGGTGTGATCAGGCAGTTCTGTACCAAGGGCAAAGAGCAAAACAGCAGTTTTTTGTTCGGAATCTTTTGTAACACATAAACCTTCAGACAGAGAAAAATTAAAATCCAGCACATGGCTTTTTAAATCAAATATATACATTTGTTCTTACAGCATTTACACATACAAGAAAAAAATAAAACAAAGCAAGTACCACAGAAGAACTCTATCTGTCAATCCAAAGGTAAAAAACAAACAAACAAAAAAAAAACACACACCATGTAGACAGAAGTGAAATTGAAGCATGATGATGCTGCCAGAACAGTACAATATTGTCTTAATTAATGCTGACAGTGAGAAGCAGCGGGGTTTCCTGGGTTCCAGAGGGACAAGGGGAGACACATGGTAATGACAGGTCTGGGTACCGGACAGGAACATGCTAGCACAACCCTGAGCTCAGAGCGAGATGACAGGGAGAGGGTCTTTCTCCCAGCTGGGGTCACTTCACTTCCGCTGTAGTCTTATTTAGGAAGAAGGGGTGCATCAAAACCTAAAACCTCCTACAATTACTACAAAGCTGTGTTGCTAAAACATGTCATATTTACTCTATTGTTAGCTAACCAGCTTGCTCAGGAGCATTGGTGGCAGGTCTGTCAGTAGTGTAATTATGACTGAACATGGATTTCATTAGTATGTGTGCAGTTTTTAAAGGACAAGTTTGGATTTTTTCAAGGTTACTCTTAAAGGAATAGTCCACGCATAAAATGACCATTTATATATCAACTACTCACCAAGTGTTACCTTGAATTTGTGAAGAAAACTATGTTTTTCTCGCATGCCTCCACAATGAACAAAGAATGGAAAAAACATTCTTCATGAATTAAAGTGATTGGGGGCAGTGTTTAGCAACAGCGAAGCTGTATCAAAACATCTGTTTACACTTACACAACTCGCACAGTACAATCCAAGTCTCACTTCCTCCTATAAGTAGTGCACCTCTTGTGTGCACACGTGTGTAAGCTCCATTTGAGCAGGGTTCAAATGCATGCGTGTGCCCAGGCACATCATTGTCAGTTAATTAGGGAGAGGTGATGAGACTGCACAATAAATGGACGGTGAAGGACCAGCAAGCGGTCAGCTCGGTAAGATGAATATATGAATCAAAATGACCCCTATCTTGGCCACAGATAAGATTATGTATGCATCTCTGTACTACTTATGGCACTTAGTGTTTGATTCTGACCCACTAAAATACATGAAGTGACTAAGTGTAAATGGGGCAGCAAGTCTATCCCTACCCATAAGGACTGTGGACCTTTTTTTTTTTTTATCTTATCCTGCCCTCCTCTACACAATACTGTCACCATATGCACTCAAAAGCATCAAGTACATATGGCCAATACCACTGTGTAAGCTGTGTCTTTTTTCTGACACAGCATTATGTTGGGAAGTGAAGTAAGCCCAGCAGAGCTGTTGCTGTTGACACACTGAAGCAGAGCTGCAGCACAGATTTAAGGTGAGGTGAAGGTAGGTTTTGGGGAAGACAGACTCACTGAGAGTTGTTAGACACTGACTGAGGCGCTGCATTCACACTGATATGGCTTCAGGCCTTGAGACATGTCAGCGACATGCAGACATGTACACAGATGACGAGGGTCAGGGTGGAGGCGTGCTTGGTAATCCATCCCCCTTCATTATAAGGGAACACACAATAGTAAAGCAACAGGTTTCTTCCTGTGGCTGGCTTTGAGATAGACAGACAAACGGACAGAAAGACAATTGGAGGGAGACAAAGCAAAGCTGAGGGCATTGACAAGGTGCTCATCATGAACGTAGTCAAAAGTGTTCTTTGACATAATGCAGAAGCACTGCTGGAGTTCCTTCTCTGTGTGTGGTCTAGGATCTACAGCACAAGCAACTATAAACACCCAAAATCTGAAGTGTCATTTGGAGAAAATGCTGACATGTAAAATGACCACAATCTCCCTTCCACCCTCCTATGCTAGTATTGTAGTGTAACATGTCCTGTAATAGTGAACAGACAGTTTGATTAGTATTGCTTTCAGTGTAGGTTTATAGTGCCTGGTGGTCTACATAATCACAGATATTTACCAACACTGCTTTGAAAGGAGAGTTTTGGTGTCCTGTAATATCACAGCTGGGAAACGCTTGAGGCATTGTTCTCGTGACTCATGGGACACAATCAGGGATTTTGTGCTTCTTTAACTTTTGAACTCCCACACATTTGTGTGTGGATGTATATAAGACATTTCACAAATGAAGAAATGATTGCACTTGTAAATGTCTGATTGTTATGGCTTGGTTTATTTGCTTCTCAGCCAAGATAAAAAAAAAATGCATAGCTGTGGTCTAGTTCATGTTCTCACTGACATATTAAATATAAACTAAAGTGGGAATTATACTTCTTCATTGAATCAATGCTGTACCTACAGCATAGCCTATGCACTAACCTATGCCGTAGCCTGATGTGCGCCACCCCAAAAGTGTATCTAGACGTAGCAGCGACGCAGACCTCCAGTCTACTTATGTAAGCTGAAACCATTTCAGTGCAAATTAAGCTTTTGTTCACTTTAATTTCACAGACAGGAGAAACTAAACTGTGAGGACAACAAAGCCCCAACAAAATAGCATTTTAGGTCTTGTGTGTGATTTATCTTGGCTTCATATGAGTAGGGGATATCTCCGCTTGTTGCTAGGCTAATTCATACCATGAAAAATGCCATAGGTTTGTGCTAATAAGGTTAGCATGTTGTGTCCAACAAAGACAAGTGTTTTGTCTGTGAATCCTGTTATAATGAAGCCAATTTGTGTACTTGTGTCTGTTATTGTCGCTATTAAGCCATGTTTCATGTGTGTTTTAGATGTGTTTTGAATCAGCTAAATTTTACAGCACTTCACAGACACCCCACCACTGACTAGTGTTATAGAGTGGTAACTGCAGAGTAACACAGGCGCCACACAAGTATAACTGCTCACAACAGCGTAGGCCACGTGCTTAGGCTACATGTGTAGGCTACAGCGCACAGAGCTGACACACAAGTATAAATCTGCCTTAAGAGGTGTAAATATGAAGTCGTATGGACAAAATGGTAGCTCATTCATTGGACAGTTTTGGTGATGTCATCCTGCATCATTAGCGCAAAATGGAAACACAGAAGAAAGTAAGATTTGGAGTGGAACCAGGTCATGGTGCACTTTAACTAACCTGATTTTTGTATTAAATCGATGATAGGCATTACTTTGACAACTTAACGAATGTCCGAAAATTACATTATGCAATCAGCCAGATCATAGTTGCTCAAAATGCTGTCATGGGCCAACAATGGCCCTCAGAAACATTCTGTTTGGTGTGGTCCCCGAAAGAGAAAAATAAAATGCATGCACCATATAATTGTCCGCAGTCCATTTCAATACTTTAACTGTCAATATCGCATTTAATATATGACAACTGTGTCAAACTGCGCCTCTCTATCAAGTGTCTGTCAGGTTAGGAATGAAAACTTGCAGAAAGCTACTGGTTGGTTGGCAACTAGTGGTGCCTTGCTAGTGTGGCAAAAATTACATTTGGTCATCAATGCTAGTGCTGCTAACTAAAATTAGCGATTTCAGTGGATAACATGACAATTTAATGTGGAAGTGAGCTATAAAAGCCACCACAGAAAATGTTGTATGGTTGAGGAGAAAAGGAGGTTCCGGGAAAAATAGATTAACATTAACTCTTACTTCAGTGGACCTCAGGAGACAGACATAAATTCGTTGCTCAAGGAAATTAATGTTAAACGGCGTTGTGAGCCCAATCACAAATCCTACGACAACTTCATGGATGAAGAGCACAACCGTTAACATCAAAAATTTTCAACAAGACTTATTTGCCCAACAGTAAGTGCTCACAAATCATATGCAAAGTAGCGAAGGTGTAAGACAGGCAAGCTGTGTAATAGCTCACAAAACTGCTCAGTGTGGTTAGCAGTTCAGTGGAGAGTTTGTGCGAAACTGTTAGGTCAACATGGTCAACATCTTATGTTCAGAACCTGTATGGTCCTCAATTATATGCTGGCTTCTTAAATTGGCACTCAGTCATCCAAACTTTGAGGACCGAAGACCTACATCATTTCTGTAGAAACACTCCCACCCTGATGGAGTGCTGTCTTTTTTTAAGAGAATAAAGACATTCGATCATTCCATCAAACACCGAAGTTATAAAGGGTAATGCTTCTTCATCAGGGAACCCATCTAACATTCCGGCTTACGAACAAAATACAGACACCAGCACACTGATCAGCAGCTGAAAGTGGCCTTTAGTAGTTTGGCAAACTCTTCTACCTGTAATTAATGTTTATTATTTATTGCTGAATAAACCAGCTGTCATTATAGGTGGAGAAATTTAGGATCTTACACTTTACAATTAAAATTGTGACCCTTGAGATATAATAACACTCTTTCATTTTACAAATTTGAAACATGAGTACAATTGCTTAACCTTAAGAAAAGCTAACGCATTGTGGGAGGCACTAAAGTTAGCAAAACTGGCCAGCTAGCTTCCACTTTCCCAGTGGACATCAAACTTAACAGCATGACGGGTCTTCTCTTTTGAATATGTAAAGTGACAGACATCTCACCTGATAGACAGCTATCATTATCTGGACTTGTTAAAAAGTCATAAAGATATATAAACTTCAATTTTGGGGGGTCATTTCCTATGTTCCAAGGGTTCTATGTTTCCCAGCTCTGTACAGCACATAATGGGAACCTGAGAAAGATGTTCCCCAGTTCTGTACTCACTTAACGTGACATGGGTTAGGATAGGGGACTAAAATTTTGACTCAGAGAATGGTAAAATTGTACTGGCACATGTCTTCCAAAATTAATTGTGGCCCAAGAAATTAAAAACTATTGTAAGAATAAATTAATTGAAAAAATAACAACTAACCAATTAAGTAAGGGTCAGAAAAAAGCTTTAAGGCCAGATTAAATCCCCATTTTCAAATGGGTTAGGGATAGGAAAAGAAAACCTGGAAAGGGGCTCTGAAACCTGCACATGCAAAATTACTTGTTGGTTATAATTTAACATTTGAATCTATTTACAGCTCTTTCTCTGATATGTCTTATGTATTGATATGCAAGGTAAACCAAAGCTGTTTCAGGGATAGACAGTGACACGAAAGTGGCATGAACACAACAGGAGGAGCTTGTGTTAACAGAATACTGAACTGGGAAACATAGGACCTTGGATACATTAATGTGCTCCTTGTTTTTTGTTTTTGTTTTTTAAATCTAAAATTGGATGTAGAAATGTAAGAGTAGTTTATCTTTTGAATCCATGCTAAAAAAACACATATCAGCTATCACAAAACCCTGTTGTTAGTCTGGTTTGAGTTTTGTTGGAAGCTTACCAAACCCCCTAAGCAGTCTTGGTACACTTCTTTGGTCTGCAGTTTGTCCAAGTTTGAATGATAACGTGCACACAAGCCTGAACATACCAAGGTAAATGAGCAAACGCACCACAGTTCATTGAAACTGAACCAAAAGTTGGGTAAAGGCACTCAAAGGGCCTGCACATATGCCATAGTTTTGCACCCTAAAATCCATTGTTGTCAATAAAGTCACACAGAAGGCGCGCTCAAAAGCAAGAGCATGACTGTTGTGGTGTGCAAGTGTTCCCAAACAACTATTTTTTGGGATGCAATGGTTGCGCCCTGAGATAAACAAAGTTCAGCTTTTGGAATGCAGCAATGGGCACTCCATTTCATAACGAGGAACATCAAATCACAGCTGGCAGATATCTTTTCTTTCTTCCGTAAATATCAATCTGTAGTAAATATATAAAAGAAGTCGATCATTTTAGTGCAGGGCTACCCAGAACATTCCATCTGTCAAACGGATATATTAGGTCTAATACACACTTAAAATACAAGATCTGGAAAAAGATCAGCTCCGAACTCACAATTTCTAGCAAGTAGGCTACGATTAGGTGCTGGTTATGGTAGCTTAAATTCAGGTGCACCCTATCACTGCAGCCTTGAAAGTTGGCACAGAGTAGGGACAACAGTAGTACCCAGCACCCAACCTTGCATTTTCTAGGCTGTAAAAGACGCGGCATGTGTGCCAGCCCTAAGATAGTGCCACTAGTGATCTATTATACCTTAGGCCAAATCTAACTTTTTTCATACCAAAAAACACATGTTCATTCTTTTAGTTATAAATGGCATGATTCTCGTTAGTGTGGAATAACCATATCCAGTCACAGGACACTAAAACTCTCCAATGAAATGTTTTGTCAGTTGACATGAATATGTTAAAGACAAATGTGTTAATTTATCAGTATAATGATATGATGGTGTATGGATAAGTATGCGTAAGAGACTATATTTTATATTGTGTATGTATCCGTCCAAATCCCTCAGTGTCAGTGTCCTCTGTTTCCTTTGTCACTCAGTCATCGCACATGCCCAGGCCTTCATTTATAGCAATCACGATATCCAGCTTAACAAGAGCTATAGCTTAGTCAGAGCTAGCTTACAAGCATTTGTGTTTCAGGACTCTCAAGTTAACTGAGCTGATTAATTATTGTCACACAGTATACCAGCATCACTGACTTTCCAAAGTGAGTTCTAATTTTTGACAGATAGAGTTCAGTATCTGTTTTGCAAAGATGTCAGGACCTTTTTCGAAACTTGTTTAAACAGAGACATCAACACTGTGACACAGGCCTTTCTCAGAGTGGACATTTGACTTGTTATTGCAGGAAAAGCACAGATGGAGCTAATAATGTTAATGGTGCTCCTGACCAACCAGGAGCAACAAGTTTCAGTTTACAAAGAAGCTCTGGTACCAATTGCTGAAGTTGGTTAGGGTTGTCACTTTTTCAAGCATTGTTAAAATGTACTGACCTGTAATTAATTCAAAATTTGCAGTCTATCACTACAACAGGCTGTGACTTTTACTCCAGCATTCATTAACTGCACTCTGAACTGTCACTCTGATCCATCAGTAAACTAAACTATTGTTGTTTTCCTTCCTAATGCGAAATGGAGGTAACTAGTGAACTATGCTGAACAAATAATCATGACACCAAACCTTCTGATAAGTAATGTTAAGAATGTTGGATTTGACTCCATAGATGTGAAAACTGTGGATAAAAGCTCTTTGCTGACTGCCTTACAGTAGCATTACCACAACTCATCTGAGGTCACCTGTTAGTTTGTCACTCAGTGAGGAAGTGGAGGCACTGCATATAAACAAAATCATGAAAACTCAGATTATTCTTAATCATTTGAGCCTGATTTGTTGACAGTAACAGCCCCAACACTGATCAAAGTGTTAAGCTGATCAATCCACATAGTTAGTGTTTTTAGAAGCTTCTGTTACTCCTACATTGCAGAGAACATACAGACATTCAGTTTGCCACATGTATAAATCCACACTAACTCCAAGACCAAGTGTGATGTAAGTAAATTTTCACTGCGAGTCTGCCTGGTGAAGGCAGTTTGCATAGCTGGTTTCCTCTCAGCTCTTCAGGAGCTGCTGCCAGGACATCTGCTTTTGTGGACAGAAAAGCAGAGTCCCACAGTAATTTTAATGTGTTATGTATCTATACATGTTAGGCCATTCACTGTTCTTTAAATGTTGCACTTTTAGAAAGACAAATATACAACTTTAATTTAAAGGAGTGCATTGATTGTAAGGAACAAAACATTTACTGAGAACAAGCCCTCTCATATTTAGGTATAGACTCGTGGGAACCCATAGCACCCATTTTCATTTTTATATCTTGAGGTGAGAGTCCAAAAGACCTCTCTGAAAATGGCCATGTCAGTTGTTCCCTCACCAAAATTTAGCCTAAAGGTGTGTGCCCACATAGCATTTTTCTTCAGCAGAAAAGCGGAGGCAGAGCGCTACACAAACATGCTACACGTGGGTATGTTTCTATGACAACAATATCTTGACATTAACGTTAGCTAGGTAGCTAAAGAAATGCTACATTAATAGAGGGTTAAACACACAGTTAATAACAAGCTTACAACAGGTATGGGGATAAAAGCACAACACTCAGCAGCAACATTCAGTGTCTGGCTGATCTGCTCCCACAAATGGACCTTTCTGTCATTACAGTTTTTGACTGACATATCATTCAGGGGCTAGAGGAGTGGCAGTGATGACACCAGTGCCTTTCTGAAAAGTTCAGAGATTTTCAACGAGAAGCGCTGAGAGCCGGGGCACAAAAAAGCGTGCTGGGTGCACTGCTCTTCTCTAGGCAAAAAAAAAGCTATGTCGACACAGGCCCTAACTTTGTAGCATAATTTTTATCCCTTCCTGACAAGCTATGCTGACATGGTTGGTACCAGTGGATAACTTTGGTTGTCTAGTTTCACAAGAATCATTGTGCTAGCTTATAAAATAAATACCCCAATAAACACAATATTTAGTTTTGCCAGGCAGGGCTGATTGGGGGGCCAGCAATTATACCAAGGTGGCCATGCCCCCATTTCCCTCCTTGTGGGCACCACCAAGGACAGAGATGGCAGAACAAAGGTCAGAGTCAGTGTGGATTAAACAGATAGAACGCTAGGTAGTTAGCAAACTATGTAGGAAGATAATCCCATTTACAATGCTTTGATTAATCAAGCCAAAATGTTCTCTGTGAGAAAGGCCTATTACCCTTTGTATGGAGGTCGTCACTTTATGGGTCCTTGGACAGTTGCAGTGCATTTCGCTCTTGATGCTCAAGCAAATTGACAGTCGGATTATACAGTGTCCATTGAGAAACAGTTAAACTAGTCAGTTTTCAGACATGTCCCATGTTTGTTTGTCTCTCCAGCCTGAACATTTTGTTCATGTGACTGTCCAAGTTTATTTCTTTCTGTACTTAGTGTTCACTTTGTTCTAAATCTAAGTGATTTAGGGTCATTCTCCTCATGTCTTCATTAATTTCTAAACAAAATGCTGTCTGTGTTTTTTTTTACCAAGTTTGTTAGACCTGTCTTGCTTTCTCTTCCAGCTAGTCATTCATCCATCTAAACATTTTGACTTTTTTTTTTTGTTCAGCCCCAAGATCCCAGTCTCTACACCTGTGTGAATTCTGGTCCATCTATGAATTCTGAAACATGGGGCAGTTTGTCTGTAGTTTACAGTACATCCAATCTACTGAGAGGATCGTCTTAAACATGTGAGACTTTTTGCGTCTCTCTTGCCTGTTTGATGCTGTACAGCCACTTAATGACTCTTGCATTTCGCTCTACAGCCGAGATGCCATATGGAACACGCTCCCCAGCCTCCTCCTCCTCGTCCTCGTCCCCGTCTGACAGCCCATCATTGGAGGATCTCCGCGATCGGTCGCAGTCGGAGGAGATCATAGAAGCTGATCGGAAGTTCAGACTGACGATGTCTGAGTTGGCCCGCGCAAAGTTCTCTGGACCAACTGCCTCCAACTCCTCTGGGTCGAGGCCGCAGTAGTTAAAAAAGCGTTCCACGTCAGCACCAGCCCGAGCATACCGGTCTGACAGATCTGATTTAGATCTGTGCAGCGAGGAGCGACGGGCCACAGATGAACCAAGCTCAAGCTCCACGTTGGCTTCGGTTGAAGTATTGGAAGGGTCTCCAAAATCACAAGGTAAGGACTGAGGGGTGGTATTGTCACAGAGCGAAGGGGATGGAGTTGGGCGAGGGGGAGGCAGTGACAAGGAAAGTGCAGGTGGAGGGAGCGAGGCAGGGTTGGGTTTTGGAGGGAGGGGTGGAGCTGAGGAGCTGCTGGATCGGGCTGTGCGAAGTGGCTTGCCATTGCACAGGCGCAGGAGGTCAGAGGAGGAGTGGGAGGTGAGAAGAGGCGGTAATGGGGAGCGAGAACGATCTATAACTCCTTCACCTCGTCTGCTTAGGTTGAGGTTTGCTCCCTGTTGTGGACTGCGACGTCCTCCACTGTTGATGGGAGGGACCTTCAGGGAATGGGAGAAGGATCTGAGGGAGTGTGAGGTGCTCGGACTAGGAGCTGAGTCTGGTGGTTGCTCATTAAGTGTCATTGTAGATCGGTAGGTCAACGGCATCCTAGGAGGAGAAAACAGAAAGATAAGTACATGTAATGCTGTAGAATTGGGTAGAAAGACAAAATCAAGGCCCAATCCCATTTCTTATATTAACCCCTACCCCTTGTTTATGACTGTCCCTTTACCCTTTGGAACAGAGTTACAAGGGGTGGTGGTTGAAATCTTCCCCTATAAAATGGGATAACCCATCAAGACCCTAATACGTCATCAGTAGTCACTGATAGTGTTAAACGTCTGCAACTATGGCACTAATTGTATAACCACAATGACACTTGCCATATATCTGATCTTACTATACAGTACAGGCCAAAAGTTTGGACACACCTTCTCATTCAATGTGTTTTCTTTATTTTCATGACTATTTACATTGTAGATTCTCACTGAAGGCATCAAAACTATGAATGAACACATGTGGAGTTATGTACTTAACAAAAAAAGGTGAAATAACTGAAAACATGTTTTATATTCTAGTTTCTTCAAAATAGCCACGCTTTGCTCTGATTACTGCTTTGCACACTCTTGGCATTCTCTCGATGAGCTTCAAGAGGTAGTCACCTGAAATGGTTTTCCAACAGTCTTGAAGGAGTTCCCAGAGGTGTTTAGCACTTGTTGGCCCCTTTGCCTTCACTCTGCGGTCCAGCTCACCCCAAACCACCTCGATTGGGTTCAGGTCCGGTGACTGTGGAGGCCAGGTCATCTGCCGCAGCACTCCATCACTCTCCTTCTTGGTCAAATAGCCCTTACACAGCCTGGAGGTGTGTTTGGGGTCATTGTCCTGTTGAAAAATAAATGATCGTCCAACTAAACGCAAACCGGATGGGATGGCATGTCGCTGCAGGATGCTGTGGTAGCCATGCTGGTTCAGTGTGCCTTCAATTTTGAATAAATCCCCAACAGTGTCACCAGCAAAACACCCCCACACCATCACACCTCCTCCTCCATGCTTCACAGTGGGAACCAGGCATGTGGAATCCATCCGTTCACCTTTTCTGCGTCTCACAAAGACACGGCGGTTGGAACCAAAGATCTCAAATTTGAACTCATCAGACCAAAGCACAGATTTCCACTGGTCTAATGTTCATTCCTTGTGTTTCTTGGCCCAAACAAATCTCTTCTGCTTGTTGCCTCTCCTTAGCAGTGGTTTCCTAGCAGCTATTTGACCATGAAGGCCTGATTCACGCAGTCTCCTCTTAACAGTTGTTCTAGAGATGGGTCTGCTGCTAGAACTCTGTGTGGCATTCATCTGGTCTCTGATCTGAGCTGCTGTTAACTTGCGATTTCTGAGGCTGGTGACTCGGATGAACTTATCCTCAGAAGCAGAGGTGACTCTTGGTCTTCCTTTCCTGGGTCGGTCCTCATGTGTGCCAGTTTCGTTGTAGCGCTTGATGGTTTTTGCGACTCCACTTGGGGACACATTTAAAGTTTTTGCAATTTTCCGGACTGACTGACCTTCATTTCTTAAAATAATGATGGCCACTCGTTTTTCTTTAGTTAGCTGAATGGTTCTTGCCATATGAATTTTAACAGTTGTCCAATAGGGATGTCGGCTGTGTATTAACCTGACTTCTGCACAACACAACTGATGGTCCCAACCCCATTGATAAAGCAAGAAATTCCACTAATTAACCCTGATAAGGCACACCTGTGAAGTGGAAACCATTTCAGGTGACTACCTCTTGAAGCTCATCGAGAGAATGCCAAGAGTGTGCAAAGCAGTAATCAGAGCAAAGCGTGGCTATTTTGAAGAAACTAGAATATAAAACATGTTTTCAGTTATTTCACCTTTTTTTGTTAAGTACATAACTCCACATGTGTTCATTCATAGTTTTGATGCCTTCAGTGAGACTCTACAATGTAAATAGTCATGAAAATAAAGAAAACGCATTGAATGAGAAGGTGTGTCCAAACTTTTGGCCTGTACTGTACATTGACTAAAACTCTGTGGTTGTTTCTATGGGTGTGTCTGTTCCACATTTTTCTCCTCACTGACTTGGTCAATCCATTTGAAATTTGGCACAGTGGTAGAGGGTCATGGGAGGATGCAAATGAAGCAAAATTACATCAATTGGCCAAAGGGGGGCGCTACAGCAACCGACTGAAATTGCAAACTTTGAACGGGCATATCTCATGCCCCATATGTTGTAGAGACATGAAACTTTGCACAGAGATGCCTCTCCTCATGAGGAACAAATTTGCATCAAGAACCCATAACTTCCGGTTATACAGATTTTCCGCCATTTTGAATCTTTTGAAAAACACTTCAAATCGATCTCTTCCTAGGAAGTTTGACCGATCTGCATGAAACTCTGTGAACATAATCTAGGGACCAATATCTAAAGTTCTCTCTTGGCAAAAGTTGGTAAACTTACTAAAACTGAGCTTCTATGAGGCAATGAATATTGCGGAGCGCGTGGCTCATCACATAAAGGTGTATAACATCTCAAGGGTTTCACCGATCACCACGCAACTTTGTAGGCATATGACCACACATAATCTGAGGGGACCCCTCCATCATTGACCCGATCAAACAAAATGGGGGCGCTAGTGAGCTAATTTCTTATCTAGGCCTAACCGCCATATCGATTTTTTGCCTATATTTGACAGGACAGTGAAGCATGACAGGAAGGATGGGAGAGAGAGAGCAAGGAAGACATGCAGCAAAGAATGAAGGCCAGATTCCAACCCCCACCCCTGCAACAAGGGCTAGCCACACCTTTCCCATGTGAATTACCAGTGTGCCACACTTATAAGTCAATACAACATATAAACACTTGAACTATCTGCCTCTCAGTGTGCTACCTCAACTGGTAATGTACAGTTTTAGCCCACTAACTATCCCACTATTGGCAATGGTACTACTGTACTTTCAATACAGCAATCGTACTATCAAATTCACAAAAACTCTGTCTGAATACGTTGCACTTCTTAATGGGTTCAGTTGACTATTTAATCTGCAATTTCCTATGACCTGTATCCCGAACACACACCATGTGAAACTGTACGTGGGCAACTGCGCACTCAGTTGGTATGGACTAGTTGATAATAATTCTAATTATTATTACATTATTATTAGTTACTCTGTTAAAATATAGTAATGTAAAAATAATTTTAATTACTCCATCAAAGTAATGTTACTTACCGTAAAACTTCAATTAAAAGCCCGGGCTATTATGTGCTTAAATCACTGAAATCAAAAGGCCTATATTTGGGACAGGTGTCTATACAGGACAGACCTTAAAATACTAACTAACACAAAACTGTTGCTCAGCAAAGATGGGAAACACAATCCCATTGTTTATTTAATCTAGTATTAATATTACTTGTATAAAAATTTGACTTAAGATAATACATCAGTTATGAATCATTCATTTGATCTAACTCCAACAGACATCAGGGGGAGAGACGTATGACATTTGAGGATTACAGCATACTGACACAACACTGCTTTATCCTGTTTTAACAATACTCACAACTTGAATAAATTTTTATGAAAAACCCTTTTGATTCTTTTGATTTGAGGACACTGGACACTAACTACTAAAGGAAACTAAAAGGAACATAAATAATTAACAGGGTAATTGAAGAATGGACACATAATGCGAGGTAGCTGACAACCTGCTATTTTACATCCAAAGAACTGTTGTGAAAAAAAAAAAAAAAAAAAGAAAAAAAAAAAGAACTGCTTGGCAACCAGACCATCTGATCGAGACAGGCTTTTATTTAGTGCTGCATGATTTGATAAAAATGTGCGATTGCGAATATGGTGGACAATATCGCGATTTGCGATTACAATATAATTACAATAAAATATAATAAATAAATGGTATCATGAATCTTTTTGCTTGATTCAGTGTTTCCCCTACATTATATCAGGGGGGCACTGACCTGACATAGTTATTGTTATGAACAGACAGTGTGTGTCAATGACCATCAACAGACTGAGCACAGTCAAACACGCTGCTCACACAGCAGCGCAGCACGGAACTGTACACACAGCGGAGCGAGCATATGTTGCGTTCAGGCGTTGTCACGTAAATGACAAATTTCAGCACGCCATAGCACAACACAGCAGCATGTCAAGTGGGCCGAACCCGAGCAAAATTGCTCAGTTTTTCATTTGTTATGGAGTCCATGATATCCCTGTGGCACTTACAAATGTTTGCTTAACTGTGCTTGGATGTTGTTGTATGAGGCTCTGGCGGCTTTCAGTTGTCTTTGTCTTTAACGTTACATGGCTCGGCTTTCTCTCGCATGCACTCTTCCTACTTTTCCCTGTGCTGTGCTGTCTCAAGTGCTGATATAGATTGGTCGTGTTGCCGCGGGACGTGGCGACTTTAACTTTTAAACTTTTACACAGCACGTCTTTCTGTTCAACGTCGCCGTATCTGAATCCAAAGTAGCGCCATGTAACAGACGTTTTTTATGCCACCAACTCAGCCTGTTTTTGGTTGAGCTCATGCTCTTCTCCAGCGTCTGTGTTGGTCACTGCTGCACGCCGGCTGCACGCACCAGGATAGCTTGTGGGCGTGATGTCAACAAACTCCATACACTACAGGAGAGGCAGTCACGTTCACAGGCACACACGTTAACATTTATTTAGCCTACATTAAATCGCAAATCGCAGTCTTTTATGCAGTTATGTAATCGCACAGCCTGACATCGCGATTGCGATTAGATTAATCGTGCAGCACTACTTTTATTTGTTAAAATGTGTAGCCACACTGGGCTAGTAAAAGGGACTTGGCTTTTAATCACAATTTTATGGTATTACATTAGATTACTCTGTGATTACTTTTTTAAAAAAAATGGCTTAAACTGGCAATAAAGCTCAAAAAATGTCAGGAAATACACATAGTTTGGGTAGTCTGCAAGTGCACAAGGCTGCCCAAATTTACAATTCATCAAAGTTCCGCAAAATGTACTATATCACAATATATCATGCACTAACATTTCAAAAAAATCTTTAGAGTTTACTTTTAATTGCTATTCTACTATGTATTATTGTATTATTATTCACAGGTCTGGGTTTAAAATCGATTTTAATTTATGAGTTCAAAGTTTTTCTGGCAAAACTAATTGTGATAATATCACATTGGGAGTTAGGCTCTGATTTTCCTGTACACCACACTGTGGCTATGTAATATAGTTCAGCTGGTTCTCTACAGTAGCTTACCAACCACAAACCACACTAGGGCTGAACGATATGGAGAAAATTTCATATCTCGATATTTATGCCAGATATCTCGATACCGATACGATATGACTATGGGTTCAGTGAAAACTAAGCATTCTTTATAAAAAATTAAAAAAAAAAAAAAATGAGTCCGAACCATTTTCTGGAAGCCCTCTTTAGTGACTGAATACACGGGAATCATGTGTAGTAATATGGTACGTTATAGCATTTGTAATATCTTTGTGCCTGCTGGACGTCGATTGGTATGGCATTATGCTACTGAATGCATCGGCAATCCGACCTTGCTTGGGCTTGACACAGGAGGACCCAGATGTCCCTGCCGTGTCTTTTAATGCAAGGCACTGTTCATACAGTCCTCGGTAGTGTTGTCACGGTACCAAAATTGGGACCCACGGTACGATACCAGTGAAAGTATCACGGTTCTGAGTAGTATCAGGATACCACAGCCAAAATGAGGCAGATGTGCCTTTTGTCATTTATAAAAAGATAAATCACTTTTCTATAATACATCAATATTTCAATGGAATAAATTACTTATTGACTTATTCATACTTCAAAAACAGCATCAATCAGTGATTAACATGGGGGGGGTCAAAATAAAATAAATAAATAAAATAAAAATCAACCAGCCACCCTCCTCCCCTGACAAGTAAAGAACAGTCCCTTCATAAGTAAAGAACAGTCCCTAAAGTGCGGTGAGGTTTGTGGAAATGTTAACGGCTCGTTTCTCCTCTGACACATCACATACCTGTGTGCCGCTATGGCTCGGCTGTTCCAGTACTACTGGGCAGTCATGACACCAACTTATTCACCTGGAGCCGGGCTTCTCGGTTGCCGGTAGCCTCACGTCACCAGGCTCTTCACGTACGGCGAAACGCCGGTAAACCACGTTATCTTGCGGCGGCCATAGCGCTCCGCCGTATTCCGCCATAAGTTTCGCCTTTCGTTTCTGCTGCTGGTTGAAATCTGTACTCACACAGCGTGCTGAATGATTTCATTTGCTTGAACAAAACTATTTTTAGTCGCAAATGTGCTGTGTGTACTAGCAAGTTGCTAGCAGCAGCACGTCTCCCTCGCTCAAGGGGATGTTTGTGATTGGCTGGCTTTGTTGTCGATCCAAGGCAAGCAGGAAATGAGGTTTGTGATTGGCTGGCCGTAGCTGTACATTTAGGGCAAGCGTAAAAAGGATGTTTGTGATTGGCTGAGCTGTACATGCAGGTCAAGCTGGGGAAACTCATGGGGAAATTATATCGTCAATATCGTTGCCTTTTGGGATATTAATATCTTGCATGTTCATATCTCGGTATAGATACGATAACGATATATCGTTCAGCCCTAAACCACACATGCTCAAATCCTTACAGGATATAAAATCTAAGAATTATTTGGAAGAAGTTGGTAACTGTTGCTCATCACCTAGAGGTTTTACATCAATAAATGCATGTTACCATGACAAAGCATCTGACACACACTAAGCAAATATTGTGTCTTTTATGCTATTGTTCAAATCAAAGGGGGATCTCCATGAGCTCAGTATCAGTAGAACTTTCAGGAAGCTTCAGTAAAGGTGACTCATTTGCAGTAGACGTGTTTGAACAAAAATCAGCTAATAATCATTGCTCAAAGGTTAAAGCAGTAATTTACCCTGATGGTGTCCAGCTCCTAGCCATTCCCCCTGATGACCTCATCAACACAGCACTCTTAGCGCCACCTCCTAGTCCTTCAGATCCTGCTCCTGAAGAGGACGAAGAGTTTAGCAGATTTTTAAGGATCTCCAGGTTTAAATTCTCCCGTTTGCTGCTGCTGCTGCTTGTTGCACATGTGTCTGACTTGGCATTGTTATTGGATGCTTTGAAAGGTATCCCCCCTCCATTTCCTCCTCCACCGATCCCAGAGCCTCTTTTGGAAAGGAGGGTGTGACCGACGGGAGGCTTAGCCAGTACAGGTGGTTTGATTGGCTCCTGCTTGGCGTTGATAACTTCCTGGCTTTTAACATACTTGGCCTTGTCAGCTTCTAGTCTTTCAACGGCACTGAGGCGCTTTGGGTTAGGTTCCACCTGAGACACAGATCAAAGATAATATGTTAATAATCACAACACTCAACCATATCTATACATGGGAACTCAATATAGCTGATCCAGTCTGTTTGTCACACAAATCTTCTTGCCTGCAGCACAGGAGATCTATACAATCAGCAGTTTCAATGTGGACACCCAAGATCTGAGTCAGCAATTTAGTATCTGACCAAATGTCTCCTCTTCTGTTCCTGAGATATGACACTGAATAGTAGCCAGAAAAGTAGTTTTGATCTGTGTACACCAAAATCTAATCAGTTCATTGTTGAGGTCAAGTGGACTTTTGTGCCAAATTTGATGAAATTCCATCAGGGCGTTCTTGAGATATTTCGTTCAAAAGAATGGAATGGATGTACAGACAGATGTATAGACGACATACGAATGGACAGAAATATGGATGACCAGCCAACCCGAAAACATAATCCCTCCAGCCTCAGCTATCACGCGAGGCATAAAATTCCCTGCTGTTTTGTTATGTAAAAGTTGATAGTTGAAAAATGTTGAGTTTTTATCAGCAGTAACTGCTGATAAGCATTGACTGACTGACACGTTCACATCTTCACACCTGCGGGTAATTTAGAGTCAGCAATTAGCCTTACCTGCATGTCTTTAAATTGTGGGAGGGTTAGGATGTCCATCCTCCACAATGAAAGACCCCCTGCCTAAAGGGCACGTGAGTGTGCTTGAAATATCTGTATGGATTCTGATGATTGTTACCCTCGTATTAATTGGTGCTGAAACCATATTAACAGATAATTGACTACACACACACACACACACACACACACAGAGCTAATTCCACAGAGCAATGTAACAGTACCTGTCTCCTGAAGTAGTCAGGGCCCTTATTGAGGATGCGGAGGGGTACGGCGGAGCCGAAGGCCGTTGCAGGGCCAGCGGCCTTGCTATCTGGCAGGGCTGGAGCCAGAGTCTCTGTCGGCATGGCAACAAGGCGACTGGGGTGGCCGGCCGTGGTGGCAGCGGGTGCGGGGGGGTCGACAGAGGGCGGGGGTACCGGAGGACCCCCAAAACATGAAGACACAAGGTGGAGAAGAGAAAGTCTAGAAAGAGATGAACCCCCTGGCCCTCCTCATCATCTGTGGGACCCTGTGGTACTAAGCCAGACTCTGGGCTGGGGGGCTGATGAACCGCTGTACTCAAATATACTACTGCATTGCCAGAGTAGGATGATCTCTGTCTGCAGCTCTTCAACCTGAACAACTGATTTCACTGGTGTTTTACTGAGACGTCTGCTGATCATCAAAATAGATTGAAAGTTGGATGGATAGAGAGAGAACAAGTGCAGTGACAGAATAGGAAGGTGGATAAAGAGAGATGAGAGTGTTTCAGTGCAGTGGTGTGGATGAGTGCTCACACAGCAAAAGGAAAAGAAGAGTATGGTGGGAAAGGAAAGCCCTGCCGCCTCTCCACGCTTGCTTCAGTTCTCCCCTCAGCTCAGCACACTATCTGAAACAGGCAAAAAAAAGGAGTGACAGAAACAGCCAATGGGGTTAGAGTTAGACTGTGACATCACGCACCTAGCAACAATAGCAGGAATAGCCAGGACATACATACTGGACACACACACACACACACACACACACACACACCCTGCTGGCTGTGTAATGCATGCTACAAGGTACCACTGTGTAAAGGAAGCTGACTGTGTAAAGTACCAGGTGGTTAATGAACACAAAAATCAGATGACATACATTACTTAAGTACAAAAGTTTTCTTTTAAATATTTACTCATGCTGGATAAATGACGAAACACTAAGTTGTGTTCCAGAGAGAGCCCACATTCCCACTGGAACTGCCCACTCAATCACTTTGTGGTCACTGAAGAGCTCCACTACAGCAGTCGGGACCTCAGTGCTTTGCTCAAGAGCACCTTAGGGGTGGTATTTGTGGTGAGAAGACCAGGCTAAATAAAGACGCACAACTCTGTGGTCATAACTAGTGGTGCCCCCACAAATGTTTCATAGGGGTGGCCTGATGGGGCCACAGTAGTGTATCCACCTTATTTTCAAACACGGAAGTAAATAGTGATCAACTTCCGTGTTTTTGTGTGTAATGGTGCAAGCTAATTTTTTTCAATTTTCAGTTGTTTATGTTAGTCAATCAGTTAGTTAGTTAGTTTGTCTGTGTATTTTATATAGATAACTGTGCCCACGTTTCCGTTATCCGGTAATTGCCGGTAAAAATAATTTAATTTAATTTAATTTAAATGCGAATAAATCGCATGTCAATCAAAAACTATGAACCAAAAAAGCACAATCTATCCCGAGTGAGACAAACTGCTTGATCCACGTCTCCAGTGTACCAGCAGAGAACCTGCAGAACCGAATCAGCGAAAAAACACACCGGGCTACACAGCCTCTCTACCTGAGCAGCTGAAGCTGCGGCTCGCACCCTCAACACACAGACACACAGATTGGTGCTTCTGCATGCCAGCCAAACGTGTGCGCAACTGTGAGAAATAAATATGAGGTGTACGCTGCTTTTCTATGTTTTTTTTCCCTTTTCTTTCTTTCTTTCTTTCTTTCTGTCAGTGATATACACTCCTAACACAGGACGGGTTGTTTTTTTATTGACTGAGTTGATTATTAAGCCATAGTGATGCACGGATCGGCTCTGATAGCACCCGAATCAGCATGTACGCATCAACCATCCAGCCGTTACAACATGATTGAGCTAGCAAAGCAGTTTTGTGTTGCAATGTGTGGTATTTATTCAGTTTTGTGAAATCACGATGTCTAGAAAGCATCAGTGGCTGCAGCTGACTGGGACAGCTAACAGCAGCAGCAGCAAAGCTAACATCAGGACGTCATCTGTCAAAAGCCTCCCGTTGTCGGATACGACATGAAACTACTCCAGTTAGCTCAATCTTGTTGTAACTAAGACATCCGCTGGCAAAATTTTTTTTTTCCACGGACCGTTTATTGAGTTATTACAGACACTGCTAACGGCTAACAGCTAACGATTAGCCCAGCTAATCTACGATAACAATGTTATTAATTACACACACAGAAATAGTAACGTTTGTTCAATCATTGTGTTTATAGACTTTACAAACATCAGATTAGTCTAAACGGTGATATAGCGACGTGAAAAATGTGAGATATATATATATATATATATATATATATATATATATATATATATAGCTAAACTCAACAAGGTAAACAACAAGGCGATTCCCATTTACACAGTGGTCAAGAGTGCTGGACCGGAAGTGTCGCACAAAAAAACGGAAGCTGGCTGCGTTCTGTTTTGCCTCCGTGTTTCCGTGAAAAATAAGGTGGATAGGCTAGTTGAAAACAATGTAAATATGATAGATAAGGTACAGCGTACTGATACACTTTGATTTCTTAATTTACAGTTAATATCATTAATTATCTGATAAGCATAGAGTAACAGTTAACACTGAGTTCCACAACAGTCCTATTTTAATGTGTTATCTATTCATCTATACATGTTAGGGCCATTGATTGTTCTTCAAATAAGCTGGTTGGCTGGTTTAATTTGAAGGAGTACATTGATTGTAAGGAAGAAAAAAAAAAATCACTACGAAAAAGCTTTCTGAAGTTTAACCCTTGAAAACCCACCACTGACTCATTTTGACTTTTTTGGGGGCGGATCTTTAGGAGGATATAGCAGGTCAACAGTGTATGCCACATACAAGACGTATACATCAGTGGTTCCCAACTGGTCCAGCCACGGGGTCCAGATTTCTCCTTAGTCATTAGTTCAGGGTCCACACAGTTTAATACATTCAGCATCGTAACTGCTTTTTGCCATGTTCCCTGCTACTTTGCTGCCTGTCAAGCAGCTTTCCATTAACCACTCACTCTACAGCAGGAAACGGCACTTCAAAATGAAAGCCCTGTGCTGGAAATTAACTGTACTCTAAAATAAATCATGTTTGTGAGTCATTTGCAGTCCATTCAGAATGGACTCCTGACCCACTTTTGGACCGCAACCCACCAGTTGGGAAGCACTGGTATACATCATCTGAAATCTGTGAACATGAAGATCAATTTTAGATGCAGCTCAGCACTGTGTGTCAAGTTTTTCTAGTCTTAAAAATGTTATGAACCTTGTATTTTGGTTGTTGCCTATCCAAACTGAATTATCAGAGTTCACAGGTGATTAGAACATTATGATAGAAGTATATGATGGACATTCCAATACTCAGTCATGTCTCATAAGTTGTTGCAACAATTTTTGCTTTGATACCATTTTTCATAGCGATTTGGTGCATAACTTTACCAACTTTTGACCACTTGAGCATTAATGAAAATGGTCAAAAATCACTCCAAAATACAGCATTAAGATACCAACACCAACACTGTGATTTGGTATCAAAAACATTTGACTTTTGGATATTTCTATATGAATTGCATTTTCCGGCGACAGGATGGTGAACATTTCTAGAAATTTCTGGCACTTCTGTTCTGGAAACAGTCTATAGGTGTACGGAACAGACAGATACTTGACAGGGCCTAAAAGAAAAACAAGCGATGCTTCAGAGAAAAACAAGACAAAGTGCCCAGCTAAAGGTAATCTACCAAAAATCAAGTCAAGAAGAAAGTATGACGAAGCTTATCTAACTCTAAGAAAGATTACATCGAAGACATGTCAATAAGCCACTCGTGTTCTTTCAGAGAAAACTCTGTAAATACGGTCAAAAGGGGAATGACAGAAAAAGTTTGAGAACC
Source organism: Epinephelus lanceolatus (assembly GCF_041903045.1). Lineage (NCBI taxonomy): Eukaryota > Metazoa > Chordata > Actinopteri > Perciformes > Serranidae > Epinephelus > Epinephelus lanceolatus. The sequence continues at coordinate 4,865,904 of NC_135745.1, read as the reverse complement.
AACCACTGGTCTACCCTAAGTGGTCTTATTCTCTTTCTATATCAAATAAAGCGACAAAAACATAAACAAATTAAACTTTGACTACATTTGGAAACGTAAATCTCATTATTTAAAGAAAGCAACTATAGTAAAAGATTATGAAAATGGTGGTCTGCAGGCCATTGACTTTGAATGTATAAATGGCACTTTAAAAACAAAATGGTTAAGATTATTTTTACTGAATAATAACAGTTTTTGGTATTGTGTTCCTAGGGGTATTTTCAACAAGATTGGTGGTATTGATTTTCTTTTACATTGTGACTTTTTTGTTCAAAAATTACCTGTCAAATTATCCTCATTCCATTCACAAATGTTATTATACTGGAAGCTTCTATACAAACACAATTTCTCACCGCATGATATCCCCATCTGGAATTGTAGATTCATTCTCTTTCGAAACAAGTCCTTATTTGACAGTGACTGGATGGAAAGAGATATTTGGTCTGTCATACATTTGTTAGATGATTCTGGTGATATCTTATCTTTTGAGAATTTCTGTATGAAATTTAATATCCAATGTAACTGTCAACAATTTAATAAGGTTGCTAAAAGTTTACCTGTTTCTTTTATGAGGATGGTTAAAAATACACAACCTCATCTAACTATACCTCCACATCTCCCTAAACTGATCACTGACAGTCAGGATTTCTCAGTTGAGACTTTGTCTAACAAAGTAATTCATGGTCTCTTCAAAAACGTTCTCTATCCTATGCAGTTCAGTAGGAACTCAACTTCTCAAAGTTTTTGTCTGCCTACTTTAAAGAAATTACGCACAAGTTACTTAAAATTACCTTTACCTCCAAAAGCAAAAGAACTCCACTTTAAAATATTTAATGATATATACCCTTCAGGAGAACTTATTAGACAAAGATTTAAAATTGATCACAATAACTGCATATTCTGTGATGAGGACATAGAGACCACGGATCACTTGTTTTTTTTTTCTGTGTTTATAGTAATACTTTTTGGAGTGACATGTATGATTGGCTAGAGCCAAAACTTATATCTCTCCCCCAGTTTTCAAGAAATGATATTACATTTGGAATGACAATAGAGGATAAAGACACTAACATTCTTTTGAACACTTTATTTATTCTAGGGAAATTTTTTATTCACAAATGTAAATGTATTAAAACACAACCCCTTTTTTTTCCACATGAAAAAGAAAACAGCAAAAAGTCTTCTGTACACTATTAATAACATTAGATTATTAGAAGAGGCCCCATAGCAATTTTAATTTATTTTTTTTTCATGTCTTTTTTGTTTTATTCTGTTTCCTAAGCTCCGTCTGTGTAAGAGCATATTATGAAGAATGTAACAACTGCCATATATTGTTGTAAATTGTTCTATTTTCAATTAAAAAAAAAAAAAAACCCTAAGTGGTGAGTTTTCTCTGTCCCCTGACCTCCAGCGTTACATATTAAGTAGCCACGAAGTCACGCCTCTTAAAGTCATTGCTCTCTGTTGAATTGGTTGTAAACGCGGGCAGGGAGACCTCCAGCAGAATTTGAGGGTGTACAGTTATCCCTTAAAATGTTTCTTTTCCCACTTGTTTTATGTCATTATGGTCGACTTTAACTCTCCGTGTTTTAACACCTTGTGTGCTTTGTAAATTATGCTATTACTTCTACTTACTATTCTTATTGCTGTTATGTCATCATTAGTCTTCAAATCTAGTGCAACAGTGAATGTGCCAGGCTCATTTAGTTTATAATTGTGCAATCTGACCTTCCCAAAATACAGAAAGCTACATGGTTTTCATTTTGGATGTGGTTCCAGGTTAGAAAAATACTCAGAGATACTCTGCTGTAAGGCAAAAAGATCCATGACTGAATCTTTGATGTCTCTTTTCTCTTTTTCACAGACCAGTTGAAATGACAAACATCCATCCATAAAATGTTAAAATTAAACATGGCTATTATGTGTTGAATAACAAAGGTCTTTTGTTAGTGAAAGTAACACCACTCAAACACCACTGTACGCAGGAGTGGACTGCATGTTTTTGCAGGTCAAGTCCAACAGAGTGCTGAGTCACAACTCACCTCACCTAAAAACCTAAATTGATTTCATAAGGGATTTGAGAGGACTGTGAGTGGATGAGTACATTTGTTACTGTTATTTGATTTCATAAAAGGTTTTTGAACCAAAACCTTTTATCTGGAAACTAATACATTTCAAACTAAAACATGAGTTTAAATTTTTGTTTACACAATATCAAATCGTTGACAACCAAACAAGACCATTTTGTCTACTTATCATAGTTGTCTATGGGTAATGTGCATTATCCCAGCTGACACTGAGTGAGAGGACAGGTTGCCAGACTATCGCAGGGATGATATATAGAGACAGTCAACCATTCACACTCACATACACACCTACGGACAATTTAGAGGCACCAATTAACCTATCCCCAACCTGCATGTCTTTGGACCGTGGGAGGAGGCCGGAGTACCTGGAGTAAACCCATGCTGACACGGGGAGAACGTGCAAACTCCACACAGAAGGGCTTTTTTTAGTGATCATCAAGTCTCTTATGTAGTTGAATAGGGATGTAACGATACCAGAAACTCATGATATGATATTATCATGATAAAGAGTCCACAATACGATATATATCACGATATTTATACAAGGGGAAAAAAAGAGAAAATTTATTGTAAAAAATACCTATTTTATTCAAAAATAGTGCATGTACACTGTACAGCATGTTATTTTTAACTTGGAAGCGTATCATAAACAAATCAACACACAGTTGAACATGTGCTTTCATTTCCCCCCTATTACTGCTAGGCAGGCAGACATTAAAGTGTCATACCAAAGTCATGTCAATTAAAACTATAGTGACAGAATATGAAAATGGAAACATTCAGTTTTTTTTAACCTACTCCGAACAAAAGTAATGTAGTACTATTACTAGAAAGTCATCTGAATGACATCAAATTATGAGGATAGAGTAGTCTTAATATTCATCAAATATACAGAATTTAGAACAATCAGACCCTGCAACAACAAAATTAACAAATTAGAAATAATGTAAACTCAATAACACACAATCCCTCACTCACAGATACACAGCGAGACACAGAGAGAGAGAGAGAGAGGTGGGTAGAGATGTGTGTAAAAGAAAACCAAAATAAATAAAGCCCAGCCATTTCCCTGGAAATCATAGAAAAACTCAAAAACACACATTCACTCAGTTTGTTCACGGCAGGTTGACAATCTTGACATCAAGAAGACCCTAACACTTTCTCAGAACAGGAGATGAGGAGAGGAAAGCTCTGGTCCTGCGCTTTCATGTGATATGTGTGGCATTTCTGTGCGACCCTGCATTCGCGAGTAATCCATCCAAAAATAATGTGTGTGCAAAGCTGTATGAAAGCTTTGTTATACATTATTTTAGTGTAACTTTATCATTTTTTTTTTGCTGTGAAAACATTGGACTACCGACAAGTGCTTGGTCTTGTCGGAAAGCCACGATTCCGCTGTTTCAAGTGATATGTGTGGCTTCTCGCTATGACGCACGGTCACGGAGAAAATCCACAGAGAAGAACAATCAATCTCCTTACTTTTATTCGCTGTTTCCTCCGGTCACGCACGGGTCAGAGCTGCATGAGTCTGCTCTCATCTGTGCGCGCAGGTGCATGCAAAGGATTATGGGGAATGTAGTCGCACAGTCATATTACCGGCTCTGTAGGAGAACGCAGCTATATAACTACCGTGGCATTCCCACAATGGTATTGAGAATTTATTTTATCGCGACACCGCGAAATTCGACATATTATTACATGCCTATAGTTGAATAAACATGGAGATGGAGATGGCGATGGAGACACGAAACAGAATGCTATTCAGTGTATGTAATATTAACTTATTGTGCAAAATAAGAAAAAGCATGTTGTGTAATTCTGATAGTTCATTTTAAAACCAGTATTGGCCGATACCAATGACTTGCTAATATTATTGTGCATCCCTACATAATGTTAAATTGATGTTAATTGATTTACATACTATGCTATGCTCCTGTTAGTTTAGGAATAAAAGTTTAACATCCTCTATCTGTTCACTCGTGAACCTGATGTGTGGATTAATGTGCTGGATGAAGCTGTCTGTGTTGGAGCAGTGCAGTTTGGTGTCATTCACTCACAACTTAAAGGCTCTCAGCGGACAAGTGAACGTCACTTGTTATGTTCCCAAAGGTTCCCTCAGAGGTAAGGTACATTTATTACTTTAACACAGACCTCTAAGATGACTCAGCCATGGCTGACAGGATTCTGTGTCAGTGCTGTAAAGCTTTTATTATCTGTCCTTCTCTCTTTAGTTTTCCATGTTATGTCACGTAAGGAAAAACAGTGTGTCCTGTTTTCCTTTGAGAGTTTAATGAACAGCTTTAATAAATATTGAGCACAATATTATTAAAGCAATGTTGTGAAACCACATTGGTTGAATATAAAGTGTATTCTTTAATAAAAAGGCACAGAGTTGATTCTCCATGCAATTTCAACAGCCCCCTATAATCTGATAGAACTTCTGTTTGGCCAAATACACACACACACACACACACACACACACAGTGTGTGGATTATATTTTAATAAATCTGGGAATATGAAGCTGCTGATATTGGATTGAAAAATCTGTACGGAACATTAATTATGAATATGAAAGCGGCTGGTGGTCTGCTTGTGTGCATTACCTATTTTCTTAAAACTGTGTGTGTGTGTCTGTGTGTTGGACTGATTAAAATCTAATCTGCTATCCAAATCCGTCCCCTGCAGAGATCTCTCTCACTCACTCACTCACTCACTCACTCACTCACTCACTCACTCACACACACACACACACACACACACACACACACACACACACACACACACACACACGCCTCTCTTTAGATTTATAGAGAGCATTTACATAATTTGCTCAAGCACTGTGTTGTCAACCCTCTCAAATTCACTGCATTAATTTCAAGCATAATGCAGTCAACCGTCTGTCTGTATGAGAATAATGAAATAAAGTGCTATTTACTGACTGACATACCTGACCACATGTATTTGTGTAGAACAGAGGGTGGTGTGTGTTCTGGAGTAGATGGGGGTAAAGTAAAAAAAAAAAAAAAGAGTGCTCTGCTGTATTGTAGTGCTCGCGTTTAGTCTGCAGCGATCAGCCTCTATGCTACAAAGTTAACAGGGTTAACTTTAACAGTGACAGGGTATGTCAGCATTATCCACAACTCTGTATGTAAGAAAGTATTCATGAAACACTTCCCCTTCATCTTGCAAAGCTGATTATGAAAGAGGACCTATTGTACTCATTTCCAGGTTCATGCTTGTATTTGGGGTTTCTCCTATAAAATATTTACATTCTGTAATGGTCGTAAACACTTTATTTTCCTCATACTAGCTGAGCTGGAACAGCTGTTTTCGCCCTCTATCTGAAACTCTCCTCTTTAGTGCCTGTCTCTTTAACTGTCATTGCAGCTGGCAACCAAGATTACTGGTTTTCCTGACGTTAGCATGTAGTTACATGTAGCAGTGTACTTGCAGTCCGGGAATGACTGCAACAGCACTAGTATAACAGCACTTTCTACCATAAAAAATCACCAATAAAGGCTTTCTAAATACAATCAGACATGTTCCAGCAGGAATTTGAAATAGGGGAGAAATTAGGGCTGCTCGGTTATGGAAAAAATAATAATCATGATTATTTTGGTCAAAATTGAAATCACAATTATGCAAATGATTATGCGGCGCACCTGATGACTTATATTGTTTACACAACGGCATGTCATTTCTGTCTCTACATGCGCATGTAAAATTCTCCTCTGCTCTCTGTATTGCGCACAGTGGAGTTCGGCCCCGATATGCACACATATACACACAGACATGTGCGCACGCACACACACACACGCACGCACGCACACACACACACACACACACACACACACACACACACACACTCACAGGTGAGCACACAAAAGCGCTGAAGAGAAGGGGTGATCCCACTCTAAACTACGGGAGCCCAGCGGGGAGCGTTGGTCGCAGATTTTAAAGAGAAACTTGATTTTCATTAAAACAAATCGACCTAAACTACAAATTCAAATTAATTGATAAAATCGATTTATCACTCATCCCTAATTAAAAGAAACATATAACAGGATATATCAGGACAAAACTGGAACAACAACGATTGACCTTGTTGTAGAGAGCCAATACAGTCCACGGCGGAGACAATACATGACCAACAGCAGTAGTGTAGCACAGGTAGGCATAGATGGTCAACGTCCAACAGTGAAACTGTGGAGGCTATGTGATGTAAAAACTTGCAGTAGCAGGCCTGGAGCATATGATCATATAAAGAAATCCATCACCAGCTTGTACAGCTTATCTTGAGAGTAGGAAACTAGAATTACAACCCTGTGGTTGTATGTCCTATGCGATCCTGTCAAGTTACAGTTACAGTTTACATCCATGTCTGGATGCTTTACACATATCTTTCGTTTGGCAGCACAAAAGATCTGTACAAGCAGCACAGTTTCAAAGTGGGCATCTAGACTAGTGTCACCAATTCAGTATCTGACCAAATGTCTCCTTTTCTGTTCCTGAAATACGACATTGAGTAATGACCAGAAAATGTTTTTGCAGATCATCATGATGTCTCAGTGAAGCTGACCTTTGACCTTTTGGATATAAAATATCATCACTTCATTATTTTAGTCTGTTTAACATTTGTGTGAAATTTTGTAATAATTAAAAAATTAATTTCTGGGTTATGGCCGAAAACATTTTTTGTGAGGTTACAGTGACCTTTGACCACTAAATTTTTTTGAGGAAATCCCTCAAGGCCTTCTTCAGATATCCTAATCATGAAATGAGAAGTAGGCAAGATCACAGTGACTTTTGACCACCGGATTCTAATCAATTCACCTTTGAGTTGAGGATGTTTGTACCAAATTTGAAGAAATTCCCTTTGGGTATCCTTGAGATACCACGTTCACAAGAGTGAGAAGAATGCGAAATCACAATGACCTTTACCTTTAACCACTGAAATCTAATCAGTTCATCCTTGAGTCCAGGTGGACATTTGTGCCAAATGTGAAAGAATTCCCTTCAGGTACTCTTGAGATATCACGTTCACATGATTGGAATGGATGGACAGTCAGCCCGAAACCATAATACCTCCGGCTATAGTAATCGCCAGCACAGAGCCATAAAATCGTTGTAAATCAAGTGTTCACAATGGTCTAAGGTTTTCACTCACAGGAATTACTTTTACTATGTTTACCTCATTATTTGAAACTTTGGCCATGTTTAATATGAACATCCTAAAAATTGTGACATCACATAGCAGTAAAAAAGGAAAGGCATAATAGGTCTCCTTTAAATTGTGGAATCCAAAATGTGCCAAAAAATTTACTAAATATGAGCTACAAGATAACCCTTGTTTGTTGTAATGTTATTACAAAAATAGTTTTGGGGTATTTGTGAATCGATTCAGAATTGTACAGTTTATCTACGTCCGTTTCACACCCACTCATGCACTATAAACAGTTAGTTGTTTTTGAGGCCTAAAGCATACAATGTGGAGCACTGGAGGACTTAATCTAAAATTTGAAGGTTAACACAGACCTTTAAGGACCTGTGAATGTAATGTATTGTGTGATTACTCTGTGATTCCAGCACTGCACAAGGCCATATGTTTTTGGTTTACCACAGACACAGAACACAGAAAACACACACAGACACACACACACACACACACACACACACACACACGCACACACACACATACACACTGAAGGACTGATTTCATTTGGATTAGGAACATGTGTCCTGCTCATTTCCTGTAGAACACAGTATCAGACAGAGAAAGCAGAGAGAAGGTGAACTAACAGTAAATCTCTTGTCTACTCGTAATATCCTACAGACATCTTCTCTCTCCTTTCCTACCTGTAACCTTCACACACTGAATCTAACTCATTTTGAACATATCATTGAGCTATGTGATTAGTCTACCTTTCTCTTACTCTTGCTTTCAAAAATCAAAATTAAAAATCAGCTAACACTCTCTGTCTTTCTCTCTCTCTTGTTCACTCTCTCTAAACACATGATAGTCATGAGAGAGAGTGGGTTTTAGTCCTAGATGCCTGCAGCCCTATTCTTTCCCAGAGAACACTTGGCTGTTGTTCATTTCTGGCTTTATGAATTGTAATGTCTTACTATTGTGTTTACCAGGAATCAGATGCTGGCTGCAGGATAGCTGAGGACTCACTCTGGGTGTATTAAGATTGCATTGTTAAATCCTTAAACCTATATGTGTCCTCTATGAGTTCATGTTAGCATGTAGCGTTTTCTGTCAATAGAAAAATGAGACAATCCAGGTGAAATCTACTATAGTGTATGTGTTGCTTTTGGTCCATTTATTTCAGTGTTCCCAGGTCAGATCCTTTGAGGGTGAGTGCCCTGGGCGATGTCCAGTGGCAGCCTTCGTTCTGCTTCATTTGAGGATGGCTGTCTGTAAAACTGACTGCATTGTGTAGTGTGCTGTCGCTTACAGGCCACTTTAGCACACATTGGGTCTCATTCATGAAACGTGAGCAGAAGGAATTTGTGTGTAAACTGTTCGCAGGGGGAAATTTACGTGCATGTCCGCATTCATCAATATTTTAGTAGCTCCGATCTTTTCGTAGCTACTAACAAAATCTACTCCTGCTCCTGACCTTGTAGTGCTTGTGTAAATTTAGTAAAGCACATAAATATTGCTTGTCACTATTGGAAATTACAATTTTAACTAATATTGCGCTCTGTTATGTACACAATACACAGATGCCTTTGAAACACGTAATCTAACATGACAAAATATTAAAAACATAACACATTTAGTTAAATTAGTTGGCAATTAGCAGGTTTAAGATCCAGATTAGGTTCATGATTGTGAATTATCTATGTAAATCGACTCAATAGATTACACGTTCTTTCTACATGTTGAATGATGATAATAAAAATATCCGTAAGGACAGCCAGATCACAGCCTCTTCGGCCTCGGTGCCTGGGTTCAGCAGGGGCAGCAGGAGCAGCAGGTGGTGGAGCCACGAAGGAGCACGCGCCAGCTGAAAGAATTATTTGAGACAACACGGTTTTATTTTGGGTTTTTTTTTTTGTGGCTTTTCGGAGCCTATCCCAGCTGACTTATCCGTATCATTTGTTAAAATAAATGTTAAATAGCTCTACATTCCGACAGCCATCACTGATTTCGAGTTTATCCGTTACGTACAAAACATCTCTGGCTTCCCGTTCCCACTTCATTCAAAACCCCACAAATGAATCTTCTGTTTGTTTGGTGACCGCTGTATTTTTTTGTGTGTGTGCTTATGCGTTTCTTTGCCTCCAGTTTCATATCAAACCATTTAAGCTTCACCTCTGACATGGTTCTTTGTACCACAGAGACAACATTAACAGCATCTGTTACCTCCTTCCAGGCCTTTGCTTTGCCTGTCCCTGTCACACCACTACTAACTGAAGAAAATAAAATGTTTTTTCTTAAGTCCACTTCACCCAAAATTATTTCGATCTCCGCTTTGGAAAAATTCTTTTTTCTTTCTTTCTCTTTCTTTGTTTGCACCATGACTGACAGGTTGACTGGATACACCTACACCTCCTTATATGGTGGTCATTGGCTATTCATGGGCGGGGATTTATGCTAATTGCTGATTACCGGGAGCGCGCTGTCACTTTACGATGGATTGGCATTCATGATCATACACACGTGTTTGCGATCAAATTGGAGTAGGTTTTTAGTAGCGTAGGCTTTAATGTGCAAATCTACACACAGATTTACTCACTTTTCATGAATGAGACCCATTGTATGTAATGATACACATCAGTGACTGAGCTGTCTTAGTATGCTTTATGGTAATAAGTTGGGATTATATATATGTACAAATGACCTGGTTTATCCATGAGCTGGCATCTAGAACTGCGTATGATGTCTCTCTTCTCCACTCTCCACCTCCTCTCTTTCCTCTTGTTTTAGGTCTGTCTCAAAACTGGGCCTACAGCCAACAATCAATAGCAAACACACACACACACGGACCCTCTAGCTCTTTCTATTTCCCGTGTTAGCAGCATGTTGAGCAGAGGCAGCAGAGTACTGCTGGGAAACCAACCATGCTCCCAGCAGCAGGAACCATCGCACTCCACATTCTCACCACTATTCATCATAGTTCTCTGTTCCCTTTCAAAGGTTGAGCTTTCCATTTATAATGACTGATTTACATAAGCCTCAACAAGATGCTGTTATACAATCACAAATAGACAGGGAGGAATAAAGTACGCTGATGCACATCAACATACTTCATTCAGCTGAGGGATATGGTCTCTTTACATAAGGATATTTACGGTATTCTGCTTATAGGCTTACAGCACAGGTGTTACTAATAACATTAATGAAGGTGTGCTAGTGACTCATTTCAATGAGTCACTCTAAACAACGTCGGCACCCTGGAGCTGTCTCACTCAAATGGAATGCGGCCATTATTGATGTTATTAGTTACACTTGTTTTCTGCTTTGACAAGTCCAAACGTCTGCTGTGAAACAGGTCGATTCTCATTTCTGTCACACAGTATCGGTGTGTATCGGGCTAAATAACAGAAATGTCAGTTCAGAACGATCAAAGATATGTTTGAGGTCATTTAGAGATAGTTGTCCTTTTTACACAGAGATTGCAGTATAGAGCTGCTACTAAGTCCACAGTCCTTAGTAGATTTTAGTAGAAACTCTGAATCAGAAATTTGATTTAATCATGAATACTTCAAGAAAAAAAGGGCCTGCCTATAACATGCATGACAGCAGCACTTTATAAACATTAACAGTGGCATAACATGGCAATAACAATCATTTACCATGCCTGTTATACGGCGGCTGATCCCATCCTCTGCTCGGAGGTTAAGGAGTCCTCGACCTCATTGTTGTCCCCATTTGCAGACATTCATGGCTGCTTTGAGTCAGCCGCTAACTGCTACAGCTTCTTTTTAAATCTCCCGCGGTGGGTCACACGCATAACTTGTGCTCAAAACATCACAACTGTCCTGCCCATGGTCCTGCCCTGCTGGCTGTCCTGTTTATACAGACCTCATTTCTGTGGTATTACTACCTCCGGTGGCAGCAACGGGAACACAAAAGGACACAACTCTGTCCCCTGTTCCGTGATCGTACCTTATATACATTGTTCGTCTACCATACAGCGCTGACAAACTGAATTCCATCTCTATCAAACAAAAAAACAATCAAAAGAAAAACTGTCGAGCTGTCTGTTACGTTATTATAACAATCACATTATGCTAAATTGATGGCTTCAACAACAGGGTTGAACATGTCCCCAGAACAACAGTAAAGTTTACCATTGCACTACGGTCTTTTAGCAAAGGACAGCCCAACATGTCTGAAGACTTTGAAACTGAGGAGGAACAGCATTTCTTTGTTGAGCCGTATTTGTTTGACGCGGAACTCAGGCTACTGGACGAAGCAGCCGCCGCAGCTCATGAGCCTAACCCTCAGCCAGCCGCAGAATACCGGAGTCAAGCACTGGAAACCTGGTGGTGTAGTTGATTCAAATGCAAAGCAATGCCAATGGATGAGGAAAGTATTTGCTGCTCATACTGGGAATTGGCGATGCCTGCACTTGAGAATCTGGACATCAGTACGGACAAGACTGCTGCTCTTCAGAGACCGTGCATCACCGCTCACCCTGAGCGCGCACACGTGAGTGTGGAGCACAGAGAAGCAGTCTGAGCTACAGGCTACAGTGAGGCTAAAAACAGAGTTCACATGACGTTTTTCGAAACAACTTTTTATGTCGGGGCTTCAGGACACTTGGATCACTACAGATGAGCATGTTGGACATATTTTGTGGCTTCAATTTTGTGTTCTTGGACGTTAGTCTGGGGCGCTGTCAGCCATTAGGTGTGCTAGCCGCTCCCCCCGCCGATCTCTGCAAGGGACGTGAGGACTGAGCCTTCCTCAGCATGAGGGTGAGTAGATAATGGCTGAATTTTCATTTTTGGGTGCACTATCCCTTTAATATGGCATTATGTTTTACTCAGTAGATTTCTGATTTAACAAATCAGCAGTTATAAAAATTTGTAAACTGCACTGTTAAGGCAGACAAACAGAGCATTAGCTGGCAAATGGCATGTTTATTCACTTTAAATGGAGCTAAATTATTATTTTAAATGTTTGCCGAATGTGTAAGCATCTGTTAATTAGCTGAAAGAAATCATAAATAATCTTTTAAATGGAGTTGATATTTACCTTAAGTTAGCTCGGGCTCTGTTAAAGCTAATCACTAATGCCATTGGTTTAAAAGGCAAACAACCAATGCTTTGTAATGGCTGTCAGATATGACAGAGGTATGATCACGTTAAAACATCTCAGGTCCAACAGGTAGTGTACTCCACATGTTTTATTTCCAAATCGCTCTGGGAAAGAGGATAAGTGTACTGTTGGGTACCATTACCTTTGGAAAACACTGGGTTCAGCGTCGGAAGTCAGCCCATAATTCACGCAAGGTATCACGGGGGCTAGGAATAAGGTGGATACTAGCTATTGCATGACACTGAACCAGGGAATTCGTGTGTAAATCACGACAAAGGTAATTAATAAATTGTAACTGATATCCATTGGTATTACTTCAGTGGCGCTGGCACACAATTTCAGCACATTTTGTGCCACCACCACGTAATGTTCAGAGATTGTGGCCATTTCAAACATTACTTTGAGACCAGACTGTAGGCTTCCCAACTACTCTGAAAAAGACTGAGATAAAGACAGACAGTTGGAGGATAAGAGAGAGGGGCACAAATGTAAGAGGGAGCTTTGGAAAGAAAAATCAATACTTAGTGTCTTTTAAGTTTTCTATTCCAACACTCATTCCAAAATCACAGTCACTGTGAAGAACAACCTGATGACTTGTGACTTGACCAGTGTGCATCTCACCTTTGTCACAATCTCTGCACAGCTCTGCCATACTCTCTGGGTTCATCCCAATACCAGATTTCACATCCATGTTTCCCTCACTTACGTCTCTTCCTCGCATCTTAGCTCCGCCCTCATAGGACATGAGGGAGAAATGCAAGGATGAAATGCAAGGAGAGAAGAAATGAAGAAACATATCTTTAGAGAAATGAGACGTCCTTTCCTCTAAAGCGTCATATGAAGCGACGTCCGTTTGTAATGACGGCAGCAGCTGATTACAGCTGGATCAGCTGTCAGGAGGCTTTATTAACAGTTATAGAAACTTTTAATGGAGTTTGTGTCTACACATACATAATGTTACATAAGCATATATAATGATAAAGATACAGAAACAGTTCTCAGTAACAGAGCGGCAATGTTTTCTCTCCGTCTAACAATCACCTACACATGAACAGCAGCCTGTGTTCTGTATTCATAATTTGTACTGTGTCCTGCTCAGAGTCACACAATGTGTTTATATGATTTATTCATTATTTGCCTCTGTATTTATTGATATTCTGATTGTGAGTTCATTATTCAATAACCCAGAGTATGATCACAATGTCTTTGAACACTGGAAATAATTTATTAGGTCAAATGTTTCAGGGAAAATTAAAATTCTATAACTCATCAACCTGACGCTCAGGAATGATCAGCCTCAGTGTGACTGACGTAGAAGTGTTTCTTGGTGACAGACGGACTCTCTGACTTTGATTGTATCCATAATTAAAGTTGATGAGGGAAATAACAGATCGCGGAGCAAAATCTTCCCAATAAATGAAAAAAAAGTTTGTTTCCTTTTCTTGTTCAGATTTGTAACTTGGTGGTGAATCAGAGAGCAAATAAAACATAAAATGTGGCAGTGATACACTGAGTTTAATCTCTCATCTGTCTGCACTCTGGATTTACGGGTCAAGTGATCGAGGATGGAGGATGGAGGAGTCGAGGTAGGATATTGGGATGGATGCAGTAAGTAAGTATGTAAGTAAGTAAGTAAGTAATAAAGTAAGTAAGTAAGTCACTGACTGACTGACTCACTCACAACTTCTCCAGCAACACTAAGACAGACACAGAGCTGCTTCTCTGTTTAATCTGTCTGTTCATTAGTCTACAGTGTGACATCGGTCTATATGTTGCATGCGCTATGTTAAATCAGTCTGTGAGATGAATGAAATGACCGCAGTAGCACATGTGCATTGCATGTGTGGGAGACGGAGCTGCTTGATTGTGTCAGGTGAGCGTTTGTTTGCTAGTTTGTGTGTGAGGTGGATCATAGCGTATCGCTGTTCTTCTTGGTAGTTGTGGTCTACTGTGTGACACTGACACAGTGCCTGGATGCAGGTGACAGATGGGTTTAAAAAAATGCAGCGACAACATAGACATTTCATATACAAGACCTATATAACACAGACTAAGTGTCTCTCTCGCTCCCTCCCTCGGCCTTTCTCCCAAGGACTTATTGTCTGAGGCACTGTTGTGCTTACAAAGCTAAAACTTGAAAGAAAAAAACCCTGTCTTTTCTTCAGTCAGTAGTGGTTTATACACAGAAACAAGGAGAGCATGTACAAATATGTCAGAAACAAAGTTGTACCAGTTTGGAGCTGTCCTGTTGGCGAGCACAATGGTCCTGATGGAGCCTGCTTGCTACTTCTATGTTCCCTGCTTTTGTTATTGGCTGTTGGAACTAGGCGCCTCCCCTTTCTCCTCCAGGTGCTGCAGGTTATCAGCAGGTGCTACAGCTGTCAATGAAACAAAGGACACAACATTAAGAACCAATCATCAAAAGTCTGTCAGAGTCTCTCATGATAAAGTCAAATTACTGACAGTGTTCTACAACAGAGTGCTGCCTTGACTCAAGATATGGAAGTGTCCCTAACGGTTAAGTCATTCAATAAGTCAGTTATTAAACTATAACATAAGATGAACCAGGAGGAGTGAACAGAAGGCAGAGCAGAGTGAAGGCCATTTAAATACATGACAGCAGGACAGACAGAGTTAGATAAAGTCACCACATTGTTCGTCACAGATATAAGTGTCTCAGAGTAGGAAACCAGTCCTCACAGTCCTAACATTTCCCAGAGTGACACAAATTCAGTCCTAGGGCTGGGTATCACCACTGATTTCCTGAATCAATTTGATTTCGATTCACAAGGTCCCGATTTGATTGAATTCGATCCAATATGGATTCAATTGGGGATATTTCAGTTACAATACCAATTTTTGAGTGTATGTGAAAGAGATTCTCAGAGAACTAACACTGTAAATTTTACAAGGAATTATTTTTTGAAAAAGAATACATTTACAATAGGAATTAAACTTAAAATATTTTATGACTAAATGTTGTTTCTAGAGCAGCAACAGTAATACTAAAACAGCAAAGTCACAATATAAACCATGACCTCAGTGTCTCTGTCTGTGCGTTCCAATCCCCACACTACCATACTATGTAGTACGCCTGAAAAAGATACAGTACATCCCAATACATAGTATGTCAAATGCAGTATGCCAAAAATACCAGGATGTTCCACTACATCTGGTCCTATTTTGCAGTATGCAAGCCAGCATGCTTTTCTGGCTATTCTGACCCACAATCATCTGCACAGCAGAAGATTAGTCACATCAACTGAGCCATAAACAGATGACAACTCATAGACAGCTTGTTGACAGCAGACTGACAGCTCTCAGAAGCTGCGATGACAGCTAACAGCAAATTCAAGCAAGTGATGACCTGTCAAATAGTAATAATAGGAATGTAAACTGTTTAAATGAACAAAATAATCATAAAGATTATAAACAACAAAAGGACATAACTCTAAAAATAACAATGACAGAGAACTGCAGATGTAATTTCACTGTGGTGAATACATCAGAATCGAGCTTGTATGCAGTTAGAACTTCAAGGTTAAATCTACATACATTGCAAAGTAACAACAGCAGATCTCTCCATCACTGGCGAGCTTGGTGAACACAGTTTTGTTATATCTCCAAGGTAAACAATATTATGTGCAAGAGGGAAAGAAAAAGTATGAGATTCGGAACGCACCCTGTGTGTCTGTGTGTCGTGCACATCCAGACCAAAGATCACGTCCCCATAACCACTTTTATGTGTCATCAATGTCCGGAGCAATAATATTACACTGATATTTGAAACAGGGCATTGAATGAGTATGTATATTATTTAATGATGCAATGAACAATCTGATTTGTGATGGGATTCAACTGTTTAAAGGTACAGTATATTATTGTGGACAGAGTAATACATCCCAGCAAATATCAGTCACACACTTTTTTTACACAATAAAAATCTTTAAAGACGCCTGTTGCTAAATCATGGCAAAGAGCAGCCTTGACAACACCAGACAGTGATGCTGCAAGGTCCTTTTTCATGTCCTTGCAAAATCAGTGGTACTGAAACCTTGGTGATACTGTGACTACTTGCAAACAAAAAATACTGAGTGCATACTCACTGAATCACAGTTTGATTGGTACCAGTCTTGGATGAGGTTTCATTGCTAAAAGTGGCAGTAATTTTTTTTTCATATTCCCAAATTAACACAAATAACTTAAATATTAGGACTCATCTATGTGTGAAAGTACTCACTACCAACCCAGTCACCAGAAGAAAAAAATGCTGCCATTGTACATTTCTGCAAACCACGGATATGTTTTATTTGCACATTATTATGTATCAGATAAATTGAAACTTCCTGTTTCAACAATGCTGTGGTTAATGTGTCGTTAGGTTAAGGCACAAAAACCACTTGGATATGGTTAGGACTGGTCACGTTTTGACTTAAAATTCCTGGTTTCAATCCTTGCTGATAAGCAGCAATGTCTGTGTAAAACTACTGCTTTTCATGGCACTATCCATGCTGGAAAAAGAGCAACAGGTCACTACACAACATGTTTGGTGCCTAAAAAGCTGCTGGAAACACAGCAGTGACTCCCTAAATAACAACCAGTTTTGTTGTTTGTTGGTCTCTATCAGTTGTCTACAGCTTTGCAGGCATCTCACCATCCCCTCCACCTCCTGATGACAAAGTTAGCTCATATATTACATTACTTCAGAAATGTTGATAAGATGTGTATGAAACATTGCATCACGTATTTGTGAACTGCAGAAACATATAATACCAATATTTTCTTGTGGTGACGGGGCTGCAACAACAGTTAGTGTCAAACCCTCTGCCCCCTTCAACTTATCCTCCAGTCAGTCCCTTGGTTTTACACATTTCTAGTTCACCTCTTCTTGATACTTAGTGTCTAGTTTTCCTTCCAATCTATTCATTCCATTCATCAGATCCACTTCTTTAACTAGCTGACATCATCACTTGGCCCTGCACTGATTGCTTCTACAGTAATGACTCACTGTAGTGCCTGTATATGCAGGAGCTCAGTGGTCCAGATGGTCACTCAGTGGGAGCTGGAGTCCCACCAAATGACCTGCTAGCTGTACTACTGCTACACAGCAGAAACAGCTTCTGCTACTGTACATTCATGAAGTAGAAAAAAAAAACACACACACACACACCTGAAAGTCAGCGACACTCTGCACTTCAAATTCTCTTTGGTAGATTTGTTCATGAATCTGTTGATTATGCAGTCGATTGCACACCACCTCTTAATCATTTCCCCTGTCAACACTTAATGGTTTGCCACAGTGACAGGAGTGACCATAGTGACTTCTAGTGACATCACTCACATACCCTCTTCAGTGTGGAATTATACAAAAAGTGAGGGAAGACAAAAGGTAAAGTGTTAATTGCATAAATTGGATTACATCTTGAGTATTACTATTACATTACTTATGTGGCTTTGGTCATCATCTCAATCAGTTATGACAACAACCAACTTGCCAAGTTAATGGCTGAGATCTGTAACACCTGACTTCACTGCAATGACGTTAGAGATCATACAATCAGATATGTTGAAACCAACAGTTTACCCAGATCATCGAAACCACTTTATCAGAATGGCTGAATCAGTAACTGTGATAGATGTTTACTAGGGCTGTCTAACGATTACATTTTTTAATAGCAATTAATCACTGAATTTCAATAGTTAATCATGATTAATCACATTTTTACTCACATTTAAAATTCCCATATTTTGCATTTCAGAACGGTTTTCAGGTCCATATAAACAAGGTGAAGCCCTTCTTACCAGCGTGCCTTGATTGGGAATCAAATAAATGCAAAAAAATGTAGTTATGATCTTGATTTTTAGACTTATTTCTTTCAAATCAGCCCTGCATAGCTACAACAGTGTGGGATTTTTTTGTTGTTGATCCCCAGTTAAATCGACAGCATTTGCACTTTCCAAGAGTTCAGTTTTATTGCTTTGTCTGATTGATACAGGTCCTGTATGCATGAAACTATTATTAATCATGACGGTAAGGTGTATGACTACTCATAACATGTCAAACTGAGGACATCCCCTTAATACATAATGTACTTGGGTGGTGGTGTCTGTGTTGCCATGCAGTTACACCTCCAAACGCCAGTTGGTGGTGGAGTTTCTATTAAGTGCTGTAAAGTTTGACTGATTCTAATCACACCAGAAACACACATTAAACATGGCTTAATAGTGACAATATCAAACACGAGTTCACAAATCGGCTTCATCATAACTTACAAGATTCACAGATCTTTTGCTGGACACATTTTCCACACTAATACAACAAGCTAACATTATTAGCACAAGCCTATGGAATTTTACATTGTATAAATTAGCCTAGTGGCTAGCGAGAGTTTTTCTTATATTATTCTTGTAGCGATGCCCACATTTCCCATCACGTCTTGTGTTGGACTGAGTAGCTGCCGTTAAGTTTGCTGTTTTGTGTTCCAAAGCTGATAGAAATAATGTTCAAACCTACAAAATACACCCATGTTGTAGTAAACTGGAATTATCCTTTAAGTAAACCTGATTCAACACAAAAGTCAGTGATATGGAGAGTCAGCTGGTTGATCAAAATATGTGCCATGGCACAAGACGCAGTGAGAATTAGAGCTGTACCTAAACTAGACTTTTTTTAGTCCACTCTGAGTTTCCAATTTTTATAAATAAACATACTGATGTTTTGTTTTACATTAAATTTGCCTCTGTTTGCAAGGTTTAAATATATAATTTACTGAATTAATACACCTCAGCGCACTTCTCTTGGCTGGCTGCTGACAGATCTGTTAGCAAGAAAGTCACTTACAATGGATGGTGGGAGAGATGATGTTGTACCAGAGTCTGGTTTAAAGGAGTTAAGCCAAGTTTGCTGCATTCTGCATTGGAGCAGAGAGTGCTGAAGCACCCAAAAGAAACGAGTCACATTTCTTTTGTTAAGTCATGATACAATATTACCGCAATTTTAAATATGTTGCGATATGCTGAGTTTTGCGATAAAATATATTACAATATATTGCAATTTATTACCTATTTTCAATTGTAGATTATGTCTCCAAAGGGAAACTTAAACTGATTATATTATTCTGGTAGGCTACCTACAGTTTAATTTGTGTGTACATTCGAGTGTTCATTCACAGGACAGATTTCTGTCACCTTTGCAGAGTTATGGTTTTTACCATGGTATTTGGTCCATTTCACTCCGATGACCAAAAGTCTGAAGTGAAAGGGTTTCACACATCTATCAGTGGGCCTAAATAAAAGCTTTTGTGCTCTACACTAATTCTGTTGGTTACATTTGCTACCATTTGATCTTGAAGGAGTTGCAGCCTGATTTCCAGATGTTCAGGTTTAAAACCATTTGTGATCCTTGTTCACCATGTTCAGGTTGTAAGACACTCACTGTCACCAAAACATGAGGAAAAAAGCAGATGTCAGAACTGTGTGTGTGCGTGTGTGTGTGCGTGTGTGTGTGTGTATGTGTGTGTGTGTGTGATGGGGGCTTTTCCAGCTCAGCGATAATGGAAGTCTAGTTCCTCAAGCCTGACTCAGCAGCATTAAACACACACGTTACATCACTAGTCTAGCTGGTCCTATAGAACACAGTGTTCTGAGGTAGCTTGTGACTGCTGTTATTCACCCTCTTTCTCTGTTTGGACTTTTTTTAATCAGAGCTTTCTGACTTCTCCCTGTCTCTCTATATTCCTTCACTGGTGTGTCTTACTAAACAATATCTTTGGAGATACAGTAATGTTATACCAGCTGTAACTGTTCTGGTGAGATATTAAGTTGTTAAGGTGGGTTAGGGTGTACTAATCCTACAAGGGAGACAGGATTTGTAGAATGCCTCAGGAGAAGAGACTCTCTACATGGAAACCATATCTGAAGATCTGCCTCTCAACAGGAAAGCTGAATTATTTTGTCAGTATGAAGAAATTTAGGATCGTCTTTACCAAACACGTTTGGGTTGGCATAAGACATTTTTGTCCACAGTGAGAGGAGTTAAATGATGTAAAAAAAAAATTACAAATTCCTCTCTTTCAAACTAAGAGCTTGTTCAGTGCTGCAGTACAAGTGTTTTTCTTTAAAGAAATGTACACAAGTAAAAGCATGGCATCTCAAGCTGTGGTCTGAAAAGGTGGAGGAAGCTGACACTCACTGGACTGTGTTGACCTCAATAGGAAGCTCGTTCCACCACAGTAGGACCAGGGCAGAGAATGGTCTTTACTGAGATGAGCGGCCTCATAGTGTGGTGTAGGATTTGACCGTGGCTTGGAGGTAGGATGGAGCACTTCCCTTCACGTTCCTATAGGCCAGCACCAGAGGTTTGAACTAGATGGAAACGCTGCAGTGAGGCAGTACACTGCTGGAGCAGTGTGGGAAAACATGGGAAGGATGAATACCAGGCAGGCAGCAGCATTCTGGATTAGCTGCTGCTGGATTAGCAGTTTGATGGCAGATGCAGGGGCTCGGACAAGGAGGGAGCTGTGGTACTTCAGGCGGTAGGTTGCAGAAAGGGGGGGATTCTATCCCAAATCATTACTAGGGATGTAAGCCACAAGTTTTATCACAATATTCTTCTTATTATCAATTAAATTGACTCTGCTCCATATATGAATCATGGCTCAACAACAAGAACACAGGCTTGCAGGGGTATATAAAAATACAACTGGACGGAGAGTTTCTCCTTTATTTAAGGTTCTTCCTAAGGAGAGACTTTTTACACATACTTCCATCAATAAAAAAGGTTTCAAGTTTTAATGATAGTAATAAATTTTTTGTTCAAACAACAATAACCCTGTTTTCATTCCTTTAAAAGTCATTCTGACTGATTATAATATAAATTCTGTAATACCGTGATACCAAAAATTTTTCTGAGATGTTATCGTACTGTGAAAATCTCATACAAAATATACTGAGGCGCTTCTTTTTAAGCAGTAGTTGTTAGGGTTCCTTCATGTCATGCTCCCTCTGACACCTACTGTAAATCATGTTGTGTGAATGTTTTATGTGTTGTCGGTGGACTGTAGGAACTGAATTGCCCTTCGGGGATAAATAAAGTTTTTCTGTAACTGTATCTGTATCATACTGTTGAAACCCTACAAAGTATAAAATTTGGCTCAGTCATAACTGTCAAGGTTAACAGACAAAACTAGATTAACTGCCTGTTGTAGCTTCCATTAACCGGTCAAGCTACAGTTACAGTTTACATCTATGTCTGTCCAGACTCTTATAGTTACAACAGGAGACAATACTTCAAATATGGATGTCGCTGCAAAGAAGCTACAAATTCTAAAACTGGGAAACTTCACATATATCTGTGTTTTTTTTTTCTGAGGTAGCATTTAAACTTGACCTCTGACCACTACAATGTAATTAGTCAATCATGGAGTCCAAGTGTTTGTTTGTGCCAAATTTGAAGAAATTCCCCTGGGCGTTCTTGAGAAATGGTGCTCACGAGAATGGGGTGGACCAATAGATGGACAGACGAATGGACTGACAGACGAACGGATGGATGGATGGACAACCCAAAAACGTAATGCTTCCACACTGGTGACAGCTATGGCCGGAGGCTTAACAATTGTTTTTTGCTCATCACCATTATTAGCTTAAGCCTGGGGCACTTGCTTTTATTGTACGTAATGTATCTAAATGTCTTCAATTCGAGTAAATTTCACTCTCCTGTGCTCTGCTTTTTTTTAAGAGGTGGGGGTGATACTAATTGTTGACTGTGGTGATATATGCTGTCATTTTACTGTGTATTCATTTAATTTAATTCATTCATTTAATGGAGTCATTAATTAACCTGCATGTCTTTGGATTGTGGGAGGAAGCTTAAATACCCAGAGAAAACCCACGCTGACACGAGGAGAACACGCAAACTACACACAGTAGGGCTACCCCACTCTGGATTCAAACCCCCCACCCTGGGTTTGAACCAGGGACCCTGTGAGGCAACAGTGCTAACATCATGCTGCCAATTTATTTATTTCTTTGCTCAAACCTTGCAATCAGTTAATTCTTAAGGGTGATTAATCATTAACAACTCTAATACACATACACACACACACACACACACACACACACACACACACAGTTAAGAGCAGATTAATTTTTAATGTTGACCTTTATAGTGACAACAGAGCACTTCTGTCTGTCCTTCCTCTCTCCATCCTCCTCCTCCTTTATATCCCTTCTTAGCCTCCCATCAGCTCACCTTCGTCTGTTCCTCTGCTAATCTGTCCCTCCTCCCACACATTCTCAGCAGGCACTGAGGTGGACAGGCTGCTTCAGAGCAGGAGCCCACAGTAAAGGCATCACAAACAGGGATCAACTCATGTGATGGATACCAGCACTGCTATTTCTCCCAAAAGGTTCTAATCCAGCGGAACATGCAGTCACATCATCATGAGGTCATGGCACTACAATGTTACAAGCATTCAATACAAACCAAACCAGTGCAATCGATGTTGTATTCATCACTTATACAGTCATATCAAAGACAAGCCACACTGGTTGCAACATAAGCGAATACAGTGCCAAAACTGACCAACTATTACACTGGTCCAAACCTTCCCTTGCATTACAAATGTACGCAGCACTCCTGGGTCTGACAGTGTGTGTGTGTGGTGTGTGGTGTGTGTGTGTGTGTGTGTGTGTGTGAGTGTGATGCCATGGTTGCCTGGTGGTGGGGCAAAGTAAAGGTTGAAGCATCTTATTACAAACTTAGTGAGGAAATTATGTTATCAGTCATTTGCAAATTCTCTTTTGTCCTTTTAATTATTGTATTTTATCAACTATGGTCCTCATTTATGAAACCAATGTACAACAGAAAACTGGGCATACGGTCATGGCATGTATTAATGTGCAGAGACTACAATCAAATGTCACGTCAGGTCTCAGCTCAAGTTTGAGTCAGCATGGACTGGTGGTGCACTGAATCTGGCTGAGTTAAAGAGTTGTTATTAGGCCATATTTTAAGTATTAGCAGCCACGTGTTAATCACTTAAAAATGTATAGCCGCCACATGTACGAGCGCTTTCTGTCACAGCTCACAGGTGCTTATGGTGCGTTCGTTTTGTACTCGGAGGTTGGAAATTCCCAGTTCCCAATCGGAAGTTTAAACTCGAACGCACCCTGAGATTGGATTTCCAACTCGGAAACTCGGAGCAACCGCATCAACCCCGACTTACGAATTCAAGATGGCTGCCGGTCACATACATAGTGAGTAAACACTCTGCTAAAGTACTGTTTAGAGCAATTTCATCTTATTTGTTTTACATTAGGTCAGCCTCATCTGCGGTGTTCATCAGTTGGAGTGTGTGATGGTTTTGAAGCTGTCTATACTCCGAAAGTGCAAGGGCAACAAAGGCTTTCTTGCTGGCATCCATTTTTTTTCCCCCGACTTGTCCACCGTTGTCAACTAGAATGCAAAAACTGTTGTCAAATTGGAGGTGACGTCATTCCCACTTCCGACTTCTGACCTCCGAGTACAAAACGAACGCACCATTAGCTCTGTGGGCCTGGCTCTTTGGGGCTGACTCAGCCCCAACACTAAATGTTACCATACTTTGCAAAGGGGAGAAGGGAGCAGGAAAATATAGTAGAAGATATGAAAAAGACAAAATTGTGCATTACAACAGACTGCTGTTATAGCCATAAAAAAAACGTATGCCCATCCATGCACTCTGGGTATCTGTGTACATGTATATGTTACAAACATGTGCAGTCTGCATGCTTGTAGGCTTGTCTAGTCATTAACTTTGGCCAGCCTCCAAATCCTTCCATGACCCTTGTGGACATGGGCTGATAAAAACATTTATGTCTTAAGTTATGATGAGGAAAATGTAAATTGAGCTATAGATTCAGCACCCATGCTACTTTTAAGGGTGCCACCAGTACAAGGTACTTTGGGACTGTGTAAACAAAAGACGGGCAAGTCACATTTAAACACACACACACACACACACACTCGAACACTACTAGAGGCTTGCGTTATGGCATGGTTAGTGACTGTTACATAACAGATCAAACTATGTTAAATCTGTAACAAATCTATACATGCCAGATTTGAGAAGTGTGTGTCTGAAATGCCAGCCTGCAGCATAGCCATTAGTTGTGGTTTCTTCTCTTGTGAATGGATGGCCCATTTCTCACCTCCCCACTGCTCTCTTTCTCAGTTTGTTCTACTGTTCTCTAATCTTATTACAAGCTTTCAGCCCTTCAAGGCAGAGTAAAAGGGCTGTGTGTGCGTGTGTGTGTGTGTGTGTGTGTGGTATCAGCATTATTATTACATTTTCATATGTAACTGAGATCCCCACTGAGGCAGAGTGGAGCAAGTCAGTCTTTTAATAACAGTGAGAGAGGCTGAAAATGAAGGGAAACATATGGCAGCTCAGTTGTCTGTCTATCCATCTATCTGTCCGTCTGTCTGTCTGTCTGTCTGTCTGTCTATCTATCTATCTATCTATCTATCTATCAAGAGAATTTCACTGCATCGACTGAAAACAATGGTTCGTTTTTGTGCTTATCCGAATTGCAAGAACAGGATGTCGTGCAACACCCCGTACAGCTTTCACAGGCTGTCTTTGTCGGACAGCGAGATGCTGAAGTTGTGGCTAGTTGTGCTAAAAATGGATGCTAACACTCCTGACCAGACACTGCGCCTTGCAGACCATCGGGTCTGCAGTGCTCACTTCTCCTAAGATGACTACTGCCAGCCGAAGAAGAGAAGACATCCAATCCCAAAACACCTCTTCCTCAAGAAAACAGCTATCCCACGAGTAGAGAGAGCTACAGACACAGTGGAGCAAAGCTCTCGCAAGATGACGTCACACAGCCCAGAGGTAAGGGAAAGGCTAGTATGCTATTTACAGAGATAGCACTGGCGATATGAACTGGTCAGTGGCGAAAAAACTTATAAAAAAAAAACTTATACAGGATGTATTTGCCCCCGTTACCGTTTAAGCTCATTTCGCAGCTCCCAGTTGCATCCGCCTCCCTCAATACTGAACCAATTTTAAAAAGAGTTGTACCTATGAATCATACGCACACATACACATGGGGAAATAGGGCCCAGGTTGAAAAATACCAAAGTTATCCTTTAAGGGCAGATGCTCTGCTTGTGAGCAGGACTGTAACTGGACATAGGAGTGAATATATATATAATATACATGCAATATACTCAATGTATCATGGCTTGTGCCATGTGGGATGTAAAAAATGACTATCGCAAACATCAAATATGAATGACATTTTTTTAAGCCATTCTAACAGACACACAAATTCCGTCCCGTTCAGATCACTTTCTCCCAAGCAACAGTGTATCATCTGCAGGGCTTCAGACCACGACTATTTAGTTGCATTTTGCACCCATGGAGCACCAATGCAACTTGCAAATATTATTCATATATATATATATATATATATATATATATACAGTACAGGCCAAAAGTTTGGACACACCTTCTCATTCAATGCGTTTTCTTTATTTTCATGACTATTTACATTGTAGATTCTCACTGAAGGCATCAAAACTATGAATGAACACATGTGGAGTTATGTACTTAACAAAAAAAGGTGAAATAACTGAAAACATGTTTTATATTCTAGTTTCTTCAAAATAGCCACCCTTTGCTCTGATTACTGCTTTGCACACTCTTGGCATTCTCTCCATGAGCTTCAAGAGGTAGTCACCTGAAATGGTTTTCCAACAGTCTTGAAGGAGTTCCCAGAGGTGTTTAGCACTTGTTGGCCCCTTTGCCTTCACTCTGCGGTCCAGCTCACCCCAAACCATCTCGATTGGGTTCAGGTCCGGTGACTGTGGAGGCCAGGTCATCTGCCGCAGCACTCCATCACTCTCCTTCTTGGTCAAATAGCCCTTACACCTTTTCTGCGTCTCACAAAGACACGGCGGTTGGAACCAAAGATCTCAAATTTGGACTCATCAGACCAAAGCACAGATTTCCACTGGTCTAATGTCCATTCCTTGTGTTTCTTGGCCCAAACAAATCTCTTCTGCTTGTTGCCTCTCCTTAGCAGTGGTTTCCTAGCAGCTATTTGACCATGAAGGCCTGATTGGCGCAGTCTCCTCTTAACAGTTGTTCTAGAGATGGGTCTGCTGCTAGAACTCTGTGTGGCATTCATCTGGTCTCTGATCTGAGCTGCTGTTAATTTGCGATTTCTGAGGCTGGTGACTCGGATGAACTTATCCTCAGAAGCAGAGGTGACTCTTGGTCTTCCTTTCCTGGGTCGGTCCTCATGTGTGCCAGTTTCGTTGTAGCGTTTGATGGTTTTTGCGACTCCACTTGGGGACACATTTAAAGTTTTTGCAATTTTCCGGACTGACTGACCTTCATTTCTTAAAGTAATGATGGCCACTCGTTTTTCTTTAGTTAGCTGATTGGTTCTTGCCATAATATGAATTTTAACAGTTGTCCAATAGGGCTGTCGGCTGTGTATTAACCTGACTTCTGCACAACACAACTGATGGTCCCAACCCCATTGATAAAGCAAGAAATTCCACTAATTAACCCTGATAAGGCACACCTGTGAAGTGGAAACCATTTCAGGTGACTACCTCTTGAAGCTCATGGAGAGAATGCCAAGAGTGTGCAAAGCAGTAATCAGAGCAAAGGGTGGCTATTTTGAAGAAACTAGAATATAAAGCATGTTTTCAGTTATTTTACCTTTTTTTGTTAAGTACATAACTCCACATGTGTTCATTCATAGTTTTGATGCCTTCAGTGAGAATCTACAATGTAAATAGTCATGAAAATAAAGAAAACGCATTGAATGAGAAGGTGTGTCCAAACTTTTGGCCTGTACTGTATGTATATTAGGGATGCACCGAAATGAAAATTTGTGGCCGAAGCCGAATGTTATTAAATGCTTGGCCGAGTACCGAATACCGAATATCGTTGTTTAGTCTTTCATTAGTTTTTGCAGATGAACCCCCTCCAGATTAGTGTTGTCATGGTACCAAAATTGGGACCCACTGTGCGATACCAATGAAAATATCATGGTTCTGAGTAATATCACAATACCACAGCGAAAATGAGGCAGATGTGCCTTTTGTCATTTATAAAAAGATAAATCACTTTTCTATAATACATCAATGATATTTCAATGGAATAAATTACTTATTGACTTATTCATACTTCAAAAACAGCATCAGTAAGTGATTAACATAGGGGGGATCAAATAAAATAAATAAATAAAATAAGAATCAACCAGCCACCCTCCTCCCCTGACAAGTCCCTTCATAAGTAACGAACAGTCCCTAAAGTGCGGTGAGGTTTGTGGGCCACTACTGCCAGAAAGAGTAATGTGAACGGCTCGTTTCTCCTCTGACACGTCACATACCTGTGTTCGGCTGGCTCGGCTGTTCAGGTACTTCTGGGCAGTCCACACACCAAGAAGAGGATATAACTGGAGCCGACTTCTCTGCCGCCAGTAAGCCGATGGCCGCCGTATTTGACAGGAACACATTACTGTCTGTCTGTGACCCCCGTTCAACCCACAACCGGTGGGATTCGCCTTTTGTTTCTGCTGGTGGTTGAAATCTGTAGGCTGCTCGCACAGCGTGCTGAATGATTTAAGCCTATTTTGCTCGCTCAAAACTATTTTTAGTCGCAAATGCGGTGACGGACGGATCGCCACACTGCCGACATTTTATTCTGCCCATCACGGCACACCCTTTGATTGCGTTATCAAAACACGCCGCTATTATTCGGCCTTGCTTTTAACTTTTTCCACCAAATACCGAATGTGTGTCTTTTTGCAATATTCGGCCGAATATATTCGGTTACTGAATATTCGGTGCATCCCTAAATATATATATAATTTTATATATATATATATATATATATATATATATAAATATATATATATATATATATATATATATATATATATATATATATATAATTATATATATCTTACAGTGAATAAATCCTTATATTTAAAGGTGCCATGGCAACAGTTTAACTTATTGAGATTAACAATAGCATGAGCAGAAGGGGGCATATGCCTTTCTACCTCTAGGGCTCCAGACCACAGCTATTAAGTCACATTTTGTAACTTTAACTTTATTATAACAGTACTGTAATTATCTTTATTATACCAGTATTTTATTCAAATTTATTACCAGTTTTAACTATGATCATAGTACTTTATTTAACTTAATTATAACAGCACTTTATTTAACTTCATTAAAAAATGCACTTTCTTACTTTATTATAACAGTACTCTAGATTTATTACAACACTAGCTACTTTATCAAACTTTGCTGGAATACATTTAATAATTTTCTATTTTAGTTATCTATAGTACTTTAGAGTCAATCACGATGTAGCCTTTTATAGGGAGCGAGGGCCAAGGGACAAATCAAATGACGTTTTTCGAAACAACTTTTTATGTCGGGGCTGCAGCACACTTGGATCACTACGGATGAGCAGTATGGAGATACTTTGTGGATTCAACTTTGTGTTCTTGGACGTTAGTCTGGGGCGCCATCTGCCATTAGGTGTGCTAGCCGCTCCCCCCGCCGATCTCCGCAAGGGATGTGAGGACTCTAAAACTTCACCAGGGCCTCCACTGGAATATGGGTGAGTAGATAATGGCTGAATTTTCATTTTTGGGTGCACTATCCCTTTAAGTTGTCAGCTAAAGGCTTTGAGAACAACACAATGAGAAGTCAAAAGTCTACTGGCTTTAAAGATAGAGAAATTTCTGAGGTTTGATGTTGATTTGATGTTTTAAAACTATTGGCGCTGCAGCCATCATTTTTGGCTCGCTGGAAAGCTGATGAAGCTCCGTAGCTGGCTTCCTGACTGTGGGGCACTTCAAAGCACTTCTGCCTCCTGCCTGAACCTGGCTTTCTCACCCAGATGTGCTCTCAGGTGTAATTTGGTCAATAGCCAACCAAGCCCAACAAGCTACATACATTTGACAGTTGTTTCACTATGTAGACATTTGGGTTTTCATTTCATTTCTCTTACTTGGGTTTCCATTTGAAAAGTCTGGAGAACATTATACTTTTACATTCAAATAGGTGGACTTACCACAAGAGCAGTTCCTGGAATTCCACACAGTTATCAAGCATTTGATAACTTGGCGAATGAGGAAGCACAAAATCACGGTACACATTGTTGCCCATTGCAACAGTAGGTCCGCTTTGCCTCACAATAAGCTCAAAGTTAGCCTGTTAACATCATACTATGTAGGCCCGCACAGCATTTAAACGCAGATGTCAAGAAACAGATAGAGGCTGGTTAAAAATCTGAGATGAATGGGTCCATAAAAATGTCAGAGAAACTTCATGAAGCGACCCAAGGAGCAGCCCTGGTTAAGGTAAGAAGCACAAGAGTGAAGGTGACGTCTGCCCGAGCTAATGAGTTTACCACAGAGCTGCAGATCACATCTTACAGAAAGATTTACTCCACTGCCGCAGCCTTAATCACCATACTAGTCTAGCAGCTTTCTCTTCACCAGCCCACCATGTGGAACCCAGGCAAATAAAATAACTGAATGGTTTAATGAACATCTTTGATATCAGTTAAGAGGTATTTTGGCAAGATTGTCTTTAACATGTTTGGGATTATTTTCTCTTTTTCTGATGTTGTCACTACATCCTCTTTTTAACCAGAAAAGACAGAGGCTGACATCTCCAGAAAAAAAGATGAGGAAGAGAGTTGAGAAGTGCCTGAAGAAGCAGCTTGGTATTTAGGCTTCTTCTGTGCTTCAGGCTGCATGATGCTGGCTGAGATGCCAGAGGAGGCAGTGCCAAGATCAGTTCAGAGACTAATCCGTACAAGACACAAACAAGGAAACAGGAAAGAGACAATACTGTCAATAGCATATTTATTTCTGAGATCTGCTCCAGAGCTACAGCTCTAAAGCAGCCTTCTTAAAGGACGAACTGCTCAGTTGGATGGTAATTGATTTCAATGTCCAAAGCATTATGCCTTGGCCATGATTACCGGTCAGCCTAGCCTAGCCTATAGGAGATTATTCTATCTTCTACCACAACAGCAGAGTTTATGTTATCCAGGGCTTGACGCTAACTTTTTTCCCAAGGAGTACATGTGCTCCTACGTTGAAAAAGTAAGGAGCGCACAAAGAACTTTAGGGGCACAATGTAAATTGATCAAATAATGTGTTTTCCGTAATAAACGTGATGCAAATAGACAAGCAAAATTATTTAATGAATTTGTATACAAAATGTACAGAAAGGTAAAATCTTCAAGTTTTGAAAAAGTATTGCAATTTAATTTTGTCTTTAATGTTATTATCTTATATATATTATCTTTGCAATATGATTATCTTATATAATGTTATTACTATCCTAAAACATTCTCCAGGTCCTCTGAAACTCTGCAGGACTTATTTCCACCCTGCCCAGCAGCGGTACCGTGGCGAACGGTCAGAGGCGGTCCTGGCTAGTTTTACGCCCTGGGCGAACCATCCCTCGGTGCCCCCTGTTTGGTTACTGGACTCTGTACTTTTAAGGATACCAACCACAGTCTGTTGGTACGATGGAATACAGAACCACCTTAAATCTACTGGTGCCAAGTGTTGGTACCTGAGAATGCATCTGGGTGAGAACAGCGGGTTAGACAAGAGGCAGAAGTGCCACAAAGCATAAAGTATTGAGAAAACAAATAGCAGTAACAAATAACAGGTACCAGTACCCAGTGCCCGTATCAGTTCAAATGTGAAAGGTACCCAACCCTATCTGAGAGAGAATATTACAGTAAATAAATGAAGATACACAAAAACACTTTTAGACAAAGCCATCAACCGCACAACCCCAACCTTTGAAATGAAATTGTTAAAACATACACTACATTGCTCCTTATGTTTTGAAATCATTTAGGTCATATTAGCTGTGTAGTCCTGAGGTCAGCTTTGGGGTCAGTGGTAGTACTAGCTGCGCTGCGACAGAAGTACTGCTAACCAGATCACAAGCGACACAAAGGTTAATCCAGGCCGGGTTTTGAATGCCACAGATAGACAGAGAGCCTGCTGAACTCTGTGGACTGTGGCCTAAATCCAGTAAACCCCCCACATACACACACACACTTGTAAGGACTTTCTATTGACTGGACTAATTCCCTATCCCTTGTACAGTCAAACTAAAATCAGCTACAGCTAGGGAAGAGCATTCAGCTATGAAGGGGATCACTGCAGGTGAGGCCATTCTAGCAGTATTATCAGGAACTGCAGATAAAATTCAATTTATGGTATCTGGCACATTTACAGGCAAATGTTGATTAATGTGCACTGTCCCATATAAACATTTTCAGCATCCATCAATTTTAGAAGAATTTAGGCATGTTTGGTCGCTGATTTGAAAATGGTTCTCATTTGCATCTCAAAAAATCAGTGTAATATTTTTACTTTTTATCCGCTCCCGTTAGCTTCATAAAGTTAATGCATCATGCCGTCATTTCAAACTCAGCACTTCCTGAATTTGTTTCAAATTAAAAGCCCCTTATAACCTCAGCTTTTCTAAATAGGCTTTTATTGTGAAGCATTTGTAGGAACTTATTGTGGAAGACTTGGTGACTTGTATGTTTGCGTACAGTACTTCAAATGTAGCTCCTGCCATCTGCTGGCACTTTTTAGGTGACTACAACAACATTTCGGCTGGCACATGAACAGACACAGTGACTGAAATTATAGTAAAAGTAATAAAAATAGGACAAGAAAAACCCGATGACATCACACACGTTGTAAAAGACGACCGGGAATAATTGGTGTGGACCATCATGTAGTGTGTCAGGTGTGTCGGCCAAGTCAGGGCACGATTTTATGACTCCACAATCGTGTAATGTGACATGGTGACTTTCAGAACGGGCAGAAAAGTCGTGTAGTGTGTACCAGGCAGAGGTACACTCGCTGTATAGTTGTGGGTGATGGTCATGGAGAAGGCTCATCAAATTTGAAGTGTTACCCCCCTTCACAGAGACTTTTTTCTGCATTTTCTGCAGACAGAGTGACTATCTTTAATTAGTTTCCCCTCAGCATCCTTATAAAATCCAAAATACGTCCAGACTTCAGACTTTGTCCTTTTAGAGGGGGAAAAAATCTCCAGCACTGTCCGTGCGGGTGCCTTCAGTGCCTTCCGTCATGTTTTCAGAGGCCAAACATTGCAAACTGCGCATGTGTGCCTGTGTCTGAGTACTGTTGCTGCTTTTCCAGGCAATGAGCAGTATCACCATGAGTTTTTCAAGGTGCAGTAATCAAACACGGTTTTAATGATAATTGAAATTTGAAACAGTAATACTAACCGTCGGGAATTTTACCGCGGTTTGTCATTTTACCGCTAATTGTCACATCCCTACATGCTTCTTCTTCACATTTTTTTTGCCAGACATTTGGCTGTTGCCTCTCTGCTCCTTTTAGTAGGCTCTTTGGAGATAAACTGCGCCTCGCCTGGAAAGTGCACAAGAGCAGGCGGCTGCAGTAGGAGGCGGTGACAAAAAGCTGCGGTGAAGTCGGACAGTTTCCCGACAGTTTCCAGCAGCCTTCAGTCCGTACAGGAAGTCACAGAAACACTTATATCCTGACCGATATGATGCCAGTTTACTAAAATATCATCAGAATCATATAGCAGTTTGTTGTCATTGTTGTTATCATGACAGAGTAACCTATTAAAATGTTCTAAAAGGCAACCTGTAATTTATGCTCATGGTTCAACCTTGAACTGTCATGTAAATCAGCATCATATCAGTTTGCTGCTGCAGAGCAGACCTGCTCCCTCAACTACGTAGGCTAAATAAATTATGTCTACAGGGTCCCACATTAACAGTTGCCCGAAAATAGCCGGCGGGCCAGTAGACCCTGCGCAGAAATGCCCGATCGGGCAAGCAGCACCGACTTGGATTTTATTTATTTATTTTTTTCCTAATCGTGTATTTCCTCTCCTGTTTCTGTCCTCAGAGGGGCCAGTTGCAGTGTGCTGCTTTTTTATGTGCTGCTGCCTCCATTGGCTGAGCGTCTCTGCTGACGTGCAGACGTCACACATAAGGTAACACCTTTCATTCGACACCGACCATCATGACGGAGAGCTCGCGACCGAAAGCTAAATTAGCCTACGAGAGTGAAAAGAGACGGAGAACTTTCCTCCCTTCGTGGAAGGAAATATATCCGTGGGTGGAGTATGATGAAGAAGTACCAGCTATGTACTGCACTGTCTGCAGAGAGTTCCCGGCTAAAGCCGATAAAAGTGGATCCTTTTTCCGCGGGAACGACAGCTACAGAAAGCAGAACGTGGAGAGCCATGCTAAATCTATTCCACACTTAGTTTGCGTTGAGGCAAAAAAACGTTGTGTCCAAAGACTGTATATGTGGAGAGCCATAACCAGATAAAAAAAAATGTCTAACCACTGCTTATCATGTCGCTAAAACGGAGCAGCCGTTCGTGCAGTATGCATCCCTTCTAAATCTCCAGGCGCCAAATGGCGTTGACGTCAGGTCAAGATACGGGACCGATCAAGCATGCCGGAGGTGAGTAATTATCTAACATTCATGTTAACTGTTATCTCAACTTTTTACCTAAAGCTCAATTTCCGTATATTGAATTGCACAGCCACAGAGCTACAAGCTAATTTTAAATGCTAACAACAACACGGCAAGAGACACGGTCATGTGACAGAGTGCATTAGGCTTTTCTAACACTGACTACAGTACCTATTTTCTATATCGCTTCCAGATTCATTGAAGTCATCTATGTTGACATCTGGGAGCCCTGCTTCAACCAAATAAAGGCAGCCAGATTCATCAGTGTTCTGGCTGATGCTGCTACAGACTAGAGGGCTGCATTGGGATTGGGTCCCGCCGGGTCCCGTGGGACCCAACCCAAATCCTGCAGGAGCGGGCGGTTTGAACTTTGCTGCGGGCGGGAACAGGCAGCTAAAAAAACCACTGCGGGATCGGGATGTAGCCTATAGCGACAGGATGGAGTTAACAAATGATGTGGAAAAGAAGCTCAAACAAGGTCTGAAGGCGCACTGAATCCTCTACTTCCCAGTGCTCTCAAAGCTGGCGTTTTTCATCTTCAGTATCCCCGCATCCAGTGTGCCTTCAGAGCGGGCCTTTAGTGTCTGTGAGCGCATCTTGGAAGAGAGATGCACAGGATTGGGACAGCAGTCGGTCAGCAACATTCTCTTCCTCTGAAGTGATTAATTTGTTAAATTCATTTGTTTCATTCATTAACTTTGTTTATTTTATGTTAATTATTAGTGTTATTTGAGCCACTCACAGCCTACTCTCATTGCTATTTGTTAATTACATAAAGAGGCGTGATGATGCTGGTGTTATTGAGCATAGGCTTTATCTTTATCTCATTAATGTTTCTTATTCAGGTCTCTCTTAGAAAAGAGACCTTAACCTCAATCACTGCATGATTATATAAAGGTAGAAAAATAAGTAAAATACAGAGGAGGAGAATAGAATATGAAACAGCCTTTATTTCATTAAAAACTAAATGAAAACAACGAAATAGGAGCGCTATTCCTGACCAGTGCGTCAAAAGACATGCAGACCAGGGAAACAAACAAACAACCCCATGAATCTCTTTATTAATAGCTTATAAAATGACGTGTTTTCTCCTGCGGGACGGGAGAAGACACAAAATCAATGCATCTCTATTATTGTGCGGACATAAATTCTTAGAGTTTTGCGGGAGCAGGTGGGAGTGGACATACACATTGCGGGTGCGGGCGGGAGTCTAACACACACGTTGTGGTTGCAGGCGGTAATGGTCAGAAATTCAGCGGGAGCGGGCAGGAGCGGGATGAAGAAAACAGTCCCGTGCAGGGCTCTACTACAGACGTCAGTGTGAGGGACCTGGAGGGGATTTATGTACGACTGATGAAAGACAGGCAGCCAAACAATGTCTTTGTAGCAGTGGAAAACATGCCACTGCTACAGGACACTGTGAGGCCATTTATTCTGGTAAGATAATGCATCTATAAATGAGTTTAAAAATGGCATAAACAAAGTGAAGTATCGGTAAGGGGAGGAAAATTACAACTCTCTCCTGTTCAACATATTTTTGGTGCACACTGATAGCTGTTTCTTATATATATTTATATATAATCTCTGTGTAAAACAGATGGAAATTAGTGTCTGGCTATAATTTGGCATATTATTTTATTTTGTGTAAGAAAAGTACATTAATGTAAACTGTCCCTTCAAATAAATACACTGCCTGGCCAAAAAAAAAGTCACCACCGAAAAAAAAGGTCATACACTCTAATATTTCGTTGGACCGCCTTTAGCTTTGATTACGGCACGCATTCGCTGTGGCATTGTTTCGATAAGCTTCTGCAATGTCACAAGATTCATTTCCATCCAGTGTTGCATTAATTTTTCACCAAGATCTTGCATTGATGATGGTAGAGTCTGACCGCTGCGCAAAGCCTTCTCCAGCACATCCCAAAGATTCTCAATGGGGTTAAGGTCTGGAATCTGTGGTGGCCAGTCCATGTGTGAAAATGATGTCTCATGCTCCCTGAACCAGTCTTTCACAATTTGAGCCCGATGAATCCTGGCATTGTCATCTTGGAATATGCCCGTGCCATCAGGGAAGAAAAAATCCATTGATGGAATAACCTGGTCATTCTATATTCAGGTAGTCAGCTGACCTCATTCTTTGAGCACATACTGTTGCTGAACCTAGACCTGACCAACTGCAGTAACCCCAGATCATAACACTGCCCCCACAGGCTTGTACAGTAGGCACTAGGCATGATGGGTGCATCACTTCATCTGCCTCTCTTCTTACCCTGATGCGCCCATCAATCTGGAACAGGGTAAATCTGGACTCATCAGACCACATGACCTTCTTCCATTGCTCCAGAGTCCAATCTTTATGCTCCCTAGCAAATTGAAGCCTTTTTTCCAGTTAGCCTCACTGATTAGTGGTTTTCTTAAGGCTACACAGCTGTTCAGTCCCAATCCCTTGAGTTCCCTTCGCATTGTGCGTGTGGAAATGCTCTTACTTTCACTATTAAACATAGCCTTGAGTTCTACTGTTGTTTTTTTTCGATTTGATCTCACCAAACGTTTAAGTGATAGCTGATCACAATCATTGAGGATTTTTTTCCGGCCACATTTCTTCCTCGAAGACGATGGGTCCCCACTATCCTTCCAGTTTTTAATAATGCGTTGGACAGTTCTAACCCAATTTTAGTAGTTTCTGCAATCTCCTTAGATGTTTTCTCTGCTTGATGCATGCCAATGATTTGACCCTTCTCAAACAGACTAACATCTTTTCCACGACCACGGGATGTGTCTTTCGACATGGTTGTTTAGGAAATGAGAAGCAACTCATTGCACCAGTTGGGGTTAAATAACTTGTTGCCAGCTGAAAGATAATCGCCCATGCAGTAATTATCCAATAGGAGGCTCGTACCTATTTGCTTAGTTAAATCCAGGTGGCGACTTTTTTTTTGGCCAGGCAGTGTATAAATAAATAATAAAAACAAAAAATAAAAAACACATTTTAAGACTCATTGAATCTTGTTAAAATATCATTTTAACTATTCATGTTTTTAGCCCTACTGAAAGCTGGGCTACATGACTGGAAGATGAAGACGGTTGGCTTTGGCTCTGATGGGGCCGCCATGATGGTGGGACGACGTGGGGGAGTGTCAACCCTTCTGCGTGTAACTGCTACTGGTCAAATAATGTGAAATAGCATTCAATTTCACATATCTGCACTGATTACCATTTAAATGTAATCAAATTACAATAAATACTGCTTTGTGAAGTAAGAAGTGTTGTGTAGTGTTGTATACAGTCATTAAGAAATGGATTTTACTAAGATATAAGTGAAATTATGCACCACACAGCCAGAAAAAGAACCTCTTAGGCAGGGCAAGTAAGAATTTAGATGGGGCAAGTAGATTTGAGAAGTACTTGCCCGGCACTGCAAGTAGGAAAAAACCTTAACGTTGGACCCTGGTCTGACTTTAAGATTAATACTTTCAGAAGAAAAAAAATTACAAAACAACGGCTTTCACTGAAGATAAGTCAGATATAGTCCAAGCTTCACATCTGTACAGCTGTTATTTTAAGAATCCTCACATCTCACTGACTACAACTCTGTGTGGTACTAAATACTTCAGTGCAATGTTAATATACAATAGACTACGTATAGTTTATGATGGATGTATTTAGTCTCTGACCACTAAATGTCACCATCAGTCACAAAATATATTCTGTTAACAGAATAAACCTTTAAATCAGATAAGTGACACATAAATCTCTGAAATTCAACAAAAATGAAGAGTTTATCTAAAACGTCATATTGTTGTTTCCCATTATACCCTGGGTCTTGCGGTCGGTGGAGAGCAACTGCAGCACCTGGCACTGAAAACTGTAGCCATCTGTCTCTCTCGAGATTATCGCTGTCCACTTTTGTATGACATCAGAGCAAGTGGGGATGAAGTCGGACACAAAACTAACCGTTATGCATTGTGCGGCAATCGCCTGTGATCGAATCTGTGCAGGGCTGCCTTCTCTCTGTACCCTGGCTTTTCCTTTAGTGGTTGCTAATTTTTGGTAAGGTATTTTGAGTTTATTAGTCAGGCTGCAGTCCGCCTCACGTTTACACATTAACAGCGTTTGTGAGTTCTGCACATCATGCACCTGAACCCCTCTATCAGATGGACTGAACACTTTCACGATACCTGTGGAGGGTGGGAGCATCGGATGGCACATTGAAATTAGGGATGCACAATAATACCAGCACGTCATCAGTATCTGCCAATATTGGCTTTAAAATGAACTATCAGAATCGGCCAACATGCTTGTTCTTATTTTGCACAATGAATGAATATAACATACATTGAAAAGCATTCTATTTCAAGTCTCCATCTGCTGGTGGGCCATCACAATAAGAGTATTTATGCATAATATGATGGTAATTCCACTACAGGAAAGACTTGTTGATCACAAATCTTGGGTGGGGAAAAAATGGATATACCGATATCGGTATTGGTTATCAGCCTAATCAGTTGTTACATACCGGTATATCAGATATCAGCAAAATTATCAAAAATTTAATTCAGTAAATAAATTGTGCTTGATCAAATTTAAAGGTCAACCGAAGACCTTTTCATGGGCCCCCCCTTGGCCTTGGGCCTGGGTCATCTGTACCCTTTGACGCCCCCTGACAGCAAAGCTTTGTATCTGTAGTTCTTTTGATCGAAACTGCATTTTCCTTCATGTCACATCAGTATCCTGTCTGTTTTCAAAAAGACCAATCAAATAGAGAGTAATATTTGCTCTCTATCAAACTGTGCCATTCTGGAAGCTTTGAAAAAAAGAAGAAAAGAGGCTCTGAATGAGATTCCATTACATACAAACCTTGCTTTTCTGAACATTAAAGCATGCAAACATGTTTTAGCAGAAACCCATAATACAAGCATGAACCTGAAAATGAGCATGTCTTCTTTGGGATTTGTGTCAGTAAAGGTTACCAAGGCCATGATACCCAGCCTGACCCAACTGTGTTCCCTCCGAAAATCGGCTGCATTTGTTAGTCCTCACATAGTTGCCTTAACTCAGACAGCAACCCATAGAGCTTAAGCCAAAACCTTATAATATTAACCAGTGTACAAGCACCACTTTAATGTTGATAAGAAGGGTTATTTTTATTTTATTTTATTTTTTTTTTACAACGGTCCATTTCTCCTGAAATCCAATCTCCTGGAAACAGCCTGAAGTCTAAGAAGCTGATGTTCTCTGCAGCCTCAGTACCTTCACTGTACAGCAGATGTCACTGAAAAAAATGCTCTTATGTAACGTTATTAACTCACCACATGAATGGCACTAACACGCTCAGATGAACTCATACATTTCAGTGATCCCTGTCTGGGAGTCACTGTGTGTGGATGATCCAGCAGCATCCGTCTCCACTGAGGTTAGGATTTTCCCAGCCATGTTTAGGTGGATCAAAACACAGAGCTGAACTCACTGCCCCATGTGTCCAGGCAGAAAAGGCTTCTCTGAGCTCATCTGCAGGCTTCTAAAGCTGTTGTCACCTACTAATACCTTCACATTAAAATGCATTTCTTTTGAAGCACTTGAGGGAAGTAGCATAGCCGTAAAGACAGCTTCGTTGCTGTAAATGACTAGAGTGGAACAGAAACTCTATCTAATGTGGATCGCTGATGTTTGGCCCATACCTGACCTGCTTATTAAGGTCAGTATCAATGCAAATATAATGGTATGAAGCAGTGCAACTCAACTGAATCTGCGGCAAACAATTTGAAATTCTGCATGCTGTGATTTTAGCTCCCAACACTAATTTACCCTGAGTGGAACAGACTCAATCCAATCAGTCATCACCAGAGCCTGGACTGAAGACTTGAGTTGGACTTGTTACTCAACTTGGACTCATCTGCTCTGATATCTAAAGACTTGACTTGACCCGAGACCTGATAGCAAAACTCTGACTGTATGTAGTGCACAGCCAGCAACACCAGAGGTCTCCAGTATCTACTGGTGTAACAGACCACTGAGCTGACAGACACCAACTCCGAGTGGTGCAGGGTAGGGATAACGTTCACAGGACTGTAAACAGCAGCAACAGCATGTTCTGTAGGGGTGGGGGAAATAGATGCATCGCGATTCGGATGTGGACGAATCTGAATCGATTCACAAACGTCCAAATTTCGATTATTTAAATCTGTTAATTAGAGTAATACAGAAGGTTCTAAATAATGCGGAACTAAGAAGTGCGGTACGTGTCATCTCCGGGACACTTTGGGATGCGCACCTGTAGCAGACACGCCGACACGCGCACAAAGGAAAACAAACATGGCTGACCGCTACCCACCTCGCCGTGAGAGCTGAACAGTTCTTCTAATTTAAAAGCAGATGTGTGGAAATACCTTGGCTTCTACAACATTGACGGCGGAAGCAAACTGGACAAGAGCCACGTTATATGTAAGCTGTGTCGTGCTAAAATAAAATACTTTGGCAACACAACAAACACGAGAAGCCATGTAACTCGATTCCACCTGACGAAGGAGTCAGGGAGACGGCAGGCTGTTGTTGCTGCGGCAACTAGTGGCGCTACCGACCAGAGAACAATCGAGGAAGCAATTAGAAAGCTGCCACCCTCATCGGAAAAGGCGAGGCGAATTACGAAGGCCATCGCGGCATTTATTGCCAAGGATCTGCGTCCTTATTCTGTAGTGGAAAATCAGGGATTTCGAGGACTGCTGCATACACTGGAGCCCAGATACACCATCCCATCCCAACACTAATTCACCGACACTCTACCATCAAACCAAAACAGAAGTCATGGCCTCACTGTTGAAGGCAGGCAGGTAGGATCGCAGTTACATGTGATGCGTGGACGTCTGTCGCCACCGAATCATTTGTTACTCTAACTGCGTATTTTATCTTGTGATTTAAGATACCTGTTGTTACCTTTGGTTCCATACAACAAAGTTGTAACTTTCCACTTTGCAAGCATTTCCATTTATATGTTTAATAAAATATAATGGAAATGAATTCAAGTGTTTCTTATTACAAATGCACTGTTTTTAAAAATTGCAAGTGTTGAATGCTTATTCAATGAGACAAAAAGAAATGTGTGTTGTGAAAAAGTGCATCAATATACATAAATTAAAGATGCATCAATAATCGTTTTATAATCGAATCTTAGCCCCTGAATCGTAATTGTAATCGAATCGTGAGGTGCCCAAAGATTCCCACCCCTAATGTTCTGACATCTAACTTGGTGAATTATAGTGTTACTAGGGCTGTAGTCAACCAAAGAAAATCTTGGTTGACTAAAGTTGCACATAATCTTCAACTAATCAATTAGTCGTGGGAAAAAAAAAAAAATCTGCACGTTATTTGTACTTCTGAGGTGGTGTGTCTGTGTCACTCTGCAGTTACACCTCCAGAACACTAGTCGGCGGTGGAGGACTGTGTTAAAGGAGCTATATGTAAGAAATCTAAAGCAAATAGTCGTCAAATCCTCCTAATATGTCACAGAGACTAAGGAATAATTT
Organism: Epinephelus lanceolatus; assembly: GCF_041903045.1. NCBI lineage: Eukaryota > Metazoa > Chordata > Actinopteri > Perciformes > Serranidae > Epinephelus > Epinephelus lanceolatus. The sequence goes on along the minus strand of NC_135745.1, from coordinate 4,824,420 downwards.
TCATATAACATATTGATCTCACCAACAACAATAGTACAGCCAGAATATTTGCATCTAAAAAAATTTTACGGTCTGCAAATCCTGTTTATGTTTTGAGTTTGTGTTTTGGCCTGTTGCGCCATCCACCGCCGTCTACCAGTCACGCAGTCAGTAGAGTCTCAGCATCAGTTACAGTTACAACTGAGCTACAGCAGCACGGCAAGCAGCATTAGCAGTGTCCCAGTACATAGCATTAGCAGCCAGCTTCTCCTCAGCTGTATCCCGGCAGCAGCGTTAGCAGCAGAGAAGCCGGACTTGCTCGAACAGTCTGCTGGAAAACAGAAGATCAAGGACGCGGCGATGCGGCCCTGCCACGGAGCCACCCGTGGGCAAACAAATCAGTCTCCAGTGTGCCGCTGTCCAGTAAGCTCGAATCTGTGTGTGTGGGGGGGGGGGGGGGGCACGACTCGCGGCAGTATTTTGAATTTGAGTGCAGTAACTGTTTTGGCCACATTCTTACATACAGCGCCTTTAAGTCATGAATCTACACTACACCAGGGATGGAAATTAGTGCCAGCCATCACCCAAATGCTAGATGTGTAACAATCCATCGATCTGGATCAATATATAGATTTAATGTATGATCCAATATTATCAATGTAAAGTGAAAACATCGATCCATATCATCATCTTTAGGATAAGCCTTTATTTTGAAATTCTGTGTCACCGTCAAACAGCGCCAGGCAGATGGCAAGCAGCCGAGAGAAAGATGAACAGGAAAATGTTATTTACTCAGGAGCCAGTGGGGAGCCACTCTGTGTTGCAGTTATTTACATTATTTATGTATTGCTGTTTTTTTTTGTTGTTGTTGTTGTTGTTTTTATGGCCAAAAGCAAAAAGGAAAGGGGTGGCAGCTTCCTCTGTAACAGACTGTGTTAAATAGGCATATGATATCATCTCATATTGACCGCAGGCCCCTGAATCACATCGAGTCAAAATCAAATTGTAGTTGACCTATTGGTATCAGCAAATTTTGTATCGTTGTCCAAAGAATTGACATACTATTGTATCATGATGACACTAATGATTTACACCCCTACCAAACTGTGGGAAAATATGCAAGTGGCTGGTAAATTTGCAACACTCACCAGCAAAAAATACTATGACAATCTATTAAGTGGCTCATAGATTTGAAATCCAGCAGCCACAGTGGCAGACAGACAAAAAAGTACATTTCCAACCCTGATCGATGCAGAGTTTATGCATGTGGCCCCTTGACTGTACTACTTATCAGGTTTGAGGTGGCTAGACTGTTTCACCTTTGAGATAAATGCATTAAAATGGCTCTATGTGACATACTGTTGTGTAATAGTCTCCAAAGCCTACGTATCTTAACAACTGACTGTGCAAGTCAGTTACACAGCCACCACCTTTAGCCAGTAATTGGTCTTACCAGACCAAGTAAGGTTAGTTTAACAAAACTCCTGTGTATTAAACTGGCAGGCAGTGTGTTCCTGTGAATTCAACAATTAAACATTTTACATGAGAAGAAGACCGTATCATTTCTTTTTTCATAAGTTACTTTGTATTACTTTAAAGTTGTAGAAATGGAAGCCTTATGCCACGATCATAATGAGCGGAACTGTTGTTGATCTGATGTAATGTAAGCCAGTGGTTTTGAAGACTGAGAGGGGGGTCAATTTTCTTACTCTCGAACAATGACTATTTGAAGCATTTATCTACTGAGGCTAAAAATGGCGATTTGGACATATTTTGTTATTATGCCTGTAAAATGGTCAGGAAATGCCCTAAGTCTTAGAGCTTTGGTCCCTTTTTCCAGGGATACTTGAACTTGACTTTTCAACATCTGGTTAATGATTATTGCACATTATATGGAGTTGTCAGCAGTTTCAAAGAAGAAAAATACAAAAACGGATTTGTTTTTTCATGGCTTTTATGAGAACAAATTTTGTTATTGCTCATGAAGTTTTGTTTTGCCATTTGAAATGGGAATCTACACATGTTCAGAATAATCACCAGTCATTTTTTGAGTCTGGGACTCTGGATGTGCAAAAAACAGTGCAAAAAGTAACAATATACATAGGCGAAAATTAGTGCAAAAAACAGTGTAAATGTGGAAAAAATGCATTCTCAGCATTCTCAAGTCACATATTGTTATTGCACATGAACTTTTGAACACTTGAAATGTGAACCTAAACATGTGTGTGCAAAAAACAGTGCAAAAGATAACTATATACATACTCAGAAAGTGCATTCTCAACATTCTCAAGTCAAATATAAAAACTATAACAACATAACAACAATACTATAATCTTAACAATATAACTTTATACTATCACAATAAAACATAACAATATCTCCACATTAGCTTATTGCTCAGTATGGAACTGCTTGAAGCAGTTCCTGTCTGGTTGCAGACATAGTGGTGCATTGCAAAGTTTGCACATCCAGCTTGTGCACCTTTTGCAAAGTTTGCAAATTCGCCGCCCTTTGGTCGACCGCTGGGAAGCTGGATTCCCACTGCTTGTGGGGTCAGGGTAGTGGTGGGTGGCTGGTGGAGGAGGAGGACAGACTTTCAGTGGTGTTCCAAGTAGGTGTGCAGTCAGCTCTTCTTGGAATTGCTGCCGGGTCATGTGTGCCTGCTGCTGGTTGGCACACACCTCCTTGTGGATTATGAAACTGTTGGTCACACAGATGTCCACAAGATGCTGGAACACTGTGGTGGCCCACCTCTTAGTTTTGCGGTGAACGGATCTGGTTCCAAGCATTTGATCAGAGGTGTCAACTCCTCCCATATACTTATTATATTCTGTCACCGCTGTGGGTCTGGGGATGGAGACTCTCCGGTGTTGCTCACCCGTCTTTTGCCAGCGCTCCACCATGTCTCCGCTGTAGACCGGGTGGACACTGGAGCAGAGGGAGACCTCGCGGGTGTCCTTCCACTTGATGAACAGAAGGTCACCATCTCTGATCCATCGGATGCTGCCCCTTGATGCCCTTTTGTCCAGCGCATTCTCTTTTGTTTTTGGCACGCTGATTCTCCCCTCTCGGTATGTGCCACAAACACCAAATCCCTCCTGGATGAGGTGACGGAAGAGCAGGGGGCTGGTGTAAAAGTTGTCTGTGTATATGATGTAGCCAGTCCCCAAATGCTCCTTCTTCACCAGCTCTACAACTACATCAAAGGAAAGCCCATTCCCTGAGACAGGTGTGGTGCCCTTTCCCGTGTACAGGATGTAGTTCACCGTGTATCCATTCACGTCGGCCAACACAAACAGCTTCAGCCCCCATTTCGTTGGCTTTGCCTTCATGTACTGTTTTATGCCAAGTCTGGCCTTGGTGGCAACCATCCTCTCATCCACTGCCAGGTGTTGTTTGGGATGGTAGAAGGACAGGCAACGCATGCGGACCATGTTTAGGAGCGATCTGACCCGATGGATGGGGTCATAATTTTCCGTACCTTTCATCGCATCATTCTCTGCATCTGCCTTTGGGTCACTCATGTAAAGGTTACTCAGAATGAGCCGGAAACGGTCGCGGGACATGACAGTTGCAGGGTAAGGCTGGTGAAAAATTGTACCTTGGCACCAATAGTCACTCAACTGTGGCATCTGGACTACAGACATATAGAGCAGCAGCCCAATGAACTTCTTCAGCTCATCAGTTGAAACCGGTGTCCAGACAAATGTTTTCCCCTTCTCCTGGTTAGTCGCTGCTTTTTTGTTGGTGCATTCAACCAGGTGTTGGAGAACCTCTGCATCGACAAACCTGCAAAAGATCTCACCTGGGCTGGGGTTACCCAGGTTGAAAGGGAGTTGAACACCAGGGGGGCGTTTGGGGAAAAATCTAGGGGGAGTAGGAGCCGCCTCATCAGAGTCGTCCATTGTTTTCCAACGCTGGTGTGGTGGTGAGTGGTGAGCAGAGCCTTGAGGGCCTCTGCCTCTGCATCTCCCTCTCCCTCGTGGTGGGATGTCACCATGGCTGGGACCACTGCAGGATGGCTGCTCATCACTAGAGAGAACACTGATAGTGATGGAAAAAATGGGAAAAATTGTCAAGTCCCACACTCAAACACACCTAATCCAAAATCATCCAGGTGCATATGTGCAGTGTAACTTGAATTTCCCCTAACCAACAAATAAAGATTTTTCAATTACAAGTGCTTTCAATTTTCCACAGAAAAATCCACATAATACAAAATAAATAATTTTACAGAAGGCACAATGTCAATACCTGTCACTGGAGGACTCTTCATCAGAGGAGTAAGCACTGAAAGTAAAATGGATGATAACAAATGAAAATCTCTCCCTTTTATCATAGCAGTAAATGATTTTCATCATCGTAATATGTACAAATAATATGTGTGTCTGACATTATGACACACACACACACTCTCTGACAAATAATTATAATAAAGTTGAGCTAAACACAGGAAACTTGTTGCAAGTATTGCAAACAAGGTATGCTAAAAACAACATATGCTATTCACATAACTTACCTCAGTTCAGAAGAAGCATCCTCCAAATCGCTGTCCTCCTCTATGAACCATAGCGGCCGTTTTACCGTTCTTGATGGTCTTCCTGACATTGGAAATGTGTGTAATAAAACACAGACACACGCAGACACAAACAAATAATACCATATAACGCTATTTTTTGAAAAAACACCACTCTTTTGCTCGCTCTCGTTTTCCTCTCTTCCTTCACTCTGTTTTTTCCCTCGTCTTCTGTCAAAATTGCAGTTTTGGCGGTACCGTTCCATATTACCATAACATATACCACACATCATATATTGACAGAAAGCACAGATTCTCAGGTCTTTGTCAGCGTTGGAATTTTTCAGATTGAGCAAACTTTCGCAGAGTTATGGTACTGAGAATCCGTGTAGCGGTCTTCCGGTACTTCCGGTGTTTTGTTATAAATGCCTACGCCGTATGGTTGGGACTACCGTAATGAATCTTATATGTGCGCGTGCCCACAGTTCTCTGCTTTCCAGCACCATTGGAATTTTTCTGATCGGACAAAGTTTGACGGAGTTACGGTAATAATACTCCGGACATAGAAAACATAGCGCCGGCGCTACGGTAGGACTTAAAGGGTTAATCTCAAGGAAGGAGAATTACTGGAACCATTTGGTGCCCCACTTCAGTGCTGTGTAGAACAGAATGATGAGCACACTCCCCTTTGTTTTCAGGGGTGGCAAAGTAGAAAGGTTTAAAATCTCTAATCTGATTGGGGGAAGCCATCTGGAGGACCCACCACACACACGCACACACACACACACACACACACACACACACCCCTGTATTTGTTCTCACTCCTTCACCCTAATGTGACCGATCATCTAACCATCTCCACATCATTTGAAGGAGTTCTACTAAAAGACAAATGATAACAAGCATCTTCAAAGCCTACAGTGTGTATCTGAGTTTGTGACACAGACAGTGTGTGCATCCATTTTCTCCGGCCTTGACAGGTTCGATGTCCACTGCAGGCACAATCTGAAAGATTGTTCTCTCCAGTACGGTTTCAGTGAACAAATGACAGATGGGACTACAACTGGTCATGCAGGATTTGTTTACATGGATACATGATTAAATAACTGTTCTGTATATACGATACTACTACAACTAATAACAGAAGTAACTGTGATTTATATACAGTAGCACTTTTCCCAAATGCTTCACAATAGTGGTAGACCGATATTAGATATTTAAAGCCCAATATAATAAGGATAGTTTGGAACAGGAAAAAGCAGACAGCTGATTAATCACCAGATATCATATGTACTACATTATCCTTATTTTAATAACTTTTGAGTATTTTGTATTGGTAAAAAAAAAATTACTGTAATTTGAAACAAGATATTTGTTAGAGTGCGGTAATTTTGTATTTTTAAAATACTCTAAATACTTCCTAAATGATATGATATATGTTAAAATGAAGCACAATACACTTAGACACACTCCCACACCAAGAGCAAAGTCCTTTGCTTTCAATGTCATCACTTCATTAGAGGTGCCTGCCGTATAAAAGGAAGCACAACCTATTACTTTTCCTTGCGTTTATTCTTATACTTCTTAATCTTCTCTAAAAACTTTGCTGCGAAACTCATCCCGCAGGGTTCCTAACACAGATAAAAAAAATACATCAAAACATGTAAAAATTCAGGGACAGTGTGCTATGACTTTTCTCAGAGATTCGCCTTTATCGGACCAAATGGGAATTTTGATATCTAGTATAGTTTTTAATTACAGTAATTAAATTACAGTTTACATTTCACAATGTTTTTCAGACATTTCAGATTTCATAATGGGTGTTTATGGGAGAGAGCTAGAGTGGAGAATCACAGCTACAGTGTACAGGAGCTGTAAGATCTTCTAAAAAAAATTATGAACAAATTGCTGTCACAAGGGATGCACTGAATATTAGGTAACCGAATATATTCGGCCGAATATTGCAAAAAAACACACATTCGGTATTCGGTGGAATAAGTTAAAAGCAAGGCCGAATAATAGCGGCATGTTTTGATAACGCAATCAAACAGCGTGCCGTGACAGGCCGAATAAAATGTCGGCAGTGCGGCGATCCGTCCGTCACCGCACTCGCATTTGCGACTAAAAATAGTTTTGAGCGAGCAAAATAGGCTTAAATCATTCAGCATGCTGTGCGAGCAGCCTACAGATTTCAACCACCAGCAGAAACGAAAGGCGAATCCCACCGGTTGTGGGTTGAACGGGGGTCACAGACACAGACAGTAATATATTCCTGTCAAATACGGCGGCCATTGGCTTACCGGTGACGGATAAGTCGGCTCCAATAATATCCTCTTCTTGGCATGTGGACTGCCCAGAAGTACCTGAACAGCCGAGCCAGCCAAACACAGGTATGTGACGTGTCAGAGGAGAAACGAGCTGTTCCCACAAACCTCACCGCACTTTAGGGACTGTTCTTTACTTATGAAGGGGAGGAGGGTGGCTGGTTGATTCTTATTTTATTTATTTATTTTATTTTGATCCCCCCTATGTTCATCACTCATTGATGCTGTTTTTGAAGTATGAATAAGTCAATAAGTAATTTATTCCATTGAAATATCATTGATGTATTACAGAAAAGTGATTTATCTTTTTATAAATGACAAAAGGCACATCTGCCTCATTTTCACTGTGGTATCGTGACACTACTCAGAACCATGATATTTTCATTGGTATCGCACAGTGGGATCCAATTTTGGTACCATGACAACACTAATCTGGAGGGGGTTCATCTGCCAAAACTAATGAAAAACTAAACAACGATATTCGGTATTCAGTACTCGGTATTCAGCCAAGCGTTTAATATTATTCGGCTTCGGCTTCAGCCACAAATTTTCATTTCGGTGCATCCCTAGCTGTCACTGCCACAATTTTCAATCTACATACGCAATGTATACATGAAAACATAGGAAAATTTGTACTGGTTGTAGATAGCTGAGAGACCTATTTTGTGGCTCAAAATGAAGATTCAGCTGATCTCACCAGAGTGACCTGTGGGGAGACCACTGGGTGTGCAAAATGTTTCCACGGCAAAATGTTCCACCACCACCACAACAACTGCATTAACAGCTGTGATCACCAAATGAGCAGCACTGCAAGCTAGCTAAGGTTAGCTCTCTCCTGACCCGCGTTGCAGCAGTGGAGAGCAGTGAGGGAACCAGTGGATACGGCAAAGGACATGGTTCCCCATGTTAACACTAAAGGCCTGCTGTATGTCAGCTAAAATAAAAGATGAGACATTTACATGAAAAAATAAAAATAAAAAATCACCACCTATAGTGTTAGTGTTATAGTGTTCTGAAATGCAGTGCTAAAGCTCACAGAGTCAATGGAGCACTGAACTAAAAGGAAAGGCCTCTTGTATTTCATGTCTATTTCTTCTTAAATATTAAATGGTTAGTTACTGGTTACTGGGTGATGGCCTTTTGAAAGCAAAATTAACCAAAACTGACATCCCTATCTCTGTGCAATTGTAGTATTTAATGCTAAATTGCAGGCTATTAGTCTCATGTTGTGCAATGAAGGTAATATGATAACAAATTTATCTTGCATGGCTGATAATGATGATAATAATAATAATAATAATAATAATAATAATAATATGCTCTCTGCAAACTACAGGTAGCCAATAGATGGATCTGACAGGATGTAACTACTTCTATGACTTCCTGAATATTATGAATAATAATAATAATAATATTATATGATATTATTATAATATAATATCGTGACTATGACTTCCCCAATTTTGTACGTGAGACAGATGTAAAGCCCTGGGTTGCCCTGCACTAAAATGATCAACTTCATCTCCATATTTATCATGGACTGATATTTCTTGAAGAAGGGAAAGATATCTGACAGCTGTGATTGATTGTTCGTCACATGACATGTGGTGTGCCCTGCTGCATTTCAAAAGTTGAACCCTGTTTATCTCAGGGCGCAGCCGTTGCCCCTTCAAAAGATAGGCGCTCGAGGACATGCACGCTGTGACGGTGTTGCGCTCCCATTTGAGCACGCCTGCTTCCGGTCGACATTACAAACGATGAATTTGAGGGCATAAGACGCACCATGTGTATGGCCCCTAAAACAGGCGGAGTACACCTTCTACAGGCTTCATTCAGGCTCCGTGTTTGGAATTAGCTTGATACGAAAGCAGCGAAATGATGCTTTGCCCCCTAACCTTACCTTTATGCCTGCAGGCTGAAGTACTGGACCATGCTTTCATCCCTTAAGTCACCACTTAGTGTAGTAATGCAAGTTGGGCTGCATCTAGACAGAGAGCCTAGTTTAGCCTACACATTATTTATTATTTATGTTCACTTTAAACACACACCTTCATTTTTTAATGAAACATTACATGGTGAGGCACACATACACAACCTTTTTACCTCACACTAAATGTCACTAGGGCCCTAACACTAATAACAGCATGTAGACAGAGGATCCTCATCCAACTGTATGATTATAATCACTTTAAAAACGACTGTAGTTGATAAGTATTACAATAAAATTTATTCTACAACAAATTCACCAATAGCGTCAAATTACTCACCACAGATAAAGGTTAGGCCTGTATATATTTTCAGTAATAAAATATTTGATCCATAAATCAATGGGCTCACCACATATTCAGCTCTAACCCTTCATCCCTCATCATTCTGGGTCTGCACCAACAGTGTCAGCTCTGTCAGTGGATATCCACTGCTCCAGATTCTAAATCTTCATGATAATAGGGAAATAAGGATGGAGATGGAGGAGGAGAACATTGTGGGAGGAAGGCGAACATAGCTGAATCAAACTTAGTAGGCTACATCACATGTAGTGGGCAGCATTCTTTCTTCCTGGTACAGCACAGTTTAAAGAGTAGTTCGCAGGTTGATTTTTTTTTTTTTTTTTTTTTACTAAATTTATACCTTAAGTTTCCTAGAAATGGCACACAAATAAGTTGTGCTTTCATTGGATGTATCACAACTGGTGGTATGACTGATTAATATTTTTTACAGAGTTCAGGGGTCCCAAGCCGCACCTGGTGTTAGGAAGAGGGACTAAAGGGCAGCACAGAACCTCTTACGGAGCAACACATGCAACTGTCAGGCTCCATCACAGGCAGAAATTTCCAGGTAAAGACACACGAGAACTGAAATAAGTTCTCGTGTGTGAGATTTGTGTGTGAGATTTGTGGAAGCACATGGTGAACCACATTGATTGCACAGCCAAAGTAGTGCTTTCTAGTTTTAAATGGGTCAACTGGTGTGGGGTTTTTTTTGGTGTTTTTTTTTTTTTTTTTTTTGCCATTGGTACATCCACATACACATTTTTTGTTGTGTTTTCAATTTGGTGGTGAAGTTAACTCTTAACATTTGTACTGCAGAACATGCCTTATTGTCTTAATTAAAATTCATGAATAGAAGAATACATCAATAGTTTGCTGGGACATGCTTGTTATAAGTCTTAGGCTGCAGCAAGTATACAATATTTTTATACTATAAGACTAAGACTTTGTGGTTGTTATTAATTTTAAATAATGTTACAAGTTAAAGTTTTTTTTAATTGACTGCCACCCAAATAAGGCCATTCAAAACCTTTGTAAACTCCCCCTTCTACTGGAAACTTTTCTGGCACAACACATAATGGTAAGGGCTTTGTAATGTGTCAGCCGAGAAGGCAGTAGACCCAACGAACAACCTGCCTGAAAGTTGTGTAGCACTTTTGCCTGGTGATGGGGACCCAAGGACAGAGGTACAGATGGATGGACAGCCATATGGACAACCCGAAAGTAATGCTTGTGGCCAAAGCTATCACTGGCACAAAGGCGTAAAAATATGAAATATCACCACACTTTGAGCTGCCGATCTTTACCCTGACTTGACAGTGAGCCCGCACACCATGCCAGTGCACATCGAAGGTCACACCAATGACCCAATCACTGCAGTTTTTCCTCAAAAATTACCCAATACAGTTTATAACCCAATACAGTTTATGACCTCAACAAACAGGCTTACTGCTGCAAAAATCATTCAAATAAGAACCACAACTTACTATTTTTAGCTGTCTTCTAGATTTTTTAAAGGACACAAGATCATGTGCATACATTATTATCTGTAAGACAAAGTCAAAGTCTGTCTCATTGAAGAATGCATCACAAGTAAAAATGTCTCCAAATGGTAAACAGGAAATGACTGATCAGAAGCCATATCGCTCCATGGAATTTAACATCTTCTCTATTTTAAACACTGGCCTGGCTAATATGTTTTTTTAATAGATGAATCAATTGTGAAGACATTGATTAGACCCTTGTGCTGACAATTAGCAGCTCAACCATCAGAGATGCTGAAAATGCTGAATACTAGCTGCTGAAAACAACACAATACAAACTGAAAAGAGCTCTGCTGTAAAAGCTGACAGCACTGAAAGAGCAGCTATACTCTTTGCAGGGCCACAGTATGATAACTGTCTGCAAAAGATTTCAAAAGAATTAATGTGACAGGAGGAAAAGGACTGTCAAAGCAGTTGTAACTGTAGGTATAAAGTACCAAACTTTTTCAGTTTTAAAGACTGATTAAAACCTATGCAGAATGCCATCTTCTTAAATGTAATGTCCTGCTGTCCTCTGATTTTACCTTTGGGTTTTGGATTGTTGGTTGGACAAAACAAGATATTTATAGATGTCTCCTAGGACTTTGGGAACTGTGACACTATTCGCCATTTTCTGCCATTTAAAAGACTAAATAATTAACAGTACAAGTAATAAACACATTCACTGATAACATACCAAGCAGTCCAAGCTGTGATTCAACCATAATATGAAGCTTGCCTTTTCTACTAACATTCTTTTAAATTAGTGCCTTCTAATGGGACACAAGTCACTGCCCTAGAAAACAACTTTCCTTAGCCAGTTAAAATATGCTGGTCAAAGTGAAAATGTGTTTGTGGTGAATGACTGCACACAACCTGTGTTGGTAATCTGTAACTGTTTCCACACAGACCTCTAAAAAAACACCTCATTTGTGTTGGGGAAAAACATCATTTTCAGTGAGCAAAGCAACCCAAGTCTGTATAGTGAAACAGTGTACTTCATTAAAGGCCCGAACATACTTGGGCGTACTATGAGGGGAGCGGACTCCGCGAGGAATGTCCACAGTCATTCGGGCTTCCATAGTCAAGCACACTTCCGCGTTGTTATTTCCTGTAAAAATGTCCGTGAAAAATCCCCGCAATGTGAAAAATACATGCCGAGCAGTCACTGGTGCGTGGAGCAGAGTCCTGCGCGCACAGGGCTTGCGGACGTCCGCTTTGAGTCCGCACGGACCTCCGCGGAGTCCATTCCGCATACGTTCCGCCCGAGTATGTTCGGGCCTTAAGACTGGCCCACACTACAAGATTTGTCAAGTCTTTTAGATGTTAAAAATGTGAGAGACCCCACACATAATGATAACTTTAAGGGATGCACGATGCAGCATGTCATCAGTATTGGCTTTAAATGAAGTATCGGAAACAGCCAACATGTTTTTTCTTATTTTGCATGATGAATGAATATTACATACACTGAAAAGCATTGTATGTCATGTCTCCATCTGCTACTGGGCCATCATAATAAGCGCATGCATGCATAATATGATGTAAATTCCATTACAGAAGAGACTTGATGATCACTAAAATCAGGTAGGGAAAAAAACAGATATATCAATATCAGTATCAGTTATTAGCCATCTGCAAAAAAATCCAATATCGTGCATCTCTAATAAATTTAGCAGATTTGTTCCCATTACGGTTGGACCAGTGAACGATGCCACAGTCCGTCGCCAATAGCTGTCAGTCAACCACTGAGCCCCACTAGGGCATGGGTTTGCTTCGGCACTTAAGGCATTCACTGTGGGCTTACAAAGTAACAATTCTGATTTATCTACCAGATAATCTCCAGGCTGCCAGACAGGTGAAGTGGGTCTCTACCCTCAGCGGTAGAGTTTTGAGTTGTGGGGTGGATAACTAATCAGTCAATCCAATCAGAGCTGATCAGATCTGATCAATGGATGAGAAGAGTAACTGTTTTTAAGTGAAAGCAAACTTCTATACTCATCTCAATGAACTAAATTTCCATTTCACCGTGCCTAACGTTCTACTGCTCCGTCTGGGCCCAGAAGAGACTCTGTGCTCATATATACAGTACAGGCCAAAAGTTTGGACACACCTTCTCATTCAATGCGTTTTCTTTATTTTCATGACTATTTACATTGTAGATTCTCACTGAAGGCATCAAAACTATGAATGAACACATGTGGAGTTATGTACTTAACAAAAAAAGGTAAAATAACTGAAAACATGTTTTATATTCTAGTTTCTTCAAAATAGCCACCCTTTGCTCTGATTACTGCTTTGCACACTCTTGGCATTCTCTCCATGAGCTTCAAGAGGTAGTCACCTGAAATGGTTTCCACTTCACAGGTGTGCCTTATCAGGGTTAATTAGTGGAATTTCTTGCTTTATCAATGGGGTTGGGACCATCAGTTGTGTTGTGCAGAAGTCAGGTTAATACACAGCCGACAGCCCTATTGGACAACTGTTAAAATTCATATTATGGCAAGAACCAATCAGCTAACTAAAGAAAAACGAGTGGCCATCATTACTTTAAGAAATGAAGGTCAGTCAGTCCGGAAAATTGCAAAAACTTTAAATGTGTCCCCAAGTGGAGTCGCAAAAACCATCAAGCGCTACAACCAAACTGGCACACATGAGGACCGACCCAGGAAAGGAAGACCAAGAGTCACCTCTGCTTCTGAGGATAAGTTCATCCGAGTCACCAGCCTCAGAAATGGCAAGTTAACAGCAGCTCAGATCAGAGACCAGATGAATGCCACACAGAGTTCTAGCAGCAGACCCATCTCTAGAACAACTGTTAAGAGGAGACTGCGCCAATCAGGCCTTCATGGTCAAATAGCTGCTAGGAAACCACTGCTAAGGAGAGGCAACAAGCAGAAGAGATTTGTTTTGGCCAAGAAACACAAGGAATGGACATTAGACCAGTGGAAATCTGTGCTTTGGTCTGATGAGTCCAAATTTGAGATCTTTGGTTCCAACCGCCGTGTCTTTGTGAGACGCAGAAAAGGTGAACGGATGGATTCCACATGCCTGGTTCCCACTGTGAAGCATGGAGGAGGAGGTGTGATGGTGTGGGGGTGTTTTGCTGGTGACACTGTTGGGGATTTATTCAAAATTGAAGGCACACTGAACCAGCATGGCTACCACAGCATCCTGCAGCGACATGCCATCCCATCCGGTTTGCGTTTAGTTGGACCATCATTTATTTTTCAACAGGACAATGACCCCAAACACACCTCCAGGCTGTGTAAGGGCTATTTGACCAAGAAGGAGAGTGATGGAGTGCTGCGGCAGATGACCTGGCCTCCACAGTCACCGGACCTGAACCCAATCCAGATGGTTTGGGGTGAGCTGGACCGCAGAGTGAAGGCAAAGGGGCCAACAAGTGCTAAACACCTCTGGGAACTCCTTCAAGACTGTTGGAAAACCATTTCAGGTGACTACCTCTTGAAGCTCATGGAGAGAATGCCAAGAGTGTGCAAAGCAGTAATCAGAGCAAAGGGTGGCTATTTTGAAGAAACTAGAATATAAAACATGTTTTCAGTTATTTCACCTTTTTTTGTTAAGTACATAACTCCACATGTGTTCATTCATAGTTTTGATGCCTTCAGTGAGAATCTACAATGTAAATAGTCATGAAAATAAAGAAAACGCATTGAATGAGAAGGTGTGTCCAAACTTTTGGCCTGTACTGTATATATATATATATACATATATATATATATATATGTATATATATATATATACAGTACAGGCCAAAAGTACTTGGTCAAATAGCCCTTACACAGCCTGGAGGTGTGTTTGGGGTCATTGTCCTGTTGAAAAATAAATGATGGTCCAACTAAACGCAAACCGGATGGGATGGCATGTCGCTGCAGGATGCTGTGGTAGCCATGCTGGTTCAGTGTGCCTTCAATTTTGAATAAATCCCCAACAGTGTCACCAGCAAAACACCCCCACACCATCACACCTCCTCCTCCATGCTTCACAGTGGGAACCAGGCATGTGGAATCCATCCGTCCACCTTTTCTGCGTCTCACAAAGACACGGCGGTTGGAACCAAAGATCTCAAATTTGGACTCATCAGACCAAAGCACAGATTTCCACTGGTCTAATGTCCATTCCTTGTGTTTCTTGGCACAAACAAATCTCTTCTGCTTGTTGCCTCTCCTTAGCAGTGGTTTCCTAGCAGCTATTTGACCATGAAGGCCTGATTGGCGCAGTCTCCTCTTAACAGTTGTTCTAGAGATGGGTCTGCTGCTAGAACTCTGTGTGGCATTCATCTGGTCTCTGATCTGAGCTGCTGTTAACTTGCGATTTCTGAGGCTGGTGACTCGGATGAACTTATCCTCAGAAGCAGAGGTGACTCTTGGTCTTCCTTTCCTGGGTCGGTCCTCATGTGTGCCAGTTTGGTTGTAGCGCTTGATGGTTTTTGCGACTCCACTTGGGGACACATTTAAAGTTTTTGCAATTTTCCAGACTGACTGACCTTCATTTCTTAAAGTAATGATGGCCACTCGTTTTTCTTTAGTTAGCTGATTGGTTCTTGCCATAATATGAATTTTAACAGTTGTCCAATAGGGCTGTCGGCTGTGTATTAACCTGACTTCTGCACAACACAACTGATGGTCCCAACCCCATTTGTAAAGCAAGAAATTCCACTAATTAACCCTGATAAGGCACACCTGTGAAGTGGAAACCATTTCAGGTGACTACCTCTTGAAGCTCATGGAGAGAATGCCAAGAGTGTGCAAAGCAGTAATCAGAGCAAAGGGTGGCTATTTTGAAGAAACTAGAATATAAAACATGTTTTCAGTTATTTCACCTTTTTTTGTTAAGTACATAACTCCACATGTGTTCATTCATAGTTTTGATGCCTTCAGTGAGAATCTACAATGTAAACAGTCATGAAAATAAAGAAAACGCATTGAATGAGAAGGTGTGTCCAAACTTTTGGCCTGTACTGTATATATACATATATATGAGCACAGAGTTTCTTATGTGTGTATATATTTATATTCCTACAGTGCTCCTAATTAAAAATTCACCTCTAAAACTGAACGTGGCAGTAGATATTTTAATCAGGACAGCCTGCCACAAATAAATGAATATGTGGGAAACCTGCACTTTGCTGCTATTTTTTTTCATTTACTTTTTTTTATTTCACTGGTAACGTTATAAATATCATGAGTTCTGGCAGGCAGCTCAAAAAGTGACAGAGCAGAGTTCTGTTTAAGTTATTAATACTTAGGCCTACAGAAGCACTCTGATTGGCAGTTCAGCTCAGCGCACGAGAAGAGAAACAAAGACGGGGGAAAATAAACAAAGAGCTAAAATCCAGAGAGAGTGTGATCAAAACAAATATGTTACATAAGATAAGTTTTTTTTTTTTTAGCTACTGAGTTCTTTAGCAGAAACATTACCTGATGGTTTATGTTATTGTTCATCGGTGCACAGCAGATAGGCTCTGTTGTTGTAACATTGCATTATGCTTTTAATGTGCTAACTGGCTAACTAGCAGCAAAACAGTCTCCTGGTTTCCCTTTTTGGATTACGATTACAGACTACTGCCGTCTGCTGGTGTGGAGAGGTGTTTCCTCTCATGCAGGCGCAGAACGTACGTGCTGGCTGGCTGGCCAGTGGCTGCAGTCTTTGTTGTGTGTTCCTGTGCAACTTTGTGACAGAAACACGTCAATATCAGGCGACGCAGCAGGGGCCACTAGTTCTCTAGACTCACAAGTCAGTCTTTAGACAGTTTGCTTAACTAAAGACTGATGACTTTCTCCCTGATTTTTTGTTTAGATGGGCGGATACAATTTCAGAGTTTAAAAAAACTCCCTACGTTGCAGAACCAATAGTAAATCCGCAGGGCGTTCCTTCAGTGGCTCGCTGAACCCTTGTGCTCGTCAACATAGTCCGACTAGAAACACGTGTAGCCGTACAAAATGGCTCAAGTCGCTGTAAGTCCTTCATTTCTACAATCTTGTGGACTGAGCACACGTTTGATAAAACGGAGTTAAATCTCTCGGCATCCATTTTCAAGCTCTCTGTGTGTTTGTTTCCTCTCAGACGAGAAAAGGGGGAGCGCACATTTCCGGGAGGGCGTGTCCTTTTCAAAAATGCAAGAGGCGTTGCTTTGTTGCCGGCTGTTGTCTCCGGTGTGTTAAACACACTTTAGAAAGGAGTGTCCCCAGACTATCAGAAGGCGGAGATCTCTGATTGTCTGGTGGCGAGACAACTAGTTCTCTGAAGTCTGTTTTGTGTGGTGTGTCACACTGTTATGCTGCCTTGTCATTCTGTATGAAAGGTAAAATGACAGAATGGAGGAAGAGAGCTGTCTCACCTCTAAGACTTCATCAGAGGTAGTAACAGTTAGCAGTTAGGAGATAACTCAAGTGGAGTTTGTATGTTCTTCCCGTATCCACCTTATTTTTCACGGAAACACGGAGGCAAAACAGAACGCAGCCAGCTTCCGTTGTTTTGTGCGACACTTCCAGTCCAGCACTCTTACCACTGTGTAAATGGGAATCGCCTTGTTGTTTACCTTGTTGAGTTTAGCTATATATATGTATATATCACATTTTTCACGTCACTATATCACCGTTTAGACTAATCTGATGTTTGTAAAGTCTATAAACACAATGACTGAACAAACATTAGTATTTTCTCTGTGTGTAATTAATAACATGGTTATCGTAGATTAGCTGGGCTAACCGTTAGCTGTTAGCCATTAGCCGTGTCTGTAATAACTCACTAAACTCACAAAGTGGCCCGTGAAAAAAATATTTTCTCCAGCGGATGTCTTAGTTACAACATGACTGAGCTAACTGAGTAGTTTCATGTCGTATCCGACAACGGGAGGCTTTTGACGGATGACGATCCTGATGTTAGCTTTGCTGCTAGTGTTAACGTTAGCTGTCCCAGTCAGCTGCAGCCACTGATGCTTTCTAGACATCGTGATTTCCCAAAACTGAATAAATACCACACATAGCAACACAAAACTGCTTTGCTAGCTCAATCATGTTGTAACGGCTGGATGGTTGATGCGTACATGCTGATTCAGGTGCTATCAGAGCCGATCCGTGCATCACTATGGCTTAATGATCAACTCAGTCAATTAAAACAACCCGTCCTGTGTTAGGAGTGTATGTCGCTGACAGAGAGAAAGAAAGAAAAGGGGAAAAAAGATAGAAAAGCAGCGTACACCTCACATATTTATTTCTCACAGTTGCGCACACGTGTGGCTGGCATGCAGAAGCACCGTCTGTGTGTTGAGGGTACGAGCCGCAGCTTCAGCTGCTCAGGTAGAGAGGCTGTGTAGCCCGGTTTATGATTGACGTGCGATTTATTCGCGTTTAGAGGGAATAAATTTCCGTTATAACAGAAACGTGGGCACAGTTATCGATACAAAATACACAGACTAACTAACTAACTAACTAACTGATTGACTAACATAAACAACTGAAAATTGAAAAAAAATTAGCTTGCACCGTTAGCTCCGGTAAGCGAAAGCATGAGGGAAAGCGGCTGACCGGAAGTCACGCACAAAAAAAACGGAAGTTGATCACTATTTACTTCCGTGTTTGAAAATAAGGTGGATAAGCATGGGTTTTCTGCAGCTTCTCTGGCTTTTTCCCACAGTCCAAAGACATGCAGCTTAGGTCAACTGAAGACTCTAAATTGGCCAAAGGTGAGAAACTGAGTGTGGATGGTGTCAGCCCTGTGATAGTCTGGTGACCTGTCCTGGGTGTACCCCGCCTCTTACCCAGTGTCAGTTGGGATAGGCTCCAGCCCCACCCCAGCACAACCCTGAACAGGATGAGTGGTTACAGATAATGAATCAATGAATAATATTGCAAAAATGTGATCAAATCCTCCTCAGTGTTCCTGAACGCTGCAGCCCTGAGCCTAATACTGTTGTTTCAGTCAGAGCCAGGAAAAACCCTGACTGTTGGTGTTTGCACAGTCTAAATTATCCAGCATTACTCATCAAGACTACAGACAGAAGCAGTGCACTGTCAGCAAGGTTCTCACTGTGGCTCTGATGCAAAACTCCATGACTTTTCCTTGGGTCGAATGGCCTCAATAACCAAAAAACTCAGATTAAGCACTGCTGTTGTGCAATCACCTACACAGACAGATTCAATTTTATTTTTTACAGATCAAACATCTGGTTAAATGAACTTTAAAACAGGCCTTTTGTGGTCTCACACTTTTGTTTGACGTTTTCAGTGTTTATATTGTTAATAAGGACTTGCTGGGAAAAGTGGTATGAAGAATGCTGGATCCAATATTTGGTTCATGTTTCTTGACCAGGCACCATGGCAGGATTACTGACTGGGCAAAGTGGGCAACTGCCCTGGGGCCTCAAAACTCCACTGGCTCTAAAAGCTCCAGGCTTACTGTGTGTCAGCTGGTTTGTGCTGATTTCATTGAACATTTGTTGTGGAAGTATGCAGCACTACAGCACAATTAACTGATATGATAAGATGGGTAAGGCCCCTATATAAGGCATTATATAACAGAATTATTATTATGAGGCTTCCCTAGTAGAGTTACTGTGTCAAAATCTATTTTTGAGCCATTCATTATTTCAGTTTTGAGCTTATTTGCTTGATGTAAATACACTGCTACACAGAAAATCTGGTAGGGATGCACGATATTGGAATTTTTGCCAATATCCAATAAACTGATATGTAACAACTCATATGACTGATAACCAATACCGATACTGATACATCCACTTTTTTCCCCACCTAATTTTAGTGAACATCAGGTCTCTTCTGTGGTGAAATTATCAAAGTATTGTGCAGGCATACTCTTATTGTGATGGCATGCCAGCAGATGGAGACATGAAATAGAATGCTTTTCAGTGTATGTAATATTCATTCATTGTGCAAAAGTTAAAAAATGTGCACGCTATCCTATTCTGGCAATATTCATTTTGAAAGACAATATTGGCTGATACCAATGATGTACCAACATTATCAGCATGTTGGACAATATTATTATCGGGCTTCCCTAAAATCTGGGGACAGGTAGGTTTCTAGAATGGAAAACTGTACACATTGGGAGTGTGGAAGGAGCTAAGTCGTAAGGCCCCAGCAGCTCATTTTCCCTTGGACCCCTTAGAAGTTTTTGGAAGCAAACTGTGCACTTGCCATCATTTCCCCAAAGTCAATGATGATACTACAAAGTGACACCTCTTTCAGAATGTGTTTGATGCACATATGAAGGCTTATGTTGTTTGATGTAAAAAAAAAAAAAAGAAAAAAGGTCACAACAGTAAGAGTACATAGTCAACCGGAACCATTTGATACATGATATTTTGCTCAAAGCATCCTATCACGCAAATAATTTCTGATAAATTAACCTAATTCACTGTGATTAGGACAAGGAATTAGGACATAAGTACATGTACAAAACACAAATTCCACCTGAAAAACTGGCAAAGATGTCCATTAGCTACATAATGCTAGTCCAGTTAGTCCTTGGAGGAACAGCTCATAATGTTAATATTGTCAGTATGAAAAATGAATATAAGAAACTGGAGTTAGGAGATTCTGCGATGTCGTATAGATCAGTGGTTCCCAACTGGTTCAGCCATGTGGTCCAGATTTCTCCTTAGTCATTAATTCAAGGTGCACACAGTTTAATATATTCAGCATCATACTTGTGTTCGGCCATGTTGAGCTAGTTTGTTGTCTCTGTCAAGTAGCTGTCCGTTAGTCAGTCACTCTACAGCAGGACACAGCACTTCAAAATAAAAGCTCTGTGCCGGAAATTAACTGAACTTAAAAATGACGTGTGATTTTTACAAACTTGACACCTTTATGAGTCACTTGCGGTCCATTCAGAATGGACTCGCAGCCCACTTTTGGACTGAGACCCACCAGTTGGCAACCACTGGTTTAGATCTATTATCAAGGAGCTTTTTGGTTTCCCAAGGAAATGGCAGTAACACTGAACAGACTACCAACACTATGAAACCGAAGTTGGTTACGCCTCTAGAAAACACACCATGTAGCCTAACACCATTTGTGATGGCATCACTTGAATGTGTCTATTAAAGGCCATGATTATGTAACTTCTCATGTGCTTTTAGTCAGTCTGTTGTGACTGCACAGAGCAAGTCATCCAGGGTTTATCCTTTGCCCTGTATAAATGGTCACAACCTGCAGCCATCCAGGAATTATCCACTGCCCTGGCAGCCGCTCTCACCACCCATGGGTGGACCTCTAGGGCTACAGAGAGCTACTGAACTGTTCATACTTTACAATAGAATGAGCCCTCACTGAGTATGAGAATAAAACTGTTGAACTGAATGCAAGAGGCTTAAACTGCACTGCTGACTCTAATGGTCAATCTAAGTGTATGTATGCTACACCTGTCTTATTAGACAGTTATTTTCATGGAAATTGTTCAAGTATATAGAGTCTTTCGTAATAACCATGGAGCATTACACATTAACAGTAGAGTTTATATTTTAATAATCATGATGGATGAGCCACTAATGAATGTTTGCATTTTCCAATACAAATGGCCAATATTAGGATCATTCTGTTTTTCCTGCTGTACAGAAAACCATCAAACCATGACCCCAAAACCAAAATACCTAAGAGACATGGAGTAAGGTATTAATACAAGATGTAATTTTAGTCATAGATGGGACCAATATTGGCATTTAAAACTATATCCAGTCCGGGTCACAACCAAATACAAAAATAACTGTCGCATCAAGATTAAAAGTGAGATGTCCACGGGATTATATAAGACTGGAGACACAAGTCAGCAAAGCACTTTTATAGCCATGATGTGTCCAACACCCTGCAAATGTAAAAATCCATCCTCTCACAACAGAAGCAACTGCTGTAATCTATTCTGACGACACAACAGACTGTGTCCAGTCGGTAAGTGCAGATTGCACGTGCCAGGAGCAGCACATTAGCAGTTGACACAAACACTAACTACACCTGTGTGCGTGCGTGCGTGCGTGCGTGTGTGCGCGCGCTGGTGGTGCAATGCAATGCCAAACCCCCATCGACAGAGCAGCTCAACCATAGATGTATTACAGCACGGAATGTCTGTGTGTTCCTGAGCTGGAAGCTAGCACCGTAACGCTACCAAAACCCAGCAGTATACACCGTTGTTTACACACACAGTACCACACACGCCTTCCATTAACGTTACCTCTATAGCTTAACCGACAAATGCTGCGTTAAATTAATGTGTCTTGACTGCTGTCTGTATGACAGCGTGCCGAACAATAGCCATATTTTCGACATGACTGGAAATGAGGAAAAAAACGGGTCCTGCGTACCGCCAACAGCTTCAGTGACGGTTCAGTTATTGTAGGTATGACAGACAGCCATGTTAGCATCACAACTAAACTAGTTGCCCGTCCTTACCTGGATATTCAGCTCCAGAAAACAAAGGATGCTGCTGCGGTTTCTCTCCGTTAGGTTGATGCGTCTATTTGGCCTGACAGCATCCTGTTCCCAGCCAGCAGCACCACCGTCACACCGCACGACATAACACCAGCGCTTCCGATAGGAACTTTCATAATAAAGGCCGATTTGTGTGTAATTATGTAGGCTACTTACGTCCTGCTTAGGGACTGTAGGGACTTTATTTATTAGAGGAGGGGGAGCCTCAGGTGTTGGTTTGGTTTGTGAAGCTGAAGCTACAAATATTTTCCCTTGAGCCTCCCTGAGTGACTGGGGGGAAATGATGAAATACCACTGTTTAAGCTTGGATTTAATCATTTTTCTGATTGTAGTATTTGTCGTGCATGATGTGACCAAGGGCTGCAGGAATTTTGAAAATTCTACGGTAAATTCTCTTTTTACAGTTTCTACCTCTGATAAATGGTGTGATTTTGGCAATTTCTTAAGGAAACATAGCTCTCAAACCTGCCGGCAGGTTTCAGAGTTCAGAAAGTATTCAAAATAAACACAAAATGCAACAATTTAAAGTTGTATGTCCCTCCCCCTTAGCCAAAATTTAAAATAACTTTGATGGGGGTACTTGTAAAGATTTAGTTAACACAATAGACAACAAGCCTGCCATTGTGTCTTTCCCATCTAGAACAGAGGGAGCAACTGATCAAGTCTTTGTAGCTGTTGTTTCATTGCAAGACCCCACAATTTTTTTTACTGTGTGCACCTCTCATAAATGATATGTAAGAGTCCCGTCAAAATATTCTGTAATATAAAACTGCTATGTTTCTTTTTTAAAATAGCTATATTCAACCAAATTCCACCATGTATGACAAGTTAGAACATAAAAACAAAAAACTAAAACATATCTTCATTTTAAAGTGAAAATAAGCGAGCCACTATTCACAAATGCATGGTATGTAATGAAAAAATAAATATATAATAAATAATAAATAAATATATATATATAAAAATAAATAATAAAGAGGTTTGACATATTTTACACAGCTATAAATCAAATCCAGCTCACGCTTTTGTTTTGAAGGTTAAGATCACAAATTTTCAGGTTATATTTCCACTAATGCTGTCTGCCTTGACGCAGCAGCCAGCGGCTCAGTCTCTGCAATGAGACAGATAGATGCGGCTGAACGGGAGGGCAGAGTAGGCCATACTGCTCTCTGCTGCATTTTATATTGACTGTATGCAATCACACTCTGATATCCAGATTTTTAATGTGATTTTATGTAGTATACCCCCACGACTATTTGTATTTTTATTAAAGTTGCGTACATTCAAGTGTTAAGCAGTCAGTTCTCCCCTTTGAATATGAATGGAGTGGTCCAGTCATTAAAGGGCCAGTGCGTGGCTTGTCTTTGACAGCTCGTCAGACCACATTGACAGCTTCTCATTTATCAGAGCAAACGAGGGTAATCTTTCCATTCTAATTACTGTCTGAGAAGACACCTAATTGACAAAGCCTCTATGATATGTTTTTCACTCTTCACATGTTTAACCAGGAGCTTACCACTTTGCTGTGTTTGTCCTTTCATGTCATGATTTTGGCATGATGACGACAGAGGAAGAAATGTTGTGTTATAAATGCATCATTAAAATTATAGCCTTACTAAATATGATCAAAGTTTATTTACTTTTGCTCTGTGGCTGTTTTTCGGGCAAGGCCTTGATGCTCCTATTAAAGGGTAGGCCAATGGATGGATTACTGAACAGGCCTACCAGGCACAGGCCCAGGAGCCCAAAGTGTCAGGCCCCCCTAGCCTTCACCTGCAAAATGGCATTCAAATAAACCAGCACAGACCAGGAAGAGACTCAAAATGACTGCAAAGAGGCACAAAAAGACCACAAAGAGATGCAAAGGAAGTACAAAGAGATGTAAAATAACCACAAAATTTACAAAAAAACGACAAAGAAACACGAAATGACCACAAGGAGACAAAAAACACAAAAAGATGCATAATAATTACAAAGAGATGCAAAATAATTGCCATTCCGCAAAACCCCCCAACTAATACTCTCAAACATCTGGATATTTAATGTATGGAAAGATTACAATCGGCATTCACATCCAGGGCAAGTGACTCTGCAGTGGTCACGTATTTATCAGTCCCAGCTCAATTCGCACTGAGGGACACATATCGATGAACACGCTAATTTTAGCCTATTTACCGGTGAGATGCAATGACATGCCACCACAAAATACTGTCCGTCTCGGTACCAGACTGGTGCAGAAAAGTCCCAGATGAAGGTCAAGCATCAAAAAAAAGCTCAATCCTACTATTTCCATAATGCAGCTCATTAGCTCTCCCTCCCATGCCAAACTTTCAGACAGACAGTTAAATATTAAAATGCTAGAAATTCAACTATATTTAAATCTAAGCTTAAAGTGGTCAAATTACATATTCATTTGATTATTATAGTCAGTAAGCCTAAATATAGATGATCATGATCTGTATTTCACTTCTGTGCTTTCACAATACCCAAACAAAATCTTAAGACAGTAAACCTAAAAATGACATTGATGTGTGACATATTCCAAAACCACAGGTATTAAAGGTCCAGTGTGTAGGATTTTTAGGGGGATATATTGGCAAAAATGGAACAGAATGTTCATAACTATGTTTCCATTCAACACATTCTCACTCCAACCTTGTCACATATCGACCCTTGGTCATAGACTTTCCACATCGACATATGACGCGCAAGGTACCCTGGGTGCATTGGTTGTTGATGTTCTGGGACGCTGTGTCAACTTCAGCCTGTTACATGCATTGTCTGTTTTTCAGAATACACTTCCGTTTTAACAGGAAATGTAAGGTTTGCGTAGTCTCTTTCACAAGAAACATACTACATCTGTACAACACCTTCAATAACAAAACATACATGGTTACGTTTAGCCAACACTTGCATGTGGTTAGGTTTAGACAACAAAAACATGTGGTTGGTTTTAGAAAAAAATAACAGGGTTTGGCTCTCAATGGGAAGCAAACACTGGCCTCCTGGGTGAAAGTCAGTGGTTGTTGGAGTGGGTCCTCTTCCACAGGGTCTGGCATGTTGTTTCTACAGTAGCCTAGAATTAATGACTTAAACTGCCACTGTAGTTCTCCTACATGCTTGGCACATGGGAGATGTTTTAGTTTTGCTACCTTACCATTAGATGCCACTAAATCCTGCACACTGGCCCTTTAAATGAACACCTCAAAGTACTGAGATGGAGTCAGGACACGGTTAACTTAGCTTAGCATAGCATAAAGACTGGAAGCAGAGGGGAACAGCTAGCCTGCCTCTGTCATAAGTATAAACACACCTACCAAGAACTTGCTTTTGACCAAGATTTTTGACCAAGTAATTTCCTTTGAACAGCCTTGACTGGCTGTTAAATCTGATGGCCACTGTGTTTGCAATTAAACACAAGATTGTTCCTCATGCTTTGAAAACACTATGCAACACCAATGGAATAGAGGTCATTATTTATCCATAAAGGACTTCTTATTTAATTCCCCTGATACGAGTGATTTCATTCATCATATTGCCCTCTTCTATCTGCAGTCCCAGTTAATCACCATGTGTGGGTATGTATGGCTGTCTGCATGCTTTTATGTGTGTGTGTGTCAGGGAGAGCTGAATCAAAGCAGATGTGATCATATGTACCTCCTCTGGCAGTGGTGTGTGTTTCTGAACTCTATCCAGTCAAAGAGGTTAGATTCAGCAAAGTGAAAATGTAACTGTATGTATGTATGTATGTATGAATGAATGTAACTCACACTCAGCTCTGAGAATCATTTACTCTATGAACACACAGAGGGGGAGAAATGGAGAGAGAGAGAGAAAGGCAAAAGGTTGAAGAACACACACTCTAGCTTTTTGTGATGTGTGATGTTAGATATTAGTTATTTTATGACTGATTAGATTTGTTTTGTAGCTCACTGTAGAGCGTGTATTATTAAGGCTGAGTCCTTACCACAGTGGCCAGGGTTTGAGTCCAGTTTGAGCCATTTGCTGAATGTCATCCCCTTTATCTACCCTGCCTTTCCTCTCTCTCTCTCTCTCTCTCTCTCTCTCTCATTATCTAGATAATAGGGAAAAAAAAGAAAAGGAAGACTTGCTCGGGTTAGGGTTAGGGTTAACCCCAGTAACATCTGTCACATGTCTGTCTTGAAGAGAAAGATAAATATTACATTTAATTGTTATCCTTTTAACGTCCTGCTCATGTTGAACTCAACCTGATTGAGCTATCTCTACAATTTGGTTTAGGTATGTAATACTAAGAATATCCCCTAGATGTCACTGTGTATTTAAAGAGTCTGCTTTTTCAGTTTGCCTCCTACAGGAAGTTAGCGACAAAAAAAGTCTTTCCACACATGAGGGCACTGTTTTTCTACATGTTATAGTTTCAGAGGTCTTACTTAACAGATTTATGTAACTTCATAGAAAAAATAAAAGTCTAATAAGGGCCAAATATTTCTTTAAAAAACAGGCTCTACCAAACAGTTTAGTTGTTCTTTTATGGTAAAGGTAGTAACTAAAATTAACTATTTGTTTTGAAATAAAATCACTTGTAATCGTTTATTGTTGTTAAATTATACATTTAATATTATCCATTATATTTTTACTGAAATAATTTTGTAAATATGATGTTTTTACCATCTAAAGGCATGCTCAATCAAATAGTTCAACTGACATATGGTAAAGGTAGTGGTGCTAAGATAATACATTTACAATTTTATGAAATGGGAGAAAGGATAAATATTCACATTTTGTTGATACTATGTATCTTATGTTGTTCCATTATGTATTTGATGAAAACAGTATGATTTTTTTTTCACAATTCCTGAGATGTTTTCAAAGGACTGTAATGGTAAATATCTAGAATGAATATGTGGAAAATCCTATGGTCACAAATTAATATATGTTGGTATATTACCATATCACTAGCATTATAACAATATACAGTACAGGCCAAAAGTTTAGACACACCTTCTCATTCAATGCGTTTTCTTTATTTTCATGACTATTTACATTGTAGATTCTCACTGAAGGCATCAAAACTATGAATGAACACATGTGGAGTTATGTACTTAACAAAAAAAGGTAAAATAACTGAAAACATGTTTTATATTCTAGTTTCTTCAAAATAGCCACCCTTTGCTCTGATTACTGCTTTGCACACTCTTGGCATTCTCTCCATGAGCTTCAAGAGGTAGTCACCTGAAATGGTTTCCACTTCACAGGTGTGCCTTATCAGGGTTAATTTCTTGCTTTATCAATGGGGTTGGGACCATCAGTTGTGTTGTGCAGAAGTCAGGTTAATACACAGCCGACAGCCCTATTGGACAACTGTTAAAATTCATATTATGGCAAGAATCAATCAGCTAACTAAAAAAAAACGAGTGGCCATCATTACTTTAAGAAATGAAGGTCAGTCAGTCCGGAAAATTGCAAAAACTTTAAATGTGTCCCCAAGTGGAGTCGCAAAAACCATCAAGCGCTACAACCAAACTGGCACACATGAGGACCGACCCAGGAAAGGAAGACCAAGAGTCACCTCTGCTTCTGAGGATAAGTTCATCCGAGTCACCAGCCTCAGAAATGGCAAGTTAACAGCAGCTCAGATCAGAGACCAGATGAATGCCACACAGAGTTCTAGCAGCAGACCCATCTCTAGAACAACTGTTAAGAGGAGACTGCGCCAATCAGGCCTTCATGGTCAAATAGCTGCTAGGAAACCACTGCTAAGGAGAGGCAACAAGCAGAAGAGATTTGTTTGGGCCAAGAAACACAAGGAATGGACATTAGACCAGTGGAAATCTGTGCTTTGGTCTGATGAGTCCAAATTTGAGATCTTTGGTTCCAACCGCCGTGTCTTTGTGAGACGCAGAAAAGGTGAACGGATGGATTCCACATGCCTGGTTCCCACTGTGAAGCATGGAGGAGGAGGTGTGATGGTGTGGGGGTGTTTTGCTGGTGACACTGTTGGGGATTTATTCAAAATTGAAGGCACACTGAACCAGCATGGCTACCACAGCATCCTGCAGCGACATGCCATCCCATCCGGTTTGCGTTTAGTTGGACGATCATTTATTTTTCAACAGGACAATGACCCCAAACACACCTCCAGGCTGTGTAAGGGCTATTTGACCAAGAAGGAGAGTGATGGAGTGCTGCGGCAGATGACCTGGCCTCCACAGTCACCGGACCTGAACCCAATCGAGATGGTTTGGGGTGAGCTGGACCGCAGAGTGAAGGCAAAGGGGCCAACAAGTGCTAAACACCTCTGGGAACTCCTTCAAGACTGTTGGAAAACCATTTCAGGTGACTACCTCTTGAAGCTCATGGAGAGAATGCCAAGAGTGTGCAAAGCAGTAATCAGAGCAAAGGGTGGCTATTTTGAAGAAACTAGAATATAAACCATGTTTTCAGTTATTTCACCTTTTTTTGTTAAGTACATAACTCCACATGTGTTCATTCATAGTTTTGATGCCTTCAGTGAGAATCTACAATGTAAATAGTCATGAAAATAAAGAAAACGCATTGAATGAGAAGGTGTGTCCAAACTTTTGGCCTGTACTGTATGCAATACAATCAATAATTTAGATTTTTTTCTCTCTGTTTTACAAATACCATGATGTGATATCTCAACTATTTGGTAAAGGCATATACATAAACTAGGATTACAACTGTAAGCCTCTGCATTCCAGTCAAGTTTCTCTTTCAGTTAACATCAATGTCTGTGAAAACATGGATTATAGTCATCAATTCAGTAGTGACCCAATTTCTCCCCTTCTGTACCTGAGATATGCCATTGAGTAATGGCCAGTGTTTTATGTGGAATGTTATGATATCACAGTGAAGCTGACCTTTTACCCATTGGATTTAAAATGTCATCACTTTATTGTCATTATTTATCTATTAGAATTTTTTGTGAAATTGATTAGTGTAAGAATTCTTGAGTTATGGTCAAAAACATGTTTTAAGAAGTCACACTGACCTTGACCTTTGACTGTCAAATTCTATTCAGCTTATTCTTCAGTCTAAGTGGATGTTTGTGTCAAATCTGAAGAGATTCCCTGAAGGTGTTCTTGAGACATTGTGTTCATGAGAATGAGATCGAGGCAAAGTCATAGTGACTTTGATCTTTGATCTATGACCACCAAAATCTAGTCAATTCATTGGTGAGTCCAAGTGAACATTTGTGCCAAAGTTGAAGAAATTCCCTCAAGGTGTTCTTGAGATATTGCATTTACAAGAATGAGTCTGACAAGGTCACAGTGACCTTAACCTTTGATCTATGACCACCAAAATCTAATCACTTCATTGTAAAGTCCAACTGAACATTTCTGACAAATTTGAAGAAATTCCCTTCAGGTGGTTTTTAGATCTCTTGTTCACGAGAGTGAGATGGATGCAAGGTCGAAAGTGAGTAAGTAAAACTTTATTTATATAGCACCTTTTTTAACACAGGTTACAAAGTGCTTTACACTGACATTGGGACACAAAGAAAAGAGGACACAAAAACCATAAAAAACACATTCAAGAACACATACAGTCATCACACACATATGAGAACAGCAAGCATACAGTCATCACCCAGAGCACACACTTGAATTTATCAAATGTTGTGAGAAAGCCGTTCTAAAAAAGTAGGTTTTTAGGTGTTTTTTGAAACAGTCAACAGACTCAGCTGATCAGATGGAAGTGGAGAGATTGTTCCAAAGTCTGGGTGCCAGGGCAGCAAAAGCACAGTCACCTTTGGTTTTTAGTTTGGCATGTTGGTATGGCCAACAGGTTTTGGTTGGTATGGCCAACAGGTTTTGGTTGGAATACCTAAGTGACCGCTTGGCAGAATACGGGCTTAGTAGCTCGGAAATATAGGCAGGAGCTAAACCATGTAAGGCCTTATAAGTGATTAAAAGAATCTTGAAATCAAACCTGAGCTTTACTGGCAGCCAATGCAGTGAGGCTAAAGCAGGAGTGATGTGGGATCTATGGCCAGTCCTAGTTAATAGCCTAGCTGCTGCATTTTGTACAAGCTGAAGACGTGACGGACAACCTCAAAACAAACCTCCGGTCATGGCTGTCACCAGCACGGAGGCATAAAAACTATGGGCGGGGCGTCGGTAGCGTAGTGGACAGTACCCATGTACAGAGGCAATGCCTCGCTGCAGCATTGCAGGCTCAGCTCCGGCTTGCAACCATTTGCTGCATGTCCCCCCCCCCGGCTCCCCCCCCCCCCGGCTCTCTCTCTCACCCCATTTCACTCTGTCCTGTTCATTAAAGGCAAAAGCCCAAAAAAATAATCTTTAAAAAACAAATAACAAACTATGGGCACTGTCAAACACACAAAAAAGATGTTCTTATTGCCCCAAGGCAAAAAAAAAAAAAAAGATGCAAAAAACATGGATTGCTTTTTTTCTTAGTGTGGACAGTGAGGATACACAGATATCTGTCCATGACTCCTATAGACACCTCCTCTATCACATCCCTCATGACCTGCCAGGCAGATACAAAGTCTTGGCTGATTAGTAACTTTGATTGTTGTATGCAGGGAAAACTGAAATGGTGGTCTTTGGCCAGGAATACATAAAGCACTTTCTGTCCCTTTGGACTTGCACAAAAATGTCATCACTAATTTTTGTAATACAACAAATACAGCCACCTGTTGGCTCAGGAACAATGCTAGGATAAGATCTTTTCTGTCATTTCAAGGAATGAAGAAAAACCCTTATTCATGCCCTTGTTTCCAGCCAACTGGACTATTGTAACTCCTTGTTTAGTGAACATCCTTGGAAATCAATCGAATGTTTCCAGCTTTTAAATATTACTGCTGCCAGGCCAAGCTACACCCAGGAACTAAAAAATATGACCATATTTTTCCTGGAGACAGTGGGCGTTTGCTGTCAGGGCTCTCAAACTCTAAGCTAATCCTCCACTGGAAAGTAGACAAGCAACCTCAGTGTCCTCTCCTAAATCACATATAAACACTTACTGTATTTTATAGATAGACTTTTAATTTGTTTTACACTTGGTTTTAATTTCTTAATTGTATTTTATTAAAGGGGGACTAATGTTTTTTTCAGCCTGGACCCTATTTTAAATCTTGGTCGACTAAAGTTGTACATAATCTTCAACTAAATGATTAGTCATGGGAAAAAAAATCTGCACGTTATTTTTACGGTGGTGTCTGTGTCACTCTGCAGTTACACCTCCAAAACGCTAGTCGGGGGTGGAGGACTCTGTTAAGTGCTGTAAAGTTTAGTTGTTTCAAAACACACATTAAACATGGCTTAATAGAGACAATTTCAAACACAAGTACACAAATCAGCTTCGCTATAAATCGCAGCATTGACAGACAAACACTTCTTTATCTGGACACATTTCCCCCACCAATACATCATGCTAATGTTATTAGCACAAGTCTATGGCATTTTACATTGTATAAATTAGGGTGACCATATTTTGATTTCCAAAAAAGAGGACACTCTGCCCGGCCACGACATAGCCTATTTAAATGATACTCGCAGTTTACTCAAAGATGCCTTATCATTTTAATATATTTAAAATTTATACGTATGGATAGAAAATTCAGTTATATTACAAAATAATATCTCTCAAAGAAAGAAATTCAGATAGGCCCCAATAGGGGACACATACACACACTAGAGTGTGGCGATCCGAGCCCAACGGTACCCGACGGGTTGGGCCGGGTTTGGTCAAAAATGTAGCTATAAATTGTATTCGGGCTCGGGTCGGATTCGGTCAGCTTTCAGTGAAAATGTAGTGTAAAAATAAATAAAATCCTATTGTCTGTCCTGTTTATTGCTTGGGCGCTATTATTTATGTGACAACACCTGAACATAACACACACAGACACACAGTGGCTGTTTGTTTCTACCTCTCCCCTCGCTGGAAGTCTCGGACCTCCAGCCGCCCATCTCCACCTTGATTAAACGCTGAAAATAAAATAAAAGAAGGAGACAGGTTTTTCCTATTTTATCTTATTTTGTTTTATGTCTCCTTCTCCTCTCGCTGGAAGCGTCGGACCTCCCGCCTCCCGCTCCTGCCTCCCACTCCCGTCTCAAACATGGAGATCTCCCTCTTTGCTGAGCACCCACGGCGCACGCCCGGGGTCAGTTTCACAAAGCAGGTTCAACAAACTCTGAGTCTAATCCTGAACTCTGAGTTGATCTACTCTGAGATAGGAAACTCTGAGTTTCCGGTTCCAGAACAGCTGATTTGAATCAGTTTAATCAACTCGGAGTAGTTTCACCTGGAGTTAAGCACGTGCACCACAACTATAAAAAGCCAGCATCAATGGAGCCCTGATTCGTTTTTCACCCCACTAGAATTAGAAATCTTAATGCGCTCATATGGCGAGTTTGCACACGTTTTCAAAACGAAGCGCAACACCGCTGCAGCTGCGAAAGAGAGGCAGACGGCGTGGGAGAACATTGCTGCTCGGGTCAATGATTAAGTTTAAATGTAGTCCTTTGCAATCACAATAATATTATTTGCTGATCCTGTGAGTTTATCTATCTCCTTTAACTCCATTAGGAGGGATAGAGCATGAGATGGATGTCAGACCACCTAGGTGGAAGGAAGTTCAGGAGGTGGTCAGGCGTGCAAAGGCTTCTTCGGCCCCAGGGCCTAATGGAGTCCCCTACCAGGTTTATAAAAGTGCACCTGATATCCTTAAATTTTTGTGGAAACAGCTAAGAATAGTTTGGGAAAAACAAATTATACCAAGAGCATGGCGTAGGGCAGGGGGTGTCCTCATTCCTAAGGAGAAGGAGTCTGTGGACCTTAGCCAGTTCCAGATGATTTCTCTCTTGAATGTGGAGGGGAAGATTTTCTTTAGTGTAGTTGCGCAGAGATTAGCTAGCTACTTAGAAAGGAATAGCTTAATAGATACCATGATGCAGAAGGCAGGAATACCAGGTTTTTCAGGGTGTTTAGAGCATACTAGCATGATCTGGCACCAGATTCAGGCAGCGAAGATTAACAAAAGGGACCTACATGTAATTTTTTTTTTTTAGATCTTGCAAATGCGTTTGGTTCAGTACCGCATAGCCTCATTTGGAGTGCGTTTGACTATTTCAGAGTGCCACAGGTAGTTGTTAACTTAGTGAAAGCATACTTTCAGGATATTAGGTTGTGTCTAAGTACGGCAGGCTTCACAACAGGTTGGCAGAGGCTAGAAATAGGCATCATGGCAGGGTGTACAATTTTTCCACTAGCATTTACTATGGCGATGAAAGTAATCATCAGGGCTTCTAAGTGGGTGGTAGGTGGGGAGAGATGGCAGAATGGGTTGCATCTTCCACCAGTTAGGGCTTACATGGATGACATGACACTGGTGACCACAACAATGCCATGTACAAAGAGGCTACTAGAGAAGGTAAATAAGAACCTCAAGTGGGCCAGCATGAAGATCAAGCCTAGTAAATCTAGAAGCATCTCAATATGTAGAGGGAAGTTAAGTGATAGGAAGTTTTTCATAGATGATGAGGACATTCCAACAATTAGGGAAAAGTCAGTAAAGATCTTAGGTAGGTGGTACAATGTAGAGTTGAATGATGAGGAACAGGTGGTGAAATTTAGAAAAGATGTGGCTGAAGGATTAGATAGAATAGATAAATCAGAACCTCCAGGAAAGTTGAAGTTGTGGTGTTTGCAATTTGGGCTATATCCTAGGTTAATGCGGCCATTGTCAATTTACGAAATTCCAGTATCCGTTGTGGAGAGAATTGAAAGGTCCGTTAGCTCCTATATTAGGAAGTGGTTGGGAGCTCCTAGGTGCCTAAGTAGTGTTGCATTGTATGGAAAAGGGATACTTCAGCTGCCAGTATCTAGTTTAACAGAGGAATTTAAATGTACCAAAGTCAGGACAGAACTGTTATCTGGGAGTAAGGACGTGGTAGTTAGGAGTGTGGTTCCAAATCCAACCAAGGGGAGTAAGTGGAACCCAAGATCGGCAGTTCAGGAGGCAGAGGCAGCTCTTAGGCATGCAGAGATTGTAGGTAATGTTCAGTTTGGCCGGGGAGGCCTGGGGCTTGGCTCAGGCAAACCAGTATGGAATACAGCAGGTCTCAAAGATAAAAGAAAGCTGGTTGTAGAACAGATACGTAGACAGGAGGAGATAGTAAGGGGTGCAAAGGTAGTGGCCCAGGCTAAACAGGGACAGTGGTTGAATTGGGAAAGTGTAGAGAAGAGGAAGCTTAGTTGGAGGGACCTGTGGAGTATGGAGGAGAATCTTATTAGATTCCTGGTAGGGGCTACATACGATGTGTTACCAACCTCCCAGAACCTAAAACTGTGGGTAAATGAGGACCCATCATGCCCATTGTGTTCAGGTACCGCAACCTTAAAGCATATTTTGTCAGGCTGTAAAGTTAGCTTGTCACAAGGCCGATATACATGGCGACATAACCAGGTGTTGAAATATTTAGCTGCAGGCATTGAAGGGAAATGAAGACAGGTGAATTCAGAAGGTGTTAAGAATAGGAGTTTAGTAATTCAGTTTGTCCGTGAGGGAGAGAAATACACAAGGGATACGTTAGTAAGGAGGCAAGGGTGTGGCCGCCTAGAAGGTGCTTGTGATTGGGAAATGCAAGTAGATTTAGGGGAAAAGCTTGTTGTTCCCCAGGAAATAGTTTGTACCAAGCAGAGGCCTGATGTAGTGTTGTGGTCAGTGAGTCAACGGATAGTCTATTTCATTGAGCTGACAGTTCCTTGGGAAGACTCAGTGGAAGAAG
This sequence comes from Epinephelus lanceolatus, assembly GCF_041903045.1. Classification (NCBI taxonomy): domain Eukaryota; kingdom Metazoa; phylum Chordata; class Actinopteri; order Perciformes; family Serranidae; genus Epinephelus; species Epinephelus lanceolatus. The sequence continues at coordinate 4,789,585 of NC_135745.1, read as the reverse complement.
CCTATGAAAGAAAAAAGCTTAGATACGCAGACTTAGGAGCAGAAGCTGAGCAGCGAGGATGGAAGACTAGGATTTGTCCAGTGGAAGTGGGGTATAGGGGATTCATAGCAAGATCAGCTGTCTCGCTCCTGGGGGAACTCGGAGTGCGGGGACAGAGTTTGAGGAAGACAGTGAAGGAAATGTCAGATGAATCAATTAGGTGTAGCCAATGGATCTGGAAGCGTAGAAATAATGTCAGTTGGGGACCGGCAGGGGGAACTACTAAGCAGAGTACATAACTCCTTGAGATCAGGTGGAGAGATCCACTTCCTCTCAGGAGGAAATCCAGGAAGAGGAAGGTTATTTAAGTGGGGGAGTGGCCTATTTGAATTCCTTTTGTTTGAGACCATGCTGCAAGGTGAGTGTGTTTGCTGATCCTGTGAGTTTATCTATCTTCTTTAACTTCAGCTTATATTGTAGTTATGCTATGTAGTGTGTGAAATAGAGTATGGTGAATGTGCTAGGAAAGGTAGTATCAGCACTACTTCTACCTGGAGCTCGCATGTACGGAGCCTGGGTTTGGTTGAAGGTGGCATTGCTGTTTGGGCTGAGAAAGCCATGTGTAAGTAAGGAGGAAATTCAGGAAGAGGAAGGTTATTTAAGTGTGGGAGTGGCCTATTTGAATCCCTTTTGTTTGAGACCATGCTGCAAGGTGAGTGTGTTTGCTGATCCTGTGAGTTTATTTATCTCCTTTAACTTTAGCTTATATTGTAGTTATGCTATGTAGCATGTGAAATAGAGTATGGTGAATGTGCTAGGAAAGGTAGTATCAGCATTGCTTCTACCTGGAGCTCGCATGTACGGAGCCTGGGTTTGGTTGAAGGTGGCATTGCTGTTTGGGCTGAGAAAGCCATGTGTAAGTAAGGTAAAGGAGGTTATTGGGTTGGTGTGGGGAGCAGTGAGACCTGGCATTAGGGGAGTGTCTCTGGGACGCCAGAGATCACTGTCTAGCCTCCTGGAGATGTCGTGGGACCAACTAGACGAAACACTGGTGAAAGGAGGTTCCCACCCGATGACCCCAAAGACATGTTAGTTATCACTGCTCACTGGTCTGTATAGTTAAGCCTTGCCATAATAGTTTATCATAGGGCTTAGCAGGTTATTCACTGAGAGCTGATCCTTTCTCTAGAGCACAAACTTCTCATGTTTATTTGAATACAGGGGAAAACTGCTTGAATGGTAGCCTATTAATTTATTTAATTTAGGTGCAATCCCGCGGGGGAGAAGCGCACTTGGCAGCAGTTTAGGATGAAATATACAAACAAAGCCGATTGTTCAAACAGGTAAGACCTCGGCATAATCTCATGGGGGTACCTCATTTTGATCATGTTTTACATTGTAAAGTAAATATTAAGTGGCTGTTTGACTGTGCTGTTGTTTTATCCCCAACATAATGCTGTTTTCACACACATACATGTCTTCTCATCTGTATCATGTTCTGTTAAATAATTATATATTCTATAAAGCACCAGATCACAACAGATGTCATTTAAGGTTACCTTTCATATAGAACAGGTCTATACCTTGTCCTTTTATTAAACAAACTAAATAGCCTTATGTTATTTATCTTATTTCTGTCAATGTCATTTCTGTCTCTACAGGGTGCGCGTTTACAATCCTCCTCTGCTCTCTGTATCTCGCATGCATCACGCCCCAATGCGCACACAAACACACAGACACGTGTGCGCACTTACAGGTGAGCACACTAGAGTGCTGCTCGGGCCGCATTTTCCTGACAGAAGAGTCTGACACACAGGGGCGAAAATCCCATTTCACAGTTGGGGGGGACAATAATCAGTAAAATTTTAGAGAATAATTGCAGGGGGGGACAAGGAAAAAAAGTTGTAGCCTGTCTTTTATACAGCATCTTTTACAATTAAACTGGTAAACTGGTTTATAAACAGTGTGCTGTGAGATCTGCCACTGCGCACCTCACAACCGTGCGTAATAGTGGCGTGTAATGACCGCTCCTCGTCTGCACGTCTTTGATGTTTGTCTCACTGACAGGAGGAGAGCCTACAGACAGGTACCCATACGAGCCGCTCCGCCACAACCATGCGTAATAGTCGCGCATAATGACCGCTCCTCGTCTGCACGTCTTTCATGTTTGTCTCACTGACAGGTGGAGAGCCTACTAGGGTTGCCACCTTGGATTTGTGAAAAAAAGGGACACTTGACCAAATGTTTGAGGCGGAGGGCTTGGCCATTATTACCAGTTCAGACTGACCAATGAACATGAAATTCGGACATAGGAGACCAGATTTGCCATCATTCCATGTCCTTCTATGTGCCTGTATTTTATATTAATTTTTATATCAATGAAAAAAACAAATCCGTGTTACTAAATTCTTACATGTTTACATGTATCTCACCATAGCAAGTTGGAAGTGGACATATTCTGCCATATATGAAGAGGGGAGACTCTCTGGAATCTGGCAATATAAGAACCATGATGCTGGGACAGTCTGTCACTTCACAGTTGTCCAAAACATGTGGTTTGTGCCAGGCAGACATGATTGCCAGTATTTTTTCATTATTGCAAGAAATTCCATTGCCTCATTCACAAGTCAAAAATGTGTTTTATCTGAAAGAAACATGCAATATTTACATCTAAGATCATAGAAAAATAGTCAACCAAGTGCAATGATGTCCTCCAAGATAATATTTGCCACTTTGATTGCAGTAAAAAAAAAATTGGGCATTGGGGGGGGCATGTGTCCCCCTCAATGTATATGGTGACTACGGCCCTGTCAGCATGCATAATTAGGCTACAGTTCTCTGGGTGGGCAAAGGTGAAGTGGCTGGTCTTGTCATACAAAGTTTGATGGAGTGTCAACTGGACAATATGGAGATATTTGCATCTTGAAAGCTGGACTACAAATGTGGATAGACAGGGAGAAACACACGCAAGCCTAAGACGTGGTAAGATACAATATTCCTCACTATATGAAGTGACTGATAACAAGATCTGTACAATGAGTTGTAAAGAAATTCGTCAGGATTTTATTTGGTAGACAATTAATCTGGATTTATAGCATGATGGGATGACAGCACAATGATGTGTGTGGTATCATTGGAAAGCTCTGCTCCTGCGCTTTCATGTGATAGGCGTGGCATTTCTGTGCGAGCCTGCATTCGCGAGTAATCCATCCAACAGTAATGTGTGTGCAAAGCTGTATGAAAGCTCTGTAATACATCATTTTAGTGTAACTTTATCATTTTTTTTCGCTGTGAAAACATTCGGAAAGCTACGATTCCGCTGTTTCACATGATATGCGTGGCTTCTCGCTATGACGCACAGTCGCGGAGAAAAACCATAGAGAAGAACAGGTGTGAATTTGGACGCACTATGCGTCGTTCGGGCCCATAGGGTTAAATATAAATGGAAAAAATACAAATTAAAACATGATTGGATGTGCAAATATACTAAGTGAACTGTTAGGACTTCCCACAGCTCTTCTTACTTAGCTGTCTCTCTGACACAGATGTTCTTGAGCCTGCTGCACTGATTCTGGACGGACTCCTTGGCCTGCTGCTGCTGCATTTTCCCCAAAAAACAGGACAAATTGTGTCCCGGGAGAGATTTTTTTTTCCTGGGACAGCTGATGAAAAAAGAGAACAATTCTGGGAAAAACGGGACGGGTGGCAACTCTAGAGCCTACAGACAGGTACCCATTGCTCCGCCACTGACTGCTCTTGTCCTGTCCTCTCCCTCTTTTTTCTCTCCTGTCCTCTCTATCACTAAACTCTGAGCTTAATCATTAGCTTTTAGCTTAGCAGCACTCGTAATTGAGTAGGCTTTTGAACAATGCAGAAGAAATGTTGCAGACAGGTTATATTATTAGCCTGGGCCTGGGGCTTGTTGTAACAGTAAGATGTGTTGTAACTTGTGTAAGTTAAACTGTGTCTGTGTGAGTGAACATCTTACCCTGCAATGCGCGATGTGGGCAGCGGTTCCAGCCACACGCTGCTACTGCTGCCAAGCAGCCCCTCCCGTTGGAAAGAGTGTGGGATATACCACTACTAGTAATGGGAGGGGGGGACTAAATCTTTTAAGATTTAAATAGCACATTATTGCGAGATTATAATGACCACCGCTTACATTGTGCTTTCAATAAATACTACTGTATTGTTCAAAAATTATTAATTGTGTCTCAAATGATTCTAGGGAGTCATGTCCCCTCTGTCCCCCCCAGGATTTCCGCCCCTGCTGACGCAGTTTGTTACCTGGCATAGTTATTGCTATGGACAGTGTAACACCCTGCTCGCACAGCAGCGCAGCACAGCGCTGGACACACACTCAATTGGAGCGGAGCTTGTGTTGCTTTCAGGCGTTGTCACGTAAAAAACAAATTCCTGGATTGAAATGAGGACTCAACTTTTTTTAATAGGCTACTCACTCAGACGTATGACTGCTGCTCCGAACCGTGACGCCTGTACCGTGATGGCACGGGACGAATACAAATACCGTTACACCCCTACTTCTCATATAAAACCAGGGACAACAGCAACATTTAACAAAGGTAATGGCACACAGTTCAGCTCCATTAGAACTCACAAAGTTCACTGACAAAACAACTTTACTGTAGGCTATTAAACACGTTTTCCAAGCCAATACAACATGCTAATGTTATTAGCGCCAGCCTATTGCATTTTACATTGTATACATTAGCCTAGCAACTAGCGATCTTTCCCTTGTCTCATATAAAGCCAGGGACAACAGCAGCATTTAACAAAGGTAACGTCACACAATTTGGCTCCATTACAACTCACACCATTCACCGACTAAACAACCGTCACACTAAACACGTTTTCCAAACAAATACAACATGCTAACGTTATTAGCGCCAGCCTATGGCATTTTACATGGTATACATTAGCCTAGCATTGAGCAGAGATTTCCTCTGCTCATATGAAGCCTGGATAAATCCCGAAGTATAAATCCCTGAAGGATAGATCACACACAAGACTTAAAATGCTATTTTATTGGAGGCTTTACTGTCTTCACAATTTATTGTTTCTTATCAGTGAAATACAAGTAAATACAAGCTTCGTTTTCACTGAGGGAAATGGTGTCAGAAACAGACAGGAGGTCTGTGTCACCTCGACGCTGAGCGTCAGGGTGGGTGAGTTCAACTCTCTGTCAACAACGGGGGTGTTTTGAAAACACCCCTATTTTCACAGGTAATTTAGCCTGTCCCCCCGCCACAGGAAATAATGGATTCATCCTGGAAAGCTATTGATGTAGCACTTTTCTCCTTAAAGTAACACGCCGATTATTCGACCAATGAGAATTTGGTTGGACGAGAGCATTTCAACCAAATAATCGTCTAGTGGACCAGGAGACTACAGCCCTAATATGCCAGCGGATCTCGCCCTCTGCTTGGAGGGTAAGGAGCTCCCGGACCTCATTGGTTTTCCATTTTGTGGACATTTTCAGCTGCTACCTGCTGCCATCTACTTTTTAATCTCCTCTGGTGGGTCACAGACATACTGTCACACCCATGCTGCTCATGATCCTGTCCTGACAGCCGTCTCTTTTATACAGACTTTGTTTCGGTGCTGTTACTACCTCTGATACGGGCTTAAAGGCAAGACTACTCTGTCCCTCCATTCTGTGATTGCACCTTTTATACAGAATGGTCAGGCGGAAAAACAGTGTGAAATTTCTTCCTTGAAGAGACAGTTTAAAAGTGGCATAATATATGAAAAAGCTCACGTGGCTCCTTATATGAAAAGATTGCCAAGCCAAGACTGCATTTGAGCACTGGACCAACACTTCTCGACCCTGTGGATAGCTGTCAGTAGATGGTGTTCAGCTTGCACTGTCATGGAATATGAGCACCCATTTATTGCTATGCCAAGTTTCCATTTGGTTATTTTAACTACACATCATCTATGTTTCCCTGGACCTGCTTTGCGGCTGGAGGGGAATATGAGCAAGAAGGAATTGTGCTTAAAAAGAATATATTTGTTGGAGGCCAATTAGATCCATGATGGTTTTCCTCAAGAAAAAAAGCATCTCTCTCCTAAAACTCTGAAACACCTAAACTGGAGCGAGTGGTTTCCACAAATGGAGAGGAGGAAAGAGACGACAAAACGTGTCGAGAGTCAGCAAGTGTGTCTCTGCTTCACTGAAAGACAGTGCTGTTTCTCTGCCATGACACACACACATACACGCCCTTACACAGCTTCTGAGGCTCTGTGTTGTCATGTGGGCAAACCCCCACACTGTTACCTAGCAACGGTGGAAAACCAGGCTACAGAGACAGCATCCCTGTCATCATAGACTCACACAAGATCAGGCCGTGTGGATGGTTGTTTTGGAAACAAGGTGTAAAAGCCACGTGAGGCCAAGGTGTATCTCAGTCCAGACCAACCCTGCTGCTACTACAGGCCACATCAGTGCAACAGGACAGGAGGTGTTTTTTTTAATAGACACACAGACATGCTCTTATTTATTCCTATAGGCTTCCCACATCGCGTGCAAGGGACAAGGCTGGCCCAAGCAGAATCTGACCCCTCCTTTTCTGTCTCCTGTCCTAAAGTACTGTATCATTTGTGTAAAAACCAAACACTGTAACTGCTATTCATCATCATGCTTGGTTTATTATTCTTAATCTTATTATTGTGAATGATACTAGACAGACCACCACTAAGTTTTCAAACACAAGTAGTATATAAACTAAAAGGTAATTACCATCTTCTAAAAAGGTACAGTTTATAAAGAGTTCATCAGTTTGATAAAATAATTCAAATACACGCTTCACTCAGCTTTTTCCAGATATTTCGACCATCTCTCAGTTTTCATCAACATAAACTTCAGTAGCCCATTATGATAATAATAATAATAATAATAATAATAATAATAATAATAATAATAATAATATCATTATGATAATGATCATAAGAATGTGGGACAAGGAAAATAAGTAACCCAATTTACAGATTGTAACAGCAGTCACAGACTGTAACAACAGTCTGTGATGTTGGTTAAAGCTGTTTTTTCACTCGTACATGTCCATTAAAGTAAACAGAAAACATACAGCAGCGGAATAATAACGTTACAATAACAATAATAATAATACCATTAGTTGACGCATGCTATAATGTTACTGGCGATGCAGAAAGCTTACGTGACCACTACCATACTAACAGAAACACGTTTTGTGTGTTGATAAGCCTGGGCCACACTGCCTGGGTGAGCAGCATGTGACAGCTATCTTGCTGAAGTTCTGCTGCTCGCACACGTGTGGTGTTCAATATCATGCTTGGGTGGGGACGTAAAAGTAAACATGATGGTACTGTCTTACTGCTGCTTTGACAGAGTCCTCTGGGATTCCTCCCGTGTATAGCAGTTGTACCCCTGTGATAACCCATTTTAGCCGCAGCTCTTTCACAGGAGTCCATGCTTTGACAGGGTGAAGCCAACTGCAGCTTACTATGATGTGATGCACTGACGCACGTTTTACAAATTGCTGGGTTTTTTTGTAATCAATCATGACGATTACCTTGATGAATTGCCCCAAGCCTAATGAGAGAGACATGTATCGAGAGAGGAAGGGCAGGGACCCCACAGAGCGTATATGTACAGGGCCCAGAATTTGGTGCTCCACCCCATATCCCACAGCCCCAAGGCAGCCTCCAGCAAGTCCCACTGATTCAGACTGTGCTCTGCTCCTCCGCCAGACAACCAGAAGGAGGCGGAAAGTCAGACAGGGAATTCTCACAGCTTTCCTTAAGTGTCCACATACCTCTGGATATGGAGCTGTGGACATTGTCATTTTCATCTGTGGACTTCACGCTCCTGCTTCAGAAAATGTGATCACTTTGATCAGACAAACAATGATTCATGGTCTAGCCAATCACAGTGGGATTAAATCCTTCACTGTTTCTCCACAACATCAGACTTGACAGATGTTTTCTGGTATCACATGTGAATGTCCTCCTTGATCTTTTTTTCAAATCTTCCACTGACCCCCGGTCAATGATCTTTGACCTCTAGTCAGTGGATGCTGGGAGTGATTTTGGTCTGGTGCTCACAGACTGTCACTGCCAGTTAGTTCTGGAAACAAAGGGAGGAAGACTCAAGTGCAAATATACACCAGGCTAACAGGTAGGATAAAGGGAAAGGTCAAGAAAAGGCTCATAGGTTGGCTGTAGGATGTCAGTCCAAAAACAAATTCAAGATGGATGGTAAAACTTAGCTTCTGAAGGAGCACTGACAGAAGGGGTGTTTGTTTGGGTGTTCAAATATCTTTATCCTGAATTACAAACTCCACCTTTAAGACAGGGTTGGAATCTTATTATCCACTCTTTGTAACTGTTGGCTCAAGTGCTCCCCGGTTGAGTTGTAACTTTTTGGCTTAAGTAATGATTAAAAAATAATGCACTAATGCTTTTAACATCAGTAGTAAGCAATTAACAAGGACAACTACTTGGTTGCCTGGTGGTGACAAATCTGTCTGACTGGTTAACGCTAACAGGATACCTTGGTAACCTGGTCTCCCCCAACTTGTCAAATATTGACACTTGGTCAGTAGCCCTCACAGTCACATACCAATGCACTGAGGCACCCTTTAGCAGTGGTATGAGTTGCAGCAGGCAGTTGCTCCAAGCAACTGCCATAGTCTAAAGGCCCTGACACACCAAGCCGACAGTCGGCCGTCGACCAAAGTTGGGCCGTTGGTGAGCTTCTGTCGCCCTAGTTCGGTGGCTTTTTGACCGATTGAGCATGTTGAATCGGCGGTGGAGCTTGTCGGTGAGAGAGGTCACTCTGATTGGCTGTTCAGGTTTTATTTCCTCGCGCCTGTAGCGAGTGAATCTGCCTGTAGTGAAACCAGGACTAATCGGTGCTTCCTCCTCAGGCTCCACTTCACTCAGCTGCCCCACAGATCTGCTGCTTCATCCCACTTTAACCTGAATAACAAACCGGAGCTAGCTGGGAGCAGCTAACAGAGCGTTAGCCCCAGCATGACCGGAGGAAAGCACAGCCAGTTAGCATCTGCTAGCCTCCCAGCTAGCCCCTGCTCTTGTTTGAATCCAAAAGGAGAGCCGGGGCTAGCTGGGAGACTGTACATTTCCTGTAAAAACACAACACACTTTTTTTTTTTTGAACAGACACAATGCATGTAAAAAGGATAAATTGACATTCCGTCCCTGAGCGGCCAAAACTGATGTTGGAGAGGTACCTAGAGCATCATAGTTTGACATGTAGGGCCACTGACTAAGCATCAGTATTTGATGAGTTGGGAGCAAGAATGTTTTGCCTTTGTCTTTTTAGCTAATGGTCTGAGCACTTCCCTTCTGCAAAGAGTTGCAAATATCTGGACCAAAATATATTAACCCAAACAACATTCTGCAGATCCCAAAACTCTGTCCTAAATCCAAGAAACAACCACAACAGCAGGATATTAAAAGGTATAGATTACTACTCCATTCATACCAAATAACAGTACTAATACTGGTGCTGCATGTGCGTACACTTGAGGCCAAATGACTTGCTCACATTTTCAGGCAGCTCAGTATGTGCTAATGCAATCATATGGATGACTGAAGCTCATCCTAGGTCAATGAATCTAACACACACACACACACAGACTTACACAAAGGAACAGTGATCATTTCCATTACATATATAATGGTAGCCTACTGGTAGTAGGTCATTGACTGTTCGATACTGTCTCCCTTATCAGATCCTGACAGCTTTCTGAGAAACACAAGTAACTACAAGGTTAAAAACAGTGGCGGTTCTAGCCTAAATGGCTAAATGCCTAAACCTAAACCAGATGCTGTCCACCAGGTTTCCAGTGCTCGACTCCGGTATTCTGCGGCTGGCTGAGGGTTAGGCTCATGAGCTGCGGCAGCTGCCTCGTCCAGTAGCCTGAGTTCCGTCCGTATACTCGGGCTCAAACAAATATGGCTCAACAAAGAAGCGCTGTTCCTCCTCAATTTCAAAGTCTTCAGACATGTTGGGCTGTCCTTTGCTAAAAGACCATAGTGCAAATGATCTTTTAGCTCTGTGGTTACTGCTGTCTCCTCCTGCGGTGCACGTGTCATGTGATGTAAACACGGGTGAGCAAAGCTCATGCTTTCGCTGGTCTCGCGCAGGCGCACACATGTGAACGCAGAGCACAGAGAAGCAGTCAGAGCTACAGGCTACAGTGAGGCTAAAAACAGAGTTCACATGACGTTTTTCGAAACAACTTTTTATGTCAGGGCTGCAGCACACTTGGATCACTACGGATGAGCAGTATGGAGATACTTTGTGGATTCAATTTTGTGTTACTTGGACGTTAGCCTGGGGCGCCGTCTGCCATTAGGTGTTTTAGCTGCTCCCCCCGCCGATCCGGGTGAGTAGATAATGGCTGAATTTTCATTTTTGGGTGCACTATCCCTTTAAAGCTGCATTAATTGTTTTTGCCCACTAAGGACACACTATTGGACATAATACCACCATATAAAGTGATCATGTAGCTATCATATTCAGCTACTGTGGGGAATCGGTTTACAAACAGTTACCTATTTACACATCTAGCAGACACAAAGCAACATTAGCATTCATCTGAAGTCACGTCTGAGCCCACCTGATAAATGCAAGTCCAATATTGCCTCTCTTCTCAACTCTTATTCTGAAGTCGTTGAATACTGGCGCATAGGCAATGACTTCCACTTCAGACACTGATGAAAAAAGCTATCCTTTTAAGTTGGCATGATACACTGCTGGGTGCCATCAGTGTGTAGCAGTGCCTGATGGTGTCGGGGAAACCAGAGAACAACTTTAATTAGGCAGGCAAAAAGTCCTAGTTGGGTTGGCAGGAGGGGTGGGAGGCCGGTGCTCACTCTCCATATGAATGTAAAGCCAAACCCTGCTATTTTTTTCTAAACACAACCACATGCTTCCATCCATCCATCCATCCATCCATCCATCCATCCATCCATCCGTTTTGATCCTCTCATCTGAAGCCTGGTCGTGTGGGCAGTAGGCCGAGGAAAGCACACTAGATGTCCCTCTCTCCAGCAAAACTTTCCAGCTCCTCCTGGGGGACCCCAAGGCCTTCCCAGGCCAGATGAGATATGTAATCACTCCAGCGTGTTCTGTGTCTGCCTCGGGGCCTTCTTCCAGTGGGATGTGCCCGAAACACCTCCAGCAGGAGGAGCCTAGGAGGCATCCTGTTTAGATGCCCGAACCACCTCAACTGACCCTGTAGTTCCTTACCCTATCTCTAAGGCTGAGCCCAGCCACCCCATGGAGGAAACTCATTTTGGTTGCTTGTATGTGTGATCTCATTCTCTTGGTCACTACTCAGAGCTCATGACCATAGGTGAGGGTTGGGATGTAGATGGTCCAGTAAATCGAAAGCTTTGCCTTCCAGCTCAGCTCCCTCTTCACCACAACTGATTGGCATGGCGCCTGCATCACTGCAGAAGCCACACCTAACCCACGATCCATCTCATGCATCAGTAAAGATTTACAACTTGAATAATTAATGATTTGAGTGTGCCCTTAACTTTTTTTGGAGCAGTGTATATAGTAGTATGGTGTTTTTCTGGATCACTTTTACTGGATGATCTTCAAGATCAGCAATACTGATAATGTATTTTGGGGTCGATGCCCAGTGAAAAAGTTAATATTGATACATCGTTTGGTTACATTGTAACTTTGGTTCTCTGAATGAGGAGATTATCAGTCATTGATGGGAACTGATACCGAGAGGCCTTGAGCCTGAGGAGATAAGCACCTCACTCAGAGAACCAAGGTTAAAATGTAATAGAATGTTCTTTATTGTGTCGAGATTATCTCCACATCCAGTAGTTATATCATAACTATGAGAACCCTTTAAGACACAAGTATTAGAATGAGATGTCCCCGCCACCAGGTGCATTAACAACAGAAAATACCCAATAAGTGTGTATATACGAAAGACACCAATGAACTATAAACAAATGTACAACATCTTGCGCATTCAACGGCTGGTGACACTGCCAGACGCCACTGTACTGATGCCCAGGTGCCAGATGCAACCATAAGCACAACCAACCCCACCAGACGCATGGGTTGGGTGCAGGAAGACTGCTCAGTTGGCCAGCCTGCTGCCAGACCACTGACAATAATATGCGACATCACCCCGGCTGGGTAAGGTGCCCCCCCCACCTCAGAGGAATGTGATTACATGGCCTACTGTGTGGTGGCACTCAGCACATGCTCCCCAGGGGAGGTGCCGCAGGCAGTAAAATCTGACAAATGTGGATGGACCACACCCCATCGAAAAGAACATTGGGCAATGGGCATTGTCCCAGGTTACGAACAGGTCAGCCGGATCTCTCCGACCACCTCCGGATGCAGCCTCCAGTCCCTTGGACTCACCAATCTGGGCATGGGCATAGCCCTGACAGACAGGAACCATGTCCATGCCTAGGTCCACAGCCTATGTGCTATTCTGCAGATGTTTAGAGAGCCCAGGCCCCCTTGCCTGTTGACATATGCTGCTGCCACTGTGCTGTTGATTCTTACTGGCACGTGACTGCCTTGCAGACTTGGGAGAAAATGCTGGAGGGCCAGGTGAATGGCTCTCAGTTCTAGAGCACTGATATGCTGGCCCTTCCAGCAGGTGCTCCAGACCCCACTGGTGCCCCTGCCCTCGGGGAATGCACCCCACCCTTCCAGGGAGGCATCTGTAGAGAGTACCTGGCAAAGCAGTGCTGGACCAAGCGTACTCCCCCACGAGATGTTGGCTGGGTCCTGCCACCACCTTAGGTCTGCACAAAGCTGCAGTGATGAGCACCACTGCCTGCAGCTGTCTCTATGGACAGAGCCCCAGGCTGAAGAGATGCCTCTGGACTGGACACATGTGTAGAAAAGCCAATGGCACCACTTATATGGAGGCTGCCATAAGACCCAAGAGGCGGAGACACAGCCACCACGTGACCCTGGCGTCTAGCTGAAAATGAGAGAGACAGGTCCTGATTGAAACCTGCCTCACCAACCCAGCTCTGGCATCCAGCCACATGCCTAGAAACTGGGTGGCCTGTGCAGGCTGGAGACTGCACTTTTTCTCGATGCGCAGCCCCAGACCCTGAATGTGATCCAACAGCACAGACACATGATGGTGGCACTGCTCCTCTGTCTGTGCACTTACTAGCCAGTCATCTAAATAGTTTGGTATCCTGAGACCCCGCTGCCGCAAAGGCCTCAAAACCACATCCTGGTGAAGGTGTGGGGTGTCAGTGAGATGCCGAAGGGAAGGACACAGAATTCAAAGGTTTTTCCCTCGAGCTCTGGAAGAAGTGAGGAGACATGTTGTGGTTCAACTATTAGATCCCCTCCTCTAGCTGGCCAACCAGATGGAGCTGGTACGGGGACAGTATGGCACCCGTGTTTGCCAGCTGTGTCTGGACTGCCATGGCTTCATGCATTTTTCCCCAACAAGCCATCCATTACCTTGCAGTTTGTACTTGGGCAGTTCTCCTTGCCCAGGAGGGACTTTGATGGAGCCGCCAAGGCAGCCAAAGCCTGATCCATGGGGGCAATGACCCACAGCCTATCCTCTCCTGGTCGTCAACCACAGCCATACCACGACAGAGCCCCGACCAGTGTGCCCCTGCTGTTGGTTTTGTAAACCAACTCCTGACCACCTCCTCAAAAACAGAAAGGAGAGGCACAAGGAGCTTTGTGGGTTGCCCCCCTGTTTCATCATCAAAACGGGAGGGGCGGGACTCTGATCTGATTTTTGTTTTTGAAGTGACATCACTGTAGCACGACCAGAATGTGCACTCTTTAGCTATAGCAATAGTGCTGCTAACTGTCTTTAATTAGTTTCCCTGAGCCAACAGATGTGAGTGTGGCCACAGTATGGATTATTTTATTTGTCACCAGACAGTGGGACACTTCTACTGGAGGGAGATGTTTTTGTTGTAATGAGGAAATGGGAAGCTGCTGCAGTTACACCTTGCCGTGACTAACTGCGGAGGTAAGCCGCTCGCTGCAAAATGCTTAACTCCTCTCTCTTTTCTTTCTAATCTCACGTCGACTCCGACAGGTGGAAATCAATGAATCAGTGGGTGCATGCGCAAGGTGGGACTTTTATAGCCTGGCACATGCCGGCCACGTAAAGTGATGTGTCTGTAAGTTTATTAATTTTCCACGTCGATGACCCCAGATGGGGATAATTCCCATAGTTATGATATAACTACTGGGTGGGGAGATAATCTCGATACGAAAGAGCACAACTAATATTACATATACATTATATACAAAGATACGTAATGGATGCAGGAACTATTCCAGTTAAACAATAAACTTTACTGTCAAAAATGCACTGTAACATTAAATGTTATTGGGGATTTAATAATTAAAAATTCTCCCAAGCATCTTTTTCTGCATTAGATTCTGTAAAAAAAAAAAAAAGAGTTTCATATTGGTGCATATTGGACAACATATATCCTGATATGATATATCTGTGACAGGCCAATATCAGCCAAAAAAATCTGTCAATAGATTTATCAGTCAGGCTCTGGGATGGACAACATAAAATAAGAACAATATTTGACTGTACAGCATGACCATCTGAGGATCAGTGATGATTCTAACTTCACGTAAAAAGCAAGACCCCTTTTACACTCCTGGGTTTTTGAACACACATAAGGCAAGGCTGTTTTACAATATGTATTGGCATGCTTCTGAGCTTGTACTCACCTGTGTGTGTGTGTGTGTGTGTGTGTGTCTGCGTGCACGCGTGCGTATGTATGTGCGTGCGTGTGTGCGTGTGTGCGTGTGTGTCAGAGAGACAAACACAGAGACAGAGATGGCTCATACATCTTGACTGCTCCTCCATAAGTGTTTTTTGTTGCAGAGGGATATAACTCCAGATTAATGTGGTGACAGGGTTTTATGGCAGCCATAGAAATCAAGGGGCACTGGCACACTTACCTGATGAAGAAAGTACACAGGGTTATTCTGTGTGTGTGTGTGTGTGTGTGTGTGTATTTGAAAAAGACAGAGGTTGTAAACCTCACTGAGCTGAGGGAGAACTGCACTGTGTGGGGACATCACTACAATGACAACTTACACACAGTGGTTTGATCCATTGTTTATATACAGTAAAATACTTAGGTTTTAAAAATGGTTCATATTTCAGTCTCTTGAGTCATGGTTGTAACAGTATTATCCTTCATTTGTCAGTTTTCTAAACAAACTGTGGTTTACACAAAGGAAGTATGATCCTGTCGCATGTAGCATGTTGGCTTGCTGGTACAGTATAGCTTAATATTATTATGTGAAAACAGAAGTGTATTTTGAAAACACACAATGCATGTAACAGGCTGAAATCGACACGGGGTCCCAGAACATCAGCAACCAACTCACCCAGTGTTGTATTTATAAAGCCCAATATCACAGTTTGCCTCACAGGGCTTTACAGCATACGACATCCCTCTGTCCTTAGGACCCTCACAGCGGATAAGGAAAAACTCCCTAAAAAAAACTTTAACAGGAGAAAAAAGTAGTGGAAACCTCAGGAAGAGCAACTGAGGAGGGATCCCTCTTCGAGGATGGACAGGCGTGCAATGTTGTACAGAACAGATCAACATAATAAATTTACAATAATCCATATGACAAAATGAGACATACGTCGATATGTGACGAGATTGGAGTGAGAATGTGTTGTGATGTCACATCACAACTAAAACAATTACAACAAACACAACAGTCACCACGGTCTTAGCACTGCATCTGTTGGCCGTTTTCCACCAACATATGGTACAGGTTCTGTTCTGGTGCCCGCACCTAATTTTGAACCTCTTGGAGCATTTTGACCAAAAATGAATTGGTTCAGAACCTTAAAAGTTGGTTCCCAGCTGGAACTAAAAAGGTTTTCCTTTACCTGAAGTACGAACTATAACAACATCAGTGGGTGTGTCATATCCTGCAGGTTGGAAAGAGAGGATGACACAAAACATATACAGTCTTCCACATCTACTTCTTATTATTAGTTGGTATATGCTTGATTCTAATAAAAACAAATATCTGTAATAACAGAATAAAAGTTCACAGCCGATAAGTGTGATCTGCCAACCTGTTGTCATTCTTTGATGACACATCCTTGATTACAATGGCTCTGCTCAAAAGTGGTTGCTAGACAGCACCAAGGTCCAAGAATCCTGAAAAGAACTGGTTCAAGAACCAGAGCTAATATGGTAGGAATAGCATATGCATTGCACCAGGACAACCAACAAAACAAGAGGAACAGAAGCGAATGCTGGTTGGATAAACCAGGGAGGCCATACAGGTGAAGCTAATGATCACACAGAGATACAAGACACAAACAGTGTAGGGAACATTAAAACAACAAAACAAAATGATAGAAAAATAAATGATCACAATGTGTTCACTGGAGTGAACCAAAATACTACAAATTGGTCTGGGATGCTGGACATTGTTTTAGGCCACTGATCAACTTGTGTGTATCTGATAATGTCACTGTATAGATTCACATACTAATTCAATGAGCCACCACAAGAGTGTAGCAGACACAGAGAAATAATCTGACATGCTGTCAGTGATAAGCTGCTAGTCATCACAGTCCATGATATCAACTAATAACAGGGGATGTCAGATTCTGGCCCTACATTGCATGGTATTATTTTATTCTGCTTTATGTTTATATTGTACAGCGTTATGGATTACATGAGCCTGTTTTACACTCTAACTCCCTAACCATTTTGGTCGTGAAGGTATTTGTGTGATACACCACTAATGTGTTCTCACTGCCGGTGCGTCTGTGTTCCTCCTTGTACACATATCACTGAGCCAGTGTTTCACCAACAAACGCAGATGGAGGGGACCCTCATGATTCAGTTTTTGTAAATGGTAGTATGACAGCTGACTTTGTATGCCTTCACACTGCGGATAGCCATGACCAGAGGCATTATGTATTTGGCTAGTTCATCCATCTGTCCGTCCATACAGCACAGATAGTACGCAAGTGGTGATCAAACACTTGCTCTTTTGCCTTCTGACTAGGTAAGTGCCCATTAATGTGAGACACGTCTTTTCTATTTCTTTTTTCAAATTTAATGTTTTAGTTTTTAAAATTGGCCAATGGCATCAATTCTGCATTATGAGCATGCTGAAAGGCCTGACAACTGCATTTGATTTTTTCATTCTGCCAGACCACAATAGCCCGTGCTTCTCCCTCATCAACATCCCTTGTCACAGTCACCACAGCTAACAAACTTAAATTGAGCTCCCTGCAGAGCAGCATCCATGTCTCCCTGTGACCTGCCTTCAGGGACAGCCAGGTAACGATAGTGTTTGCCCTAAGCCTTGGTATTGTTTGTAACTGTTGTGTAATTAAATACTATTAAAACATCTTAATACAGCCAGTCTAATTTAGGCAATAACCCACCATTAAGCTTAACAACAAGGAAGTTAGTCTGGTGCATAATTACACTGTCTCCCTCCAACTCTCTTGCTGATTCCAACTTACCTATTGCCCAGTGTGAGTGGGGACAGACACCAAATTACTTTCCCACTCCCACATGTCTTTAAAAACTAAAACTCAACTCGAAATAATGTTTAGATCTCCCATGCCGTGGCTCTGATAATTTATTGAAATAAATGTGAAATATGGTATGGTGCTGCACATGCCTTGTGCCAAGAGTGCAGCGAAGGAGAGGAGGAGGGCAAAGCTGCAGCTGCTGCAGGCATCTGTTCTCTGGGATTCTTTCAGAATATTTAAAGCTTATTTAGAGGATAATTTTAAGTATCAGTATGTGACTGTTTAATGAAATTACAGTGGTTTGTCTCATATGCACAAACTTTACTGGGCGGTGGATAGAATTTAAAAAAATATATATTTAATTTTATTAATGCACCAACAGGAAATAAAGCATTTAGCTGGATCGTAGGTAAAAAATAAAGGGTTCTGATGAGAAAGCAGCAACAAGAGAAAAAAAGCCTTGCATTTCAGGCCTATAGAAACAAAACTTGTTTGTAGGTAACTAAATTTGATGTAAATTAACCAAACTACACCCCATAAGACTCTTTTCTTCTCACCACTCTGTTAATTTAAAATCTAATTGAAGAACTTTGAGGTGGAAATCATCTTCAGAGTGTGGCTGTGTGTCAGAGCAGCTTCTACTCTGTACATTCAGAACCATTTAAACCTCACATCAGAACATGGTCCTTCATTTATACACTCAGTATACTGACTCAGCAGACAACATGAAATAAGATAAGCCGATCTACAGGAGAATAAATATGTTAATGCATCATATTGTATAATACCTTTATTTTGATTTCTCACCTGCCACCTGAATTTTGTTTTTCTTTACATAAGTAAATATATTTCCACCATAATCTGATTCAGAAAAAATTACCAGAATGCAGGTAATGAAGTCTTTGAGGCTCAAAATTTCCTGGAAGGAGGACCCCCAGACTCCCCCACTTAACATGTGTCCCCTGCAAAGTTCAAACAAAATTATGCACTTGTGCATCACTGTAAGGGTATTAAAATAAATATGTAAGTAAGTATAACATGTTTGTGTATGTAACTTTATTTCTTAAATGAATAATTATGAGAGAGGGGCCCCTTTTTATTTTGCCTGAGCACCTGCTCCCGAAAAAGGCTGTGCATGGAATTGCGTACATCCATCCCGTTCTTGTGAACGTGATATCTCAAGAACACCTTGGAGGTGCTTCTTCAAATTTAGCACAAACATTCGCTTGGACTTATTGATGAACTAAATGGACTCTGGTGGTCAAAGGTCAAGGTCATTATGTTCTCATCTGCCTCATTCTCATGAACACAAAATCTCATGAACACCTTCAAAGATTTTTTAAAAAATTTGGCACAAATATTCACTTGGACTCAATGCTGAACTGATTAGATTTTGATGGTCAAAGGTCAAGGTCACTGTGATCTTGCATCCATCTTATTCACATGAATGCAATATCTCAAGAAGGCCTTGAGGGAGTTTCCTCAAATTTGGTACTTAGAAGAATAAACTGATTAGAAATTTTGTGGTCAGAGGTCAAAGGTCAAGGTCACTGTGTGACCTCACAAAACATGTTTTTGGCCATAACTCGAGAAACCATATGCTGAAGTGAAGACATTTAATATCTAAAAGGTCAAAGGTCAGCTTCACTGTGACATCCTAATGTTTCCTGGCCATTATTCAATAGGCTACTCAGAAACAGAAGGGGTCAGATACAGATCTTGGGTGCCCACCTTGAAACTGTGCTGATTGTATAGATCTTCTGTGCTGTCGAGAGTAAAATGTGTGTGAAGCATCCATGTTTTCACAGACATGGATGTAAACTGTAAGAGAAACTTGATTAGTTCTCGGAGGCATACAACCATGATGCGGTAAGTCTAGTTCAGTCTTTAATTTGTAAAACAATCTGTATGATCTTTAAAACAGTCTTAAATATCAGTCTCAGAGGCCTGATAAATATGGACCCCGAGCTTCAACAGTAATGAAAAAGTAGCTCTAACCAAACAAGTAAGGCAACCTTGGTGTTAAAGATGCTAATGTGCATACCACCACATCATGACACAGCATCAGACAAAGAGAAATGCTTTTTATGTAAGTGTAACATATCTGAAGGCATGTTCAGAGACCTTCCCTCCCTGCTCACACACATTTTTCATGAACACATCATGTTATTCTTATATTGTGGAGCAGATGTGTGATGTTGAAGTTGGACTGGAGGGTTGTTTAGACAAGCTGAGCTTTCATAACTTCCTGACTGCCCTGTGAGAATTACCACTGGATCTTCCAAAAGAACAAGGCTTCTTCTTCTGCTTCGTTCCTGCAAAGATTTAACAGTAACGAAGAACAAAGCCAACATCTGTTGTGTTGTGATGTCTTCATTCAGGAATAATCAGATTGTTGACAAGCTTGAAGTACAGCTTGAAACAGTGAAATTATAAAAGTTGTAAAGTGAGATTGATTTGGAGAACAGCACCTATAGAAAGATTACATGTAACATAAAGTACCCTGTAAAAACAGTATATTAACAGTATATTGATGACTTTAATTTAAAGATGGGTATCCTTAATTCAGTTGTTCATAACCTGAGGGGCCACAAGATTATTAACAGGAGGGAAGCATTCCTTAGGAAATACCACACACTTAAGGCCTCTGAAAAACCTCAAAAAGAAACAGTCTGAGAAAGAAGAGCTCATTGGTTGAACTGCGTACAAATCAAGTCCAACTAAAAAGTAATTATTGAGAGTTTATTATTATTGATATAATGTACATTATAGTTGTTGCTGGGGAACAAAATGTCAGGGAGTAAGGGTGTACCTCTTTAGCTGTAACTATAAAATTGTCTGTTTTTAAGACGATAACTGGGGAGAAGTGCTCCAGTTTTGGGAATCAGAATCAGATTCATCTAGGACATTGTCTTCTTCGCCCGGTGACGTAGTCTCCTAGCGGTGGTTAGTGAGGCGAGGCCGCTGTGCTGGCTCTCTTTATATTCACTTATCTAATGCGCATAAATCAACCATAATGTGGGAACTGCTCCTTTTTATGTGAAAGAACATGAACTTGTTGTTTCAATATATGTATCTTGTAATTATTTACAGAAAATGTACCAGGTAAACAAAAAAAAGAAAAGAAAAGAAAAAAAAAAACTAGAACTAGAACTTGATTTATGTCTAGGTGCTGTTTGTTACCTCTTTATTCTTACACTTTCTCGAACCAACCAGTAGGTACTAAGGAAGAATTGAATACACTGGCATTTTCTGAGGACGGGGAGCCTTTGTCCAGTGAGGTTGGGGGTTAAGGTATGGGTGGGGTGGCTTCCACAGATATGTCATCAGATATGATCAGATATATACTGTACACTATTTCTTCAGTATAAAGTTGTTCCAATGAAAACTGTAAGTGTGTTGTCTAGATGTGGATTGTCAACCCGTTTTCATTCCTAAGTCGTCAAATACTGCTGCTTTGTGAGTGATTTCTGCATCAGACACTCATGCAGAAAAGGCACCTTTTGCGGGAGTATGGTATGCCACCAGGTGGTGGCGGTTTGAAACATTGTCGGTAATGATGTAATATAAGGAGCTGGAAAGTCCCTGCCGGGAGTATGGGAGGGGTGGTGGATGGGCCCAACAAACCCCAGACTTTCATCTGGGAGCCTGCCGTTCACTTCCTGTGTGAATGAATGTAGAAGCAAACCCTGACTGTTTTTTCTAAATGTCACCACTTTGATTGCACAAGGAAATAAACGTAACTGTGACATTGTAAGTTTATTTTTAAAAAGTATGTTTACATTTAATGAGCAGAAACTGTACATTTCCTGTGAAAATAGAAGGGTATTTTGGAAAGACACAACGCATGTAACAGGTGTAAATTGCTATGCTGTCCCAAAATGTCAATAACAGACAAAGGAGGTCCACTGACAAATATATTTGATGAGTTGGGATGACATTTCGGTGATGGCCACATGTCACGAGGGAGAAAAAAGAACATTTCATTCTTTTAAAATTTTATTTATTTGTTTATTTGTAATTTTGGCAAAGCTATTCTTTAAATTAATTTGAGGGAAAGAAGTTCACCTTCACCTTCTTTTTCTTTTTGTGGAGAATTTATGGTTTACTTCTTTGCATTGAGTCAACTACAGGATAGGCCCAATATCTGTTGCCTTATTTTATATTTACCTAAGTGACGTGCCTGCAGGGGTGGCTGTGGGTCAGAGGGTTGAGCAGGTCATCCACCAAATGGAAAATCTGTGGTTCTATCCCAGGCATGTTGAAAAATCTTTGAGCAATATATCAAACCCCAAACTACCTCCAATGGCTGTTCCATCAGTGTGTGAGTGTGTTTAAAAACTGAGTAGCAGGTTAGTCAGTGTATGAATGTTTGTGTGAATGGGTGAATGTGAGTCGTAGTGTAAAAAGCACTCTGAGTGGTAGGAAGATGCTATACAAGTGCAGGTCCATTTTAGCAGCTAAACTGAAAACTCCCAGTAATAATCCACTTGAAATGTCAGAAAACTATCCCTGGATTCTCCAGAGGAAACAATGATTGATCTTTTGCTGTGAAGAAAAAATGTACTGACAGCTTTGAGGGTTGTTACCTTGCTGCTGAGTTCACCCACTTTGTTCCCACTGACTTCACTGTATTAACTTTTATTCTGGTTTTATCAGCAGTTTACTGCATCTCACTAACTTGGCTGTACTACATGTCACTAACTCGGCTTCTTCTCCGGAGCCTTTGTGCTCCACTGTCTCTCAGATTAACTCGTATTGCAGAGGTGCCTGGATAGTGTGACGTGTGTGGTTGTGCTGCTGCTATGGTCCTGCCAGATGCCTCCTGTTGCTGCTGCCATCATTAGTCATACTTCTACTGTTATTATGCACATATGATTATTGTCACATATGTACACTATCAGATATTAATTAATTACTTTCAACATATTGTACCACAGTAGCCGTAATTAGAATTATAATATTACTTTAATTAATGTTGTTGTAAGCTACTGCCATTACTGTCTGTCCTGCATCTCTCTCTCTCTCTCTCTCTCTGGCGCTGTCTCTCTTTATGTATCTATTTTATCATACGGATTACTGTAAATTTATTACGTTGATCTGTTCTGTACGACATCTATTGCTCGTCTGTCCGTCCTGGAAGAGGGATCCCTCCTCAGCTGCTCTTCCTGAGGTTTCTACCATTTTGTTTTCCCCGTTAAAGGTTTTTTGGGGGAGTTTTTCCTTATCCACTGCGAGGGTCATAAGGACAGAGGGATGTCATATGCCCTGTGAGGCAAATTGTGATTTGTGATATTGGGCTTTATAAATAAAATTGAAATTGATTGATCGAAATGTCATTGATAAAATCCTTCAATCAATTCTAAAACTGACTGGTGATCAATAAAGAGAGTCTAAAGCAGGACTGATGTCCTCTAGTATTTGTTAGAAGGCAAGCAACTTTTTATCAGCATCATCATTTTTGGCCTTTAAACCATTAATACAATGAGGGGTTAAGCCCTCATCATAGGTAAATAGGCCATGGATCTTAAGGCTGCAGATTCTGATTTTACACTTAACATAAAATAAATATGAATGAATGAATGAATATGAATGAATATATATTGGTGAAAATTTAAAATATGTCAAGTCTCCATGTACACTGAAAACAAAAACAGTCCTGTTTCAGCTTGATGACATAATCCTCTGAATCTTCCACGTCTCTTTCATTCATTAGGCACAATTTTGAGGAAGCACAGCTCTACAAGTGCTGTGTTTGTAAAGTTCAGGCTTGACTGAGGTCATGTTTATCTGACACAGTCATGAGAAGGTTTCTTATTACTGTGTGTGTGTGTGTGTGTGTAAGAGAGAGAGAGAGAGAGAGAGAGAGAGAGAGAGAGAGATTGAGTCAGAGCCATTTTGGACTAAAAGCAAAGGCCATAAGTAGAGCATAATATTCTTGATTTAGTTTCAAAATGTTTTTCTCAGGTTCAGAAAAAGATGATCAGATCAGAGCCATGGCTCATCTCTGGTTCAGAGAGCCTCTACTATCCTCTATCCTTAAGTTGGTCATGGGGTGTGCACAAGGCAGCAAGGAGAGGGACCCAAATGCAAACAACATGCAGACAGGAACAGTTCAGAGATGCTACAAGTAAAATGATGACACAAAGGCAGACAGGCAAAGACAGCACGGCCAAACAGAAGTAGTCAAGCAGCCACAGATTAGGAACTGGGCAGGAAACAGTACAGACAGGCGGGTACAGGTACAGAGTCGGGTTCAGGTTCAGGTACAGATGTACAGTAGATCAAAGGTAAAGCAGGGAGTGGGTGAACAGTTTCTACTATTAACTTAATCATTGACCTTTTTTTATCCTGTCTGACCTGAAAGTTTGTTTTACCATCCATCTTATTGTCTGAACCAGACAACTAACATGAAATTTGTTTTAATTATTTCAAGACACTTATTTTAATTATTTCAAGACACTTATTTCAAGACATTTGTTTTAATTATTTCAAGAATGGGTGAAAACACAGTGGCTACAACCAGGAATGGATGACTTAACATCCCCCCTGGCTTTTACTTGCAAAATGTCACTCAAAAAAACACATAGGGCTCTAGTTTCCCAGCGCGGTGCAGGGTGGCGAACCCTGCGCAGAGCTAGTTTCAAGCAGCGCAACCCGAGGCGCACTCAATTTGGTAGTTTGGTGCGCTGAGGCGGGTATGGTGGCGCAGCAGGGGGAGGTGTCGACAGATCCAGCTTGGCACAGTGACAGTTTCGTGCCAAAAGGCTTCGCCAAAGGTGTGCTAAAAGCTCGCCAGCTGAAACCAGGTCTAAGTTTGGCTGACCGGCAGACAGTGTGCACACGTCACCAAAACCTCACAGGCAAGTCTCCAGAATGTTAGGCACATTAACAATGAAATAAATAGCCACAAAAACCTCTATTCAATGCAACTATCTGCAATCAGCACATAAATGTATCTCTATATCGACTGTCCCGTCACATCTGATGTCAAATCAAAGGGGATTGGCACCGTTTGGCACGCGTAATGGAAACCCAACCTGATTTGATTAACACAGCTGCAAACTAATGAGTTCACATCCCTCTCAGCCAACCACAAACAGCCACAGCATCAGATAGGGAGTATATATTCAGCATCTGTCATCTTAGAAAAGTCAAAAGAAAAGAAACAGAGTGAGACTGCGAGAGAGAAAGAGAGAGCGCGCGCGCACGAGAGAAACGCAACATTGATTTACAATTGTGGTGACCTCCTCCCAGGCTACCTTTGCATCATCAGCCCGTGGAGGTCTGCTCGCAGTTCCGTATATTCAGACACTGCGAGCTTGGACCTCCCGGACCAAAACATCAGTTTCCTCCCGGGAGAAGTTTGGCCGTCTGACGCTGCTGCTCTCTTCCGCCATGGTGAATTGAGTAAACTCTCATTACGCCTTCGTTCAGCACATTTAAGGGTGAGGAGAGGGGCTCATTTGATTGGTGTGATGTGTGTAAAACCCACTCCACACCTTGTCTCCTCCCTCTTTCCGACTTGTGCAGGTAGGAGGAACGGAGGTGGGAAAAAGGAGTAGCTGCACCAGGGCGCATGGTGTGCCAATCTTGCAAAATCCGCCTGGCCACACCCAGTTGGCGAAGCGCAGGTGCGCTGCTTCTCCGCCGCGCCCGGTCTGCGAAACTAGAGGCCATAGCCTAATGACCAGGAATAGACTAAAAAAGACCACAAAGAGACGTAAAGGAACTGCTATGAGACACAAAGCAATAAGACAGAAACATTAAACACCTACAAAGAAACACAAAACAACTACAAAGAGACACAAAGCAACCACCAATAACCCAAAACAACTACAAAGGAGCACTAACGACTACAAAGACACACAAAACAACCACAAAGTGACAAAAATACTATGAGCAGACACAAAATGATTGCCAATAGACACAAATAGACCACAAAGAAATGCAAAGGAACTGCAAGGCAACACAATATAACTACAAAAATGGGCAAAACAACCACAAAGAGACACAAAACAATTAAAAATATACACAAAAAAAAACAAAAAAGAGGCACAAATCCACCATAAGGAGACAAAAATGAACTACAAAGAAACACAAATCAACTACAAAGGAACACACAACATCCACAAGGAGACACAAAACCACAAAAAGATGAAAAACGACTACATAAGACACAAAACCGACACACAGTCTATGTGCATCTCTCCGATGTAGGAGAGGTGGTGGGGCCCTTTATACTGTAGCCTAAAGGCCCGTTTCCACTGCAGGAACTTCAGGGTAATTTTACGGGGCCCGGGCCGTTGGTGCGTGTCTTCACCACAGGAACCACCCCCGAAGGACAGAGTTCTGGAACTTTTACAGGGGCTAAACAAGTCCCTGCCTCGGAGTAGGTACTCAGAACGGCCCCGAATACTCCTGGCTGGGGCTTGGGGATTACTTGGTGCTGATGTGATATACTCAAGGAGGGATGTGACGACAACAGAAAGCAACAAAATAGCTGGCATTTTTAAAACTCAGCAGACGAGGGTTAGCTCGTTCATATACCTTCCGCCACCATGTAAAAATCTCACTAAATGGCCCGTGAAAAAAATATTTTTTCCAGCGGATATCTTAGTTACAACATGATTGAGCTAGCAAAGCAGTTTTGTGTTGATATGTGTGGTATTTATTCAGTTATGGGAAGTCACGATGTCTAGAAAGCATCAGCTAACAGCAGCAGCAAAGCTAACATCAGGACGTCATCTGTTAAAAGCCTCCCGTTGTCGGATACGACATGAAACTACTCCAGTTAGCTCAATCATGTTGTAACTAAGACATCCGCTGGAAAAAATAATTTTTTCACGGGCCATTAAGTGAGTTATTACAGACACCGCTATCGGCTAACGGCGTCCCTACGTCGCCCTGGTCAAAATGGTCGCGCACCGATTACGTCACATCCAGAGCCCATAACTTTACAGGAACCTTCCTCCTACTCCGCTCTCTCAGTGGAGACACAGCGGTTGAGAGGGCCGAATGAGAGGACGTTCCTGTAGTAGTTCCTGCCCCCCAAATAGTACCAGGAACTTCTTCAGTGGAAACTGGCCTTATATCTGCGCCTGGGGGCCCACTGTCTCATAATCCGCCTATGCTGACATCCATTGTTTTTACAGTCTGTGGTCCTGCTATTTGGATACATCCTACCTAGGTCGCTGGCAGGCTGCCATCTTTATTTTGATTCCTGTGCAGTGGATGGAATATATTTTTTTCCAGATGATTAGAAGAGTCTTTGAGGATTCTAGTCATACTCCCAGAGCAGTTAGTGTATTAAACAGCCCATTTTTATTAAACATCAACAGTTAAGCATCTAACTAATGGTTACCGCTGTGACAGAATGTATACTAATAAATGAAGGATACAAACTGGGGCTAAGTTCAGAGTAAAAGTCCCGTGTTGTGACAGCACGCTGTGCTTCCAGTAAGGGAGGGTCTCGAGTTTCCATTACGTCAGTGTTTCACCCTGACCACTCCATTCAAAACACATTGATTCCTATGCAGACGATGATCTGGGTTTAGCACTAAAAATGCCACTTGTGATGAACTGCAAAACATTTGAGGCTTTGCTTGAAACATTTTTCGTAAATCCCGCTAGTGAATTTACTCCTTACTTATACACTAATGATAGAAACAAGTCAGCTGGGATGTAGATGTTCCAGCTGCAGCTGACAGCCATTTATGACTACAAAGTTACTGCATCCAGATCCCACAGAGCAGTAACTGGGAAGTCAATGTATAATGGCATGTGGTTACTGAAAACAGACTGCTGCAATCAAACCAAAGCTGAGACATACTTACGTAAATGCAATTATTCAGTGTTTGAGTCAGAAGCATGAGTAAAATGCATCAGAAAACATGAGTGATTAGATATGTCAGTTATTAGATGTATCCATTATTAGTGAGCATATGAGACAGCATGCCGAACCCTCTCATACAGCAGACTGTCAGGAAACTGGCATTCCTTACATGAGTATCAGGATGGAGGTTTCCACACCCCAAGATAGGGAGGAGATCCTACTGAAATAATACACTGGTAATTCATAAAAAAAAGTCTGAGTTTCTCCAGACTTGCAGTCTTATTTCTTGGAATCTGCCCTCCCTAATGTAACATAGCTTTAAACCAAAGGAATAGCCTACCCTCAGTTGAATCCAGCACAGAACACATTTCTGGACATTTTTTGTTACTGCTTCAGGGTCAGTTGAGGCACATGTTGGGAGAAAATGAAGAAAATCTTGGGGAGGCACACCAAAACCAGAAGTCATAACTGGATTTCAGGAATTTAATTAGGCTGTTGTTGCATATAGGCTAGTTGAAAATTATGTCAATATGGAGATCCTATTTCATTCAAATATCTTAGGGTGAGAGTTCAAGGGTCCCCTTTAAAAATTGGCCATTACAGTTGTTCCCTTGAAAAGAATTATCCTGACTTTTGAGCATTCTTTAGCCCCCTTTCTGACAAGCTACAATGACACGGTTGGTAACATAAACTGTATATATAAAGACAGACAACACATCTCCACTTACTCTGACTGTATAAAAATATCCCGGATGCGGCTGCTACCATCACTGATGACGTTATTTGGAGCCAAAGTCTGCGCAGTAGCAATTTCCACAGTATTGAGTTCCTGCCCAAACACCCATCTGACCAATCATGAGCATTGGCATTGATCTCAGGCACACTGATTGGTGCACATAGCTGTCACATTTTTATAGTATCAAATAGCCTAACTAATTAAATCCAAACTTATCAGAAAAACAACACTTGAACAAACAGCAGCGTGATAAGAACAACATAAAATGACAGCAACCATCTTTGGGAAAATTTATGACATGTACTTTGAGTTTTTAGTTTGGCTCATGTCCAACCCAATAACATGGAGAGGGCGGACTTTATGACCTATACTGCAGCAAGCCACCAGGGGGGCGATCGAGATATTTTGTCTACATTTTTGGGGAATTGTCATGTCATCAATCTTTTTCATACAGTCTTGCCTTAGGTTGTCTTGTTTCTTCCTTCACGCTAGCTTAAATAAGCGTGAGACATCCTCTTAAAGGCAGCAATGTTGAGCATTATCTATCTTTGCAAGGGGGGGCATCAACTGTATCAGGATGGCCATGGCCCCCTTTAGCCCCCCATCGCAGGCACCACTGTGTAAATATAAGAAAAGCTCACTAAAATGGGATAATATCCTGCAGGGCAAAATATAAACATATGTGGCTACAACAATATATGATACTAGTCCATACCCATTAGTAGCTTTGTCACCTTCTACCTATGCCAATCCTCAATGCCTATGTGCAGTTTCACACAGATTGACCATGTCAGTGAGTAGAAAAAGGTGAGACAGACAGAATGACTGACTGACAGAATGACATACTGACAGGTCCCGTGATTATGTACAGCTTACCATACCATGACTTAGTCATACCAAAAATTAGGGAAAAAAACCCCAAACATTTGGCCACAGGGGGAGCCACAGCGATCGGTCGCATTTTAATCATTTTTAAGCATTTTTCTGTTGTTATAGCGCCACCCAGTTGCCAATTAGAGTTAAATTTCTCCAGTCACCTTGAGGCGTCTTGTTCTACATATCTACCAAGTTTAGTAAAAATCGATATGACGGTTAGGCGTAGATAAGAAATTAGCTCTCTAGCACCCCCATTTTGTTTGATGGGGTCAATAATGGAGGGGTCACCTCAGATTATGTGTGGTCATATGCCTACAAAGTTGCGTGGTGATCGGTGAAACCCTTGAGATGTTATACACCTTTATGTGATGAGCCACGCCCTCAGCAATATTCATTGCCTCATAGAAGCTCAGTTTTAGTTTTCCAACTTTTGCCAAGAGGGAACTTTAGATATTGGTCCCTAGATTATGTTCACCCAGTTTCATGCAGATCAGTCAAACTTCCTAGGAAGAGATCGATTTTAAGTGTTTTTCAAAAAATTCAAAATGGCGGAAAATCTATATAACCGGAAGTTATGGATTCTTGAGGCAAATTTGTTCCTCATGAGGAGAGGCATCTCTGTGCAAAGTTTCATGTCTCTACGACATACATGGCATGAGATATGCCCATTCAAAGTTTGCAATTTCAATCGGTTGCTATAGCGCCCCCCAATTGATGTAGTATTGCTTCATTCGCATCCTCCCATGACCCTCTACCACTGTGCCAAATTTAAAATGAATTGACGTCAGTGAAGTCAGTGAGGAGAAAAATGTAGAACAGACACACACACACACACACACACACACACACACACACACACACAGACCCACAGACAGAGTTTTCGTCATTATATAGTAAGATAAGATGTATTCGGAGCTGACTGCACTTCCTAAAGGGCCAACTATAGACTTCTCAGGTCTACTAGACTTCATTTTACCATGCAAGTGTATGCATTTGTAATCTGGTAATTCACTGGATACCTTATATAAGAACTGAATTGCCTGTGGTACATTGATCCAAATCAAGAAACACAAATCAGTCGGCTGTAAGAGCAGGCTGTTTTCACTGGTTTTGCAAAATGTTAAAGAACAATGGCTGTTGGACTGACAGTGCAACTATGCTTTGTTCATTTTGTGTGTTGTGTGTTTGTGTTCTTTGTCTCAAAAACAGCTGTCTGTGGTTTCAGCTTATTTATGACAAAACTCAGTGCAGCTTCGGGCAAAAGTTGTTTACTTAAAGTGAATGTTTATGAGAATTCAGCTATCCAATTTGACTCAATATTAACATAAGGCTGAATGAAGAATGTGTTTGATTTGAGGGATAATAAATGCACAAAGGTTAGGTCAGCCCATCATTGTATGGTCCTGCCTCTGCAGCAGCTCCCAGTGTCAGATGAAGCTGTTGCTGATTTTAGCCATGCTACCAGTGAGACACAAGGGACAGTAATGTTGGTCAGGTAGCTTATCATTTGGTCAGTGAGTCCAGTGAGTTCCCCTACAGCCACCATGCACCTGCACAGATAGACCCCAGGTGGTGCTCGAGCACCTGCCCTTTTGCCCTCAGGCTAGATAAGTGCCCTTTATTGTGAGGCATTTCTTTCCTATTTCTTTTCTAATTTAATATTTTAGATTTTAAATTTGGCCCATGGAATCAAGTCGCCATTATGAGCATGTTGTAATGCCTAACAACAGCATTTGAAGTTTTAATTCTGCCAGATGTCAAGACCCATGCCCCTCCCTCATCCGCGTCCCAGTCACCACAGTTAACACACTTAAATCGAGTGCCCTGAAGAGCAGCACCCCCGTAAGCCTCGGTATTGTTTGTAACTGTTGTGAAATTAAACTACTATTAAAACATCTTAATACAGCCAGTCTAATTTAGGCAATAATTCACCATTATGTTTAACAACAAGTAAGCTAGTCTGGCGTAAAATCACACTGACTCCCTCCAACTCGCTTCCTGATTCCAGTTCACCAACTAACCGGTGTGAGTGGAAACAGACACTGAATTGCCCTTGTCTGCATCACTGAACGGGTATTAAAATAAATAAGTGAGTATGCAAAACGTTATACTGTATATAACTTTATTTTTTTAAATTACTAATTAGGAGATTTCTAAACCTAACCACTTGGTTAGGTTTAGAAAAAAGATCATGGTTTGAGTTCAAATAACTATGTTTGTTATGAATCATCACGTACTTTAGTAAATGGGAGTATTACGCCACGTATGTCACACCGCATATGTCATGTCATGTATGTCATGCCATGTATGTCATAGAATGATAGGCTAACTATGTTACACTGGCCTAGTTTAAAAAAAAAAAGTGTTGACTTTTGGTTTCAGGGCATGACCCTCCCACCTGCCTGCCTTACAGGGACTTTCTCGCTATTTGTACAATGTCATTGCTGTGGATTTATATCACAGTTTGTACATCTCACACAGACGCTAAAGGGTGCCTTGTGTGTTGATAGAAGATGCTGAGGTCCACTGACCAAACTTGTTTTTATGCCCTGGGAATGAGAATGGGTTGTTCAACAAAACATCCCCACCCCGAACCCCTCACAGATATTTGGGAAGTAAAAACTTAGGCCTATTTAAAAAACAAATGCAACAGGCAGAAAAACTGTATTTTAATTCCTTCATCATTTATCATATTGCATTACAGTGTCTGTATACAAGTGCTGATTGTACACTGTAAACCCAAATTAGCTCACTCAAGTCGGAAACAGCTTGCACTCAACTTTTCATTAAGTACTATACAGTAACATGAAAGTTTGCAGTACACCAGGCACAAAATAAATGTGTCACATGACCCTTGTCTGACAGGAATTTTATGTTAGTTTAACCTAACTTTATTTTGTTTTTGGTTGAGCATTTAATTGTATGTCACACAGACATAAAAACATTGAATACATATTTTACTTTGTATTTTATAGAACTCTAGAAACATATTGTGGTGTGCTTACATTTTTCAATCACAAGAATAAGGCAAAGTTGATTTCTGAATCAGGAAGTGCTTTGTAATTCACCTCAGCAGAACTTTGTTAGACACTCTAATACGCATGCAGGTGTGACATCGCTAACTGTTTTTATGACTTAACTCGAGGTGCAAAATATCTTTTACACAACATTAACTGTAACCCATTAGCACCACTGTAATATACATAAACATTAAATATCTGAAATGCACAATGATGGTGTTGTTTATTGGCCTTAAACTAATTAGCTGAAACTGACTCAATGAATTTTAGTCAGATGAACTCAAAACTCAAAAATTGTTGACTTAACATTGAAAAAATATGTCAGACTCACAAGGGTTGAGTTTTTATGTCAAATGAACATTGAGTTTTTATGTCATTTTTAGCCATATAGGGCTAATCGTGATGACAGATAAATTGTGCACTATGACGCACAAAAAACATTGTGAAATTCAACTGAAGATGAGTCATCATCTGCTCTTGACAGGATGTTCAAGCTGCTGTATCCATATGTGAAACCCTGCAGGCCACAGACAACAGTAAGCTTCCTCTGAGTAAAATTCTCAACAGAATTCCCACACAGTTAGTGTGTCATGGCAGGGAGAGATCACAGGGGATGAAAAATAGTGATTGTCTGACTGTCACAGCCTTTAACACATCATCCACATTATATGATGATGTGTACTTTTTGATCCCACCCTAAAGCCAAGTGTGCCCCTGGCACACCAGGGTACCAGATGTGCGTTTGACACGCTCCAGATGGACTGGGTATAGTACACTCTAAACAAAAATAAAGCACATATTCTGACATACCTAACTAGCACTGATTTTGTTGATACGCTCTACATTCTGGACCACAGGGTTCAATCAAATTTGCTCCACATGCTGGAAAGACTTAACAAATGGCAAGTTTCCTCACTGATGTGTAGCAGCTGTCACTTGGTTTCATTGGCAGTACTAAAATGATTTCATTATCTTTACTTTGACCAATTTAATAAATAAACATATTCATATTAATTCTATTTACTTTAAGATGTTATTGCGTCAGATTGGAGATGTCTCTGACCCAGCATTAGACCATCCAGGGATACTACTGCTCTCTCACTGGAATGTTCTCAGGGGTTGGCAGCTCCATAATGCAGGATGAGGGTAGAGTCATTTCAGGTTTTACACATTGCTGAACAAAGTCCTCCCACACTGGGCTGGGATGATAAGTCAGAGAGAACGCTGCCCCTCCTCTCTGCTGTCCTTCAGGCATCATTATTCACACAACAGAAGCATGTGTTGAGCGGCTGACTGGCTCATTTTCATGTTGTTCCAATGTCATATGACTGTGACATGTTTGCCAGGTGTTTTTGTTTAAGTGGTCACACATCAGATGAAATGGACCAATGAAAAAGTGAAACCAGAATGTGAATAAGTCACCAGAAACTTTCAAGTTAAATTGATTATATTGCATCTACCATTGCTTGGGTACACTGATTGCCACTGTTGTCAATTATGTGTTGAAAACAAAATGAAACATCAAAACTCATAGCTCATAAACTCATGGATGGATAACTCGTGGGACCTACTGGGCACAGGCCCAGGGGCCAAGAGTGTCAGGGGCCCCTCTGGCCCTCACCTGCAAAATGTCACTCCAGTTAACACATATTGACCAGGAGGAGACTTAAAATGACCACAAACAGATGCCAAGGAACTACTAAGAGACAAAACAAACAAAAAAAAAACCCCTAAAATACCACAAAGAGACATATACTTACTTTTAGAGAGACACAAAATAACAACAAAGAGATGCCAGGGAACAAAAAAGAGACACAAAATGAATACAAAGAGATGCAAAATGACCAAAAAGAGATGTATTGGAACTACAAAAAGACACAGAATGTCTACAAAGAGACACAAAATGACAAAAAAGACATAAATAAACATCAAAGACACACAACATGATTTCAAAGAGATACAAAACAGCTAGGAAGAAACATAAAAAAACTTCAAAGAGAGACAAAGCAACTTTAAAGAGACACAAAACAACTACAAAGAGACACATAACAACTACAAATAGACACAAAACAACCACAAAGAGACAAAAAAACGACAACGAAGAGGCACAAAACAACTACAAAGAGAAACAAAATGACCTCAAAAGACAAAAATATACCCCAAAGAGATGTAAAAATTACTTCAAAGAGACACAAAACAACTACAAGGACAAGATACACGAAGATACTGACAACTACAATGAGACACAAAACAACAACAACAACAAAAAGAGGCAAAAGCTGCACAAAGTCTCTGCTACAATATAGGAGAAGTGGTGGGGCCTTTTGCATGTGTTTGTCCAGGGACCCATTGTCTCATACTCCACCCATGCATAAACTACCATGAAATATGCTGCTGTTAAACACTGTTACTTGGTCCTGTGGTAAATATTTCCAATGTTTTTAGCTGATACAGCTGCAACAAGACACAAGTTACAACAAGTTATATGTATTTACATGATAAAAAAATGTATTGTTTTCATTAGAACACAATCCATTTGATACTCCCAATCCCCTGCAGGTATTTTGAAATGGTGCGGCCCATCTGACAAAGAGGGTCAGAACTCTTAACCGCAACGAATGTAAATATATGAGGCGGACTGTCTGAGCACTATTGACTAAGTCAAAATGCCTCACAAAAATATAAGGAGCAGCATGTACGATAGGCAGAGATGAAGGTGAGAAGTAAGGCAGACAGATTTTTAACTAATAAAACCTGCTGTATTGGGCTCAGTTTTAAAGCTACAGTGAAGACAGGTATCATATTAAACTAGAAGACCTGACCATGCTATGCTATGTTGTCGAAAAGGGGGCTAAATAATGCTTCCAAGTTACGCAACATTTTGGTGAGGGAAAAAGGAACATTGCCTTTTTTCAGAATGGTATATTTAAATATTTCTGCATACTGTGGTTCCTAAATTTGGAATTACATAAATTGGGTATGACTGGAAAACTGAGTTGACAGCCATATACACTGTTTCAGTTCTGCACATAATTCGACCAATATTTAATTAAAGTAGCCTCAAGACTGATTGAATTAATGAAGAAAGAATTATGAATTCTCCTCATTAGATCTTATCATTTAATACCTTGCACTAATTTCCACAATCAATGTTCGATTTTACTTTTCTCTTTCATTCATTAGAGGGCATTTTTTCAGCCCAGGATACATTACATGTGACTACCTCTGCTTTTCAAAATCAGGTCTTAACACAGAAACACAGAGGTGGTAATAATTGGATTAAATTCATCACAAGTTTTCTATTAAGAAAATTCTGATGGAAATTTCTTTATTCTTTGTTGTTTGTTATTTCTTTATGAGAGAGTGTTTCCATTGCATTTCCTGGGGAATTGTACTTTTTAATCAACCACTTTCACCTAAAAATTGGCCACAATCCAAGATTTCGAACACATGATATGATGCATTATATGGATAAAAAATAGAATAAACAATCCAATGGTATATAAAATTTGAGCTTGAGCAATTAGTTGGTATATTTAGTAAATGTAATTTAGTGATTGAATTAGTGATTTTAAAATGTATTAAATTACTAAACTATGTTTACAGTTACTTTATTATATTATGAATTAATCCTGGTCCCATTTCATAGTGTTCATTACATCATTATTCCACTGCTATGCAGATGACACCTAGCTCTATCAATCCACCAAGCCTACTTCCACTCTTCCACCCAATGCCCTTTCTGACTGCTTATTGGTTATTAATCTTGGCTCTGGTACAATTTCCTCAAATTTAACAGTGAAAAAAACTGAGGTTCTCCTTGTAGGTACAAAATCTACTTTGGCTAAACAACATAGTTTCTCTCTGACCATTGACAACTGCAAAGTCCATCCTTCCCCTCAGGTGAATTGTCTAAGTTTCAACCTGGACAGTCCATTGTCCTTTGGCGCCCACATCAATAATGTTATTCGATCTGCATACTTTCATCTCATAATATGAATCGTTTTTCACCAGTCACTTACACCTCACAGCGCTGCTATCCTCATTCACTCTTTAGTTACATCCCAAGTTGAATATTGCAGTTCTGTCCTCTTTGGTCCTCCTCTCAAGTGTCTTCATAAAATCCAATTGGTCATCATTATTAGAGCCCCCATCATAGATCATATCACTCCTGTTCTCCAGCAGCTTCACTGGCTTCCTGTTGAATATCGCATCAGTTTCAGGATTCTGCTTCTCACCTTTAAGGCCCTTCATAATTAAGCCCCTTCCTACCTGACTGAATGCCTTCATATCTACACACCCTCCCATACTCTTCTGCAGTCCAACTGACTTCACTATCTGCCAGCTTGACTACCATGGGTTCTAGAGCCTTCAGCTGTCTGGCCCCCGCCTCTGGAACTCTCCCTTATGACATTCGCAATATTGACTCCCTTTGCACTCTCAAATCCTGTCTGAAAACAAAACTTTTCAAGCTGGCATATTCAGTCTGATTTAGTGGTGACACATATCAAGACTTAAACTGATGATGACTTTTATGATGATGACTGTATACTGAAATTTTATAATTATGATTTTGTCTAGTTATTTTATTTACTTATTACTGTATATTACTGAATTGGTTGACTTCATGATCTATGGATACAAGGCTGCTTCTTTTTCTAACCATGTCTTGTCAGGTGACCTTGAGTGCTTTGAAAGGTGCTGGTAAATAAAACGCATTATCATTATTATTAAAACAGAAGTTTCCAGACGAAATCTCGTAATTCTGTCTTGAAGACCCCCAAAAATTTGTGTGAAAAATCCTTTCTCTTCTCCGTAACACCCCTAAACTGAACATAATCATGAAAAACGCTCATGATGTTTGTGTTGCGAGGGGAAGATATTCTACTGTAAAATGTTGATGGTGAATGTTTAACAAATATGTTTAATATGAACATTTTGCCAACATGACTGTTCCCTTATTTTGTTGATAAAAGCATAATCCAGCAGCATTGTTTCCTACAAAATGTTAATAAGTTGTATATTAGGAAACAGGGATGAGTAATACAAACATGATGTCTCATTCTGACCGTGTGTGTGTTTGTTTCTCAGAGATTCTGTGTACATGTGTGGAGACGAGGTCCAACCAGAACAGTCACATGGTTTCTAATTACTACTGGGAGGTTTCCCCCAAATGATGCACACACTGCTGCAATGTTCCCACAGTTACTCAATCCCACTGTATTCATCTAAACAGGTTGCACATTGTTACTGCATATCTCAGATCCACCCAAATGCCATTACCTTAACTGGACATTGACAAATTTCAAAGGAATCCAAAAATACCCACTGCTTTAGCTGAGATCTTTGCAAATATCTACTTTGCAGGCCTCCACTTTTCTTCAGACCCACATTCCTTGGCTGCTCTCTTACTGTCCCACGGGGCCAATAGAAAGAGAGCAGAAGCCTATTTCAAACATGCAACAGAATGTGGCCACTTACAGCAGCAAAGTTTGCATTGTTTTAATAGAAACATAAAAATCATTAGAATGGGTTCTGTTGTTGTTGTGTGATGGGATGAATAAAAAAATAAAACAATCAAATAATATTTTAAGAGGACGCAACTAAATAAAGAGTTCATTCTTACCAAAAGTGATTTTAGTAACAAAAATTTCTTTGCCTTAACTCATCTCAAAAATTTTGTCTCAGCTAGAAACTGCAATTTATGTTGAATGTTATGATAATTTTGTGTAACAGTGTAGACCAATGGTTTCAATTTTTTTGTAGATTGGATACTGTACTGCATTAGAAATAATGCAACATTGAGGCAACTTTTACAACTCCAAAATGCCCCAATGCCATTGTTTCAGAAGTACTACACTCTGTAAAATGTTGCATTAAATGATTAATTAATTAATTAATTAATTATTTAATTAATTAATCAGTGTAGTATATATTTATTTATTTTTGGCCATTCCGTGGCAGCAGAAAAAGCTTTAAACACAGCACTGACATATCAGGTAAAAACGTTGGTGTGGTTAACAAACAGGCCATTCCAGTACTGCGCTTATAAGCTTCCATGCCTATTGTTTTCTACTGAGATCAAGGCGACTGTGGTTTGTAAAGTCATACAGCGCTGGGTATCCAGCAACCGCTACAAGTTTCTCCTCCATTGTTTACCAGCTGTTAACTTGTCGTGACCACCAAAGAAGGCCCACCTCTCAAGTCATTTGATTGGACAATGGGAAAAAAAGCAAAGATGACAGCTTTGAATACTGTTTTTGTACTCCCTGTCCAACCAAAATTAGCATGCATATGCAGGCTTTTTAAACATTTAAAAACAAACCTCCCGCGAATGGCCATGGGATAAATTACAGAGGATTTTAAAAACGCAGCTGTCAGCAATAATATTGACATTGTACATGTCTACAAACCACAGATACATTACATTTGCACATTTTTTGTGCAGCAGATACGTTAAAACTTTATGTTTCAACAATGCTGTGCTTAACGTGTGGTTCGGTTTAGGCACAAAAACCCATTAGTTATAGTTAGAAAAAGATAATGTTTTAGCTTAAAATACCCAGTTTGGGGGCACAATACCTGCTGGAATAGGAACAATAGGTCACTTAAAATCACCCAAGTTTGATGCCTAAAAGCTACTGGAGACACAGCAATGACTCATTCAAACCAGTTTTGTTGTTTGTTGGTCTTCAAGGCACATCGCCAAGGTGAGAAGCCATCCACCATCCCCTCCACCTCCTGATGACAAAGTCAGCTCAAACATTGCATATGCAGATGATATGTATGAAAAGTGCAAATGTAACGTATTTGTGGTTTGCAGAAATGCACTGTGGCAACATTTTCCTCTTTTGACTGGGCTGGATTTGAACTTTACATCTATTAAGTGAGTTCGTATTGTCTCTGATGTTGAATGTGCTTTTATTTGTCTGGATGTATTTGTTTTTTATCTGCTGCACTCGGCCTTCTCTTGCAAAAGAGACCTTGATCACAGTTAGTTTGCCTGATATTAAATCATTAAGTAATACTAGTAGCCCCTTTAACCCTGCTTGTTAAAGGCAGGAATACTGTGCAGTTACGCCACCTTGCCATTACGTATAAGGTCAATGTATTCTTATGGAAAGAAATGACAAATACAGCAATACATATAATCACAATATCAGTTGTGATAAAGATGAAAATTAAAAAATCTAAGTCCTTAATTATGGGTATTAGCATTAACAGCCCACATCATGCCAGATTTTCATGCTCTGAGTCTCCTGTGTGAGTTTAGAAAGAGATGAGTATGTTTCCTGGTGAGCTAAAAGTCTGTACAGACCTTGAACTGGACCACTTGGGAATAAGTGTATTGGCTGTCAAGGCAACAGCGCACCAAGCTGTTTGCTTTTCACAGAAACACAGCTGAATTCATGAGCAGCACGATGCCAAGAATCTCCTTCCCACAAAGAAAGAACCAACTATTTGGCTCTTGTCAGTATGGGTGTAGCCATTACTCATATTTCTGTGAGTTAACACACAAGTCAGTCACAATCACAGGGACAATTTCCACGTTTTTTAACAGAGGTGTTGTGTGTTAAACCAAGGACATTCATGATCTGAATCAGTGCTTTTGTGAAAGGAGGAGTTCAAACTGAGCAGATCGTTGCAGAACCCCCCATCAGCAGGCAGGCATGTGGGAGGGATCAGCAGGCGGAACGAGGCAAAACCCTAAACAGTCCCCCCATTCCCACATTTACAGCTCCAACTCTCTGTCCTGCTGGCTAGAGACGACGGAAACAGAAAATTTTGGATTGTTTTAACATGGCATCTGTGAAAACTGTGCTTTATTTGGGAGTCTGTCTGTCTGCTTGGATCATCACTTCTGCAGGTAAAACCACATGATCAGATGGATAGATGGGTAGATACAGAGTAGTACAGTAGTTTTACAGTTTGTTTGTGGATCTCTGCAGTTCACTTTGGTTTCTGTGTTCCTGCTGTAACTTAAAGGAATACTTCACCCACAAAATGACCATTTGGAAATCAGTTTGTCATGCTCTGTTACCCTAAATCTGTGAAGAAAACTTTTTTCCTATTTTCTTTTTTCTTGCATGCCTGCATGGAAAACACTTTTATATTGATTTATAGTATGATTGGGGACCACTTCAGCAACTGCAAACTATATCAAAACATCCATTTACAAACTGTCACACAACTCGTGTAGTATAATCCAAGTCTCTTTTATCCAGCTGTATGGTTTTAGCAAAAATGTGTTTGTTTAGTACTGAGCAACTCTATAAATCACATTAAAATTCACAAGTTGTGTGAGAGTTTGTTAACGTCATTTGATGAAGTTTTGCTGTCCCCAATCTGCAGCCCCTTTTATATTGCTTGCTTGGGTTTCAAATAAAAGGTACAATTGGGGGGACAAAGTTGTCTTGCCTATAAGCCAGCAGTAGAAGTAGTAACAATGTTGAATTAATGTTTATGTAGAACGGACAGCCAGCAGGATGAGACCATGGACGGGATGGGTGTGATGATTTGGCGATGGGTTATGCAGTTAGCAGCTAACTTAGAGAAGAACAGCAGCCAAAAATGTCCGCAAAATTGAAAAACAATGAGGTCCAGGAGCTCCTTTCCCATCGAGCAGAGGACGAGATCTGCTGCCATGTAACAGGGACAGCAAATGATTGTTATTGCCATGTTAATGCCATTGTTATTGTTTATAAACACTACTGACTTGTGTGTTATATCACACCAGAGGCTGACGCTGTTATGTTACATGTCACGCCAGTCACACCTCTTTTGCTTCCGGTATGCTGGTATGCTGTCTAAAATCAGACACATGGGGACAGTATGATGCCATTACGGCGGTGAATTAAATGATCACACTGGACAGTTTTCATGGCGATCATTTCTTCAGTAGAATTTAGCTGCTGTGAAAACTGTAGAAAGTGTCTGTGGTTTATTCATTCATCTCCATTGAGTTGGGCACTGTGCGGAGGTCAGACTTTAGTCTCTGATGCCATGGCCACCACTGGTCACCTCTTGGCTCCGCCATTGCTAATAAAGCTCATCAAATGTACAGCTTTTCACTGTCCCAATATCATGTAGCATATTTCACAGCTGAGCTCCGCTGTGTCTGACAGAAAATGGACAGCAGATCTCTACATCTTGGAGGATGCAAATCATCTTCATGTTTGGTTTTATATGTAGCCTAAAGATTCTAACTATGAAAAATCCATTAAATGTTTTGGGTGCATACACTGTAGATATAAATGAGTGATAGGCCTTGTATCCATATTGGAAATACAAATGATGTTTAAATAATAGAGATGTTCATGTAGTAATGTTGTTATTCGTGCAAAGAATGGATCTTCATGATGGGACAAGAACTTTGCATAGTTGTAACATTCCCCACTTGTTCTGTAATCAGTAAATGTTCCATGGTGGCATTTAGACTACCTAATCATGACACAGCAGTTTTTTTCAGACATGTGGAAATGTTAAAGTAACCAATGAAACAAACTAAATGTTCCACAACATTCTGAAGACAAAGAGAACATAATGGAATGTTATAGCAATGCTGTGTATTTAGTATCTCAGACTGTATAAACCACATTTATAAAATTGTGTCTCTTATGTAACAGTCTCACTTTTGGCTCATACTCAGCTTTGCTCACTGGCAAAGTCTGACTTTGATTATGAGAAAAAAACAGGACTGGGAGGTGCATGTCAAAGTTTTTCTCCAGCTGATTTATCAAAGTTGATATGCAGTTTGGTGTGATACTACATATCATTAACAAAACGAAAACAGGAATGAAAAATATTCACAGATCATGGATGAGTGGAAATAAACCTTACATTTTATACATAGGTGGCAACCTTGTGCCCAAAGCCGAGAATGTACGCTGGGTGTCTCTGGACTTTAAAACCATCCTCACTTGGACAGCCAAACCATCTAACTACAAATACACTGTCATGTACTCGCGGTGAGTCCACACACACACACACACACACACACACACACACAAGTACAGAATTGCACAAGTGAATTAATCAAGGAGGAAGTCATATTTTGGCAGTGGAAAATTCTGAATTGCTCAAATTTTACCACAATATGATAATACTAATAGTCACCATATTACATACAGTAGATGTTGGTTGGCACCCCCCAGTTTGGAGAAGCAAGGTCGAGTACCAGCATGGAAGCTAAGCAATGTACTGCTGTGAGGGGGTCAGCAACAAAACGTACTTTAGCCACCTAAAAAAGTCCCTAAAACATTAATATCAGTATAAGTATACACTATATTGAGAGTTTTTTCATTCCTTTAACTTAAAGTCAGACAGTGATTTCCAACAGGAGAATTAAGCTGTTATATCGCTTTCTTCAAGGCCAGTTTCCATTGAGAAAAATAGTTATTTTATTTTGCTGAACACAGGAGCTGCTGGTCTACCATTGCCTCCTTTAGTTAATTTGTTTTAGGTTATTGTGTGACTTTGGCTTTTAAAAGGGTTAGTTCAGATTCACCAATAACACAAACTAACTTACTGATCGAAGCAGTGGTAGACCAGCAGCTCCTGTGGTCAGCGAGCTAAAATTACTGTTTTCTCAGTGGAGTCTGGCCTTGAAGAAAGCTATATAACAGCTTCATTCTCCTGTTGGAAATCAGGTGACCCCTACACAGTGGTACATTGCTTAGCTTCCCTTTTAGACTCCAGCCTGCTTCTATAAACTGGGGGCAAGCAAACTGACATCTACTGTATGTGAATAAGTTCCCCATATAGCCCTGCTTCCAAAAACTGAACCATCTCTTTAAGCCTTTTATTCAAAGTGTTTGACACATAAAAACAGAAAGACAGCAGAACGGACATTGAATTGTTTGCCATGGTCATTTGACTAATACCAACGAAAATGGCATTTGATGTTAGCTGTTATGGTGACAGCACACATCAGTGGGGCCATAAAGTGTGTCACATTCATTACTTTGAGAACTTTGTTTGGCCTGTTTTCCTTATTTAACAGAAAAATACAACTGTACACCAATCCAAGTTTCTCTCTTCCACAGAACTAAGACTAATGTTATAAAAGTAGCATTAGTTATTTGGAGAATAGCTCAGTGCGCAGCCAGTACATGGATGTGAGTGTGCATAAGGTGTGTGTGTGTGTGTGTGTGTGTGTGTGTGTGTGTGTGTGTGTGTGTTAGAGCAAGCAGTAGAGGGAGAGATTGGTGCTAGTGAAGATATCAGAAGTGATTGGAGAGTAGAGTTTACAGTTTGTGCCTGATAAATGCTGCAGCTCCTTAAGACCAGGAGCAGTTTCCTGTGTCTTATTTACCAAGTGCTGAGTGGAGCAAAGGGGGATAGTGGGGTTAGAGTACCAACTTCAGTAACTGCTAAAGTGTAGATAATCTTGGCTATATTTTAGACGTGTTTTTAGGTGATAGTGTGACTCTAAAGCCCTGATCAGGGTAAACCACAGAATTCAGTTTTTAGCCAGGAAAAATACCTTTCTGGACAGACAAATTCTTCATACCCTAGCTGGAGCTCTAGTTTGAAGTTATTTTGATTACGCTGCCATCTCCTGGTATACCAGATTATCAAAACACATTAAAAACAAACTACAAAAGGCAAAAAATAAATTGATAAGGGGCATGCTAAAAGTTTGTCCACGCATGCATCTCAGTCCTGTGCATTTTAAAAAGTATTTATGCTGTTAGGCTGTTATAATTATTTATATTAAGATGCTACTCACTTACAAAATTATTAAAAAAATTGTACTAAAGTACCTAATAAATTCTTTCTCACGTCTAAAAGACAACCATAGTTACTTTACAAGAGGCAGCTTACCAGTATTTAAATATGTTTGATTCAATAGCCTAATAGGCAAAAATACATTTCTCTATAGTGGAATTATTTGCTTACAAATCTGAAATTGTGTATTTCACAGAGCACATTTAACATTGCTCGAAAGAAATGGCGGGCGCCATGATGTTGCAGTGGTTAGCATT
Organism: Epinephelus lanceolatus; assembly: GCF_041903045.1. Lineage (NCBI taxonomy): Eukaryota > Metazoa > Chordata > Actinopteri > Perciformes > Serranidae > Epinephelus > Epinephelus lanceolatus. Next base: position 4,745,594 of record NC_135745.1, on the reverse strand, counting down.
GTCACCTCACAGCAAGAGGGTTCCTGGTTCAAATCTGGGTTGGGCAGTTCAAACCTGCGGTGGGGAGCCCTTCTGTGTGGAGTTTGCAAGTTCTCCCAGTGTCAGAGTGGGTTTTCTCCACGTACCTTGGCTTCCTCCCGCAGTCCAAAGACTTGCAGGTTAATTGGTGACTCTAAATTGGCTGCAGGTGTGAATGTGAGTGTGAAAGGTTGACTGTCTTTATGTGTCAGCCCTGTGGTAGTCTGGTGACCTGTCTAGGGTGTCTCGCCCAATTTCAGCTGGGATAGACTCCAGCCCCCCACCACCTCTTGTTGATGGGATGTTTTAATCTTTTGATGTGTTGAGTGTTTGCTAGATGACCGCAGTGGAAATAGGCCTTTGGGCTTTATTGTGCATATATCCTTGGTGATTTCAATCAATCAGTTAAAGAAATAATTATGGAAAGGATTCCTACAGAGATAGACAGTTTTGTTTAAGAGTGAGGTCCTTTTCGTTGTCGTAAACAAGGGTGTAAATATAGACAGTGCAGGCAGTGCGGTTGCACTGGGGCCCATGGGGTGAAGGGGCCCGACTGACACCTGGAAATATGCCTGTGTTCAAAGAAGAACTCACGTTAAAACAAAAATGGTGCTATTTTCCATACATGCCCTAAATAAGGCAAACCCATCTCCATCATGGCTTTCTGGTTTTGTAAAACAGTGTCAATCTATAACAAATTATAAACTAATAATTTCCTATTTTCTTTTGTAGATTTGTCTTATGCAGATATGTAATGATGATTGCTATGTCATATGTATGTTAATGTGTCCAATATGAAGTATCTGCAAGTGGATGTAACGTAAAAGCGGCAGTAAGACACACTGTTACTAAAATATACATACACCTAAAACTCTGTGTGTGTGTGTGTGTGTGTGTGTGTGTGCGTGTGTGCTTCATAACTTGTAACTAGGGCGTAATAGGGCCCCTCATAATAGCCTGCACTGGGGCCCATTGTAACTATCTTACGCCACTGGTTGTAAACCAAAACAATCTCGAATTTGCTGTCTCCACCCCCACCAGACTCCATTTAAATACGCACTAATTTTATCATGATAAAACACACTTTATTCTTAACTCGCAAAAAACATCTTAGTTTGTCTCTCCACTGTTCCAACAAGCACCAACACTGGATTGGTTGAAACAAAACCTTAATTCTCCCAGTTAGATGTGAAAATATAATGGCTCTATATATGCTGAAATACTGTTTTTTTTAATGAAGTCTGGTGGCTACTTTTTAACAAAAATGTTTATCTCTGTAGGGATCTTTTTTAATGTAACACTTAAAATAACAATCTGAGCATGTCAGTGGTAAGAACAAACACTTCTAGTGATATATTTAGGGTGAATTTACCCTGAGTGGTTACATTGCAGCCTGTTTTGCTGCTGGCTGTAGCACTCTTGCTGAACACTGGATCAATCTGAAAAATCATTCTTACCATTAGTCACTTAGACACAAAAACATGGGTTAATAGGGTCCAGGCTGAAAGTTACCAGCATTTTCCTTCAGGTAAAGGGCCGCCACTATGTTGGTGTTGGCTTATTGCTTCAGGTATGCTGAGGAATGTAAATATGAGACAGAAAACTGAAAGCTTATCATACGCAAATACACTGCACAGCATTTTTCTGCTATGTCTAGACAAGTTGTTCCACTGTTTTAAACGAAGGCACCACCTCATCACTTCTTTTTTCATGGTCCCCTCAAATAAACAGTGAATTAAAATTCACTGGTCAACATGGTTAAATGTATTTATTTTATTCTGTTAAACAAGCTTATTTTTGAAGTTTGCAAGGAAAAAAACATGCACATGACATTGTGTGCTGATTGTGTTTTTCGTGTAGCTTTTTAGTTGCTGTGAATAGTTGTATCTAACAGTTTTTCTGCAAGGAAGAGTTGAGTGTGGATCAAATGTGCTGGACTACCTTTGTGTGACCACAGTGCCACTGAAATTAAATAGGAGGTATGTTTGTTTGGGCAGTTTTAATGTGAAAGTAAGAGTGTGGTCCTCTGGGAGCTAACACTAATGGTCCCAACATGAAGGACTCAGGCGAAAAACAAAAAATAAAGGATTGCAGGATTGCCTAAACCACTGAACATAACCACTCTAAGACAGACCCAGCACACAGTGGACAACCTAAAGTAGATCAGAGTGAGCTTTCACCCCAACAGTCCCAACAAATGATGATCTCCCTGTAATGCTGACATGTCAATCACATTTCATCATTCACATTTCGATACTTAGGAACACAAACATCTGTCAGTGTCTTAAATGATAGCATTAATAAAGGTGTTTTTAAGGTTCCCTCTTTTCAAATGGTAAGTACCTATCTAATAATTATATAAGTATATTTTCCTCATAATGATGCAACAATTTAATCATGTTATATTTAATATGCTGCTGTACTATAATGTGTTCCTTTGTCTCCAAAAAGAACCTGACATTTAATCTGTATTTTAAAAGATTAATATTTAGCTGAAAGAGCCAGTGTGTAGGATTTAGGGGATATATTTGCAGAAATGGACTATATTATAACAAGTATGCTTTCTTTAGTGTATAATCACCTGAAAATAAGACTCTCTGTGTTTTTGTTACCTTAGAATGAGCTGTTTATATCTACATAGGGAGTGGGTCTTTGTCCACAGAATCCGCCATGTTGAACCACCATGTTTCTACAGAATTGCAGAACAGACAAACCCAACGCTGGCTCTAGACAGGGACACTGAAGTTTTTGTGTAGGCCACCATAGTTAGAAGCCCCTCTGTGATGAGAGTGTTGGAGAAACATTGATTTTTTTTAATGTGGAACTGCTTTATCAGTGGTTTTACTGCTTTAAATCACCTGGTCCGTTTGTTTTGAAAAGGAAGAGACCTCTGCAGATAATTCAGGTCCTGCAAAAAGCCTCACGAACGTCTGGATCTTAACTTAATAGAGAAAAAGTTGAGTTCAGGTGCAAATCTTAATTTTTAATACTTCCTTAATCCACAAGGGGAAATTCAATCTTTTCACTCTGTTGTCATATACATATACACACATATAATATATATATAACACTGAAGGAATCCTAGCTTGGAGAAGTTTCAGCTGGTTGCAATCTGCAGTCCTCCTTTAAATAAAAATTCCAAATCATGTAAGGGACAGCAGGTGTCACAATGTCAGCCTGTGTATTTTTTTTGTATTCAAGTTATTCTCTTGTGTATCTTGTCATGTGACTTTTAGGGCTGGCGGTGACTGGATGGACAGTCAGCACTGCATCCGAGTGTCAGAGTCAGAATGTGATCTGACCTTTGACCTCGTACCTTACGACAGGTAGGAACATGACCTCTATCTACTTTCTTACTATATAATGACGAAAACTCTCTGTGGGTGTGTGTGTGTGTCTGTTCCACATTTTTCTCCTCACTGGCTTGGTCAATCCATGTGAAATTTGGCACAGTGGTTGAGGGTCATGGGAGGATGCGAATGAAGTAATATTACATCAATTGGCCAAAGGGGGGCGCTATAGCAACCGATTGAAATTGCAAACTTTGAATGGGCATATCTCATGCCCCGTATGTCGTAGAGACATGAAACTTTGCACAGAGATGCCTCTCCTCATGAGGAACAAATTTGCATCAAGAACCCATAACTTCCGGTTATATAGATTTTCCGCCATTTTGAATTTTTTGAAAAACACTTAAAATCGATCTCTTCCTAGGAAGTTTGACTGATCTGCATGAAACTCTGTGAACATAATCTAGGGACCAATATCTAAAGTTCCCTCTTGGCAAAAGTTGGTAAACTTACTAAAATGAATGAATATTATATAATAGAGCTAATTTCTTATCTAGGCCTAACCGCCATGTGGATTTTTACTAAACTTGGTAGATATGTGAACAGGATGCCTCAAGGTGACTGGAGAAATTTAACTCTAACTGGCAACTGGGTGGCGCTATAACAACAGAAAAATGCTTAAAAATGGCTAAAATGCGACCGATCGCTGTGGCTCCCCCTGTGGCTGAATGTTTTTTGTTTTTTTCTAATTTTTGGTATGACTAAGTCATGGTATGGTATGCTGTACATAATCATGGAAACTGTCAGTGTGTCAGTCAGTCATTCTGTCTGTCCCACGTTTTTCTACTCACTGACGTGGTCAATCTATGTGAAGCTGTTCGTGGGCAACTGTGCACTCTATGAGTATGGACTAGTCTCTATAATATTACTGTTGGGTTTAAATATCTGGTATGTTCAGTCACCTAACATACTTCACATTCATGTCTCATTTCTTTCTTTTTTTTAAAGATTTTTTTGGGGCATTTTCAGCCTTTAATGGATAGGGCAGACAGTGTGAAGGAGGGAGAGAGAGCGGGAGTGACATGCAGCAAAGGGCCACAGGCTGGAGTCGAACCTGGGCCGCTGCGGCAACAGCCCTGCACATGGGGCGCCCGCTCCACCACTAAGCCAACGACGCCCCTCATGTCTCATTTCTAATGCCACTCCTGTTCAATATATTCCTACGGAAACGTATATTTCTCTGTTATCAGCATAATTTATGTCCCATTCCCTTAACCATCTTAATCTTAGTTTTGCTTTATCATATATAGTAGCATACATTGTTATGAGGCTACCCAAGTGTGAGTTTGTGTATTCTTTAAATGTGATATCAGAACATAATGTTCCCAGATCAGGCTCACAGAAACAAAAAGTGAGTGGTTAGTCCTCCCTGCTTGAACACTTCTTTACTGTAATCATCTAGATCTAAAACTAAATCAACAAGTCCTCTGAATTAAATGACAAAATACTTTTTTGTCCTCAACCTCCAGAAGGACACAGGGAAGTGTTTTATTATGTTATTTTATGTAGCCCAATATCACAAATCACAACCTTGTCTCTTTACAATCTGTACAGCATATGACACCCTTTGTTCGTAGAGCCATCCATTCAGACAAGGAAAAACTCCCCAAACAAACCCTTTAAAGAGAAAAGATGGAGGAAACCTCAGACAGCAACAGAGGAGGGAATCAAACCTTCGGGACAGATAGACATGGAGCAGATGTGTGTACAGGATAGACCGGAGTTAACAGAGTCAAATGACACTAAGAACAAACAGGATGGCAAGTATTTGGAGAGATTTTAAACATAAAGGGGGGATATGGATCTTGGAGGACCTCCAAGTGTCTCCAAACAAAACTAAACCACACAACCTCCGCTCCACCATGGAGAGCTGGACAAGAGGACAGACTATACAAACACCACAAGGCAAAACTAAAAAACATAATTAACACAGACAAACACACGCACACGGGCTCGTGCGCGCACACACACACACACACAAACACACACATACAGTGATAGAGAGAGAGAGGGAGTCCCAGGATGCTGTTAGAAGACTGAGTGTCAGTGACGACAGCAAGGAGAAGCTAGGGACACTATGCAGAGAGATGATTACAACACAGGTGGATTATGAGACAACTGGCCCCTGGGCCCAGATACACAAAGGGCCCCACCACCTCTCCTACACAGTAGCAAGACACACAGACTTTGTGGTGGTTTTCCATGGCTTTGTAGTCCCTCTGTGTCTTTTTGTGATTTTGTGTCTCCTTTTGATCATTGTGTGTCTTCTTGTGGTTGTTTTGTGTCTCTTTTAGGCTATTTTGTGTCTTTTTGTTGTCTTGTGTATCTCTGTAGTCGTTTTGTGTCTCCTTGTGGTAGTTTTGTGGTTCATTTTCTTGTAGTCATTTGGGTCTTTTTGAGATAATTTTGTGTGTTTAGGTGTCACTTTGTTGTCATTTTGTCTCTCTTTGCAGTTGTTTTGTGTATCTTTGCCATCAGTCTTGTGTCTTTGTGGTTGTTTTATGTTGTTGTTTTTTATCTTGTGTCTCCTTGTAGTCATTTCGTGTCTGTGTGGTTGTTTTGTGTTTTTTTTTTTGTAGTCGTTTGTCTCTTTCAGGTAATTTTATGTCTTTTTTGGTGTCACTTTGTTGTCATTTTTTGTCTCTGTGGTTGTTTTATGTATATATTGACATTTTGTGTTTCTTTGTGGTTTTATTGTGTCCTCTTATAGTCATTTGGATCTTTTCAATGTAATTTTGTGTCTGGTGGTTGTTTTGTGTATCTTTGTAGTCATTTTGTGTCTCTGTGTGGTTGTATGTTTTTTTTGTAGTTTGGGTCTTTTTGAGGTAAGTTTGTGTCTCTGAAATAAGTATCTTTGTAGTCACTTTGTGTCTGTGTGATTGTTTTGTGTATCTTTTTAGTCATTTTGTGTTTTTATGTGGTTGTTTTGTGTTTCTTTGTAGCCTTTTTGTGTCTCTGTGTGGTTGTTTTGTGTCTTTTTGTAGCCATTTAGATCGTTTCTTGCTAATTTTGTGTCTTACTGGAGTATTTCTGTGTATTTTTGTTCATTTTTTGTCACTCTTATTTATGCATTCTCGTCCGACAGGAGCTACACTGCTGATATCAAAACAGAGCCTGAGACTTTGGACTATGACTATGACCTAGAGGACTTCCCTCACACTGATGCCCCACCCTTCAACCCCTACAGAGAGAGTAGGTATCACAAGCTCAAACACCAAAAAACCCACATATAACACACATTACAGTTTTCAGTAAGACGTGAGGAAACTTACAGGTGTCTTTAATTTCCAAAAAAGGCCCTGAGAGAAAAAAACAAGCTCTGTGCAACAAGTATGATTCTTTTGTGGCACAACTTCAACCAGCTCCTAGTCATTCCCTCTGCCTGCAGTTTTCCCTGCCAATTACCAATTCTCCTTACATGCATATCCAGCCACTCCCTCCTTCTTCTGCAGAAACCCCTTTTCAATCTGACTGCCCCACCACCAACACCTCATCAATGCACAAACTGCATTTTAGGTGAAAACAGACCTTGTAAAAGTCTGTCCAGGCTGAAGAATGTGAAGTTGTGACGCGTAGACAGGGAAAACAACTTTTTGGCTTGTGATGTCAGTGTGTGCTGCTATCTACTTTAACAGGCATCACAAATGAGGCCTCAGATGGTGCAATGGTGGACATGGCCCAGATGGGCTTGCTCTAACCTCACTAACAGGACTAGTTACTCTTCCACTTTATTGAGAAACAGATGTGTCAGAATGTGTTCCTGAGGTCACAGCTCAAGTTAGCCTTCTGGTGGAATTCTTTGGATTCTGATTTGTTATTGGTTATTTCTAATCATAATAAAAAGCTTTATTAATACAACAGTTAGTTCCGACCAAGCAACAACAGGCATTCCATGAGTGCTGATATACTGTACATTATTACATAATTAGCTGACATTAACGGTCATCAGAACAAACTTTACATCACAATGAAGAACATATTTCCTCAAATAACACAGTTAAATAATGAATGGTTATGACTGTTACTGCTATTTAGATGTAATAAATTGCACTTGTAGAACTGTTGTATAAAAGCAATAGCACACTTGATCATAGAGCATTTAAATGCGAATTGCACCAATTTCAAACACCACTGTGTCTCTCCAGGTGTTGTGAAGGACCACTGCACATGTTGTCTAAAGCTTTTGTATCGCCAGAGGGAGCTGTGTGAGGACTGATAAATGTCCTGGAGTGATTGGCTCAGCGTCAGTTAGAGCTAAAGCTGAGGCTTGAAGCTATAGTTAGAAAGAAGTAAGCTGACCAGACCTTTGTAGCCTGCTCCTCATCTGTGATACAGGCTAGAGACTCCAGATGGTATGAGCATAACACACCCCAATCTCGAACTGAACTGTTGGCGGTCGACTTGCATTGTGGATAATGTAGGCACGGGGTTTTGATAAGAAAGAAGAATGTGGGAATGGGATGAATAGTAAATAAGACACCTTGAACTAATATGAATAAGCCTTACAGGTGGTCTCATCCTCTCTGCTGACTTGTCCTCTGCTCAGGTAACATCAGTGCTGTGAACTTCACTGTACAAGCTGTGGATGAGAAAGTCATGGTCCACATCATAGATCCTCTGACCAGTATTCATCAGACTGACAAGCAGCTCAGCATCAGAGACATTCTCAAAAAGGACCTCAAGTATAAGATCAGCTACTACAAGGCTGGAAGTACAGGCAAGGTACAGTATACAGCTGCCAACAATAACACTACCATACAAAGAGTCTCACCAAAGTATCGAAAACTAACACATTTGTGAAATACCTACTAGAATGATCATACAGTAGGTTTAAGTGTTTATGTGTTGGATCTATATGATTCATCAATTATATTATTTCAAATATATACTATTATTTAAATTAAGATATTCATGTTAAAATTGTTTCATCCAATTTAACCATGCATAAACCAGGGGTGTCAAACATACGGCCTGCAGCCTATAACCAGCCAGCCAAAAGTTCCAATTAAGCCCACTCGATGACTTTTCACACCTAATATTGATGCACTTGTGAGGGCTGAGAGATGTCAGGCTTTAGGAGCAACTTTAACCAGTGTTAAATGCTACTTCAGAGGCTTTTCACCCCAACCATAATACAACTGTCTGAAAAAACAACTGACTTTGATCTTAGAACAATATTGGTAGAGTATTGTTACTAAGGCACTGCCAAAACTTTAGATTTGTAAATGGTTTGTAAGGGAGGAGATAACTGAACCTGCTTTCTCAATAACTTCCACTTAAGTTTGGTGTGGTGATGCCAGAATAACAACACAGGAGTGGAAATATATGGAAAAATATACATGTAATGACAGTGAGTTGTGGACTGAACGTGGAAAAACTGAGACATATTTTTGAAATTCCACCTATTTTTCCTGAGACATCTGCTCATCATCTGTTTTGTAAATAAATCAACATTTTCAAAATATAATTTTTTTCTCTAACAGAAATGGAAAAATTTGTAGGCGTTGTTATTTTTAGATGATCATGTAATGATTATACTGGTGTGGCCCACTGGAGATCAAATTGGGCTGTATGTGGCTAATGAACTGGAATGAGTTTGACACCCCTGGCATAAACTTTACAAAATGGACCAAAGTATATCTTTTGGTTAAACGTTTCACTTAGCATTGATAAGATGAAAAGCACATGAATACAGTGCTGTGGGTCAAGATATGCTGTTAACTGTAGGAAGTCCTTCAGAATGCAACACATTTACCAACATCTTCAACACACCATGATTTAATTATATGCTTTTCAATAACTCTCCTTGATTGGGGTGGTATTTAAGCTTGTTTCTGGTTTCTTAATAATCAATCAATTAGTCATGTGACTTACTGACCACCATAGCTACAAACACAAACAACATTACAGTTGTCTTTTCAAATAGTCTTTTTTTATTTTATTTTATTTTTTACAAAATACAATTCCCCCCTCAACAGATAGAAGACTACAAGAAAAATAACCAGTTCATGTCCATAAATACATATACACTGAACTAACTGTTATATACCAAATTCTACATTGTTTCAATTTTTCAAAATATAACAATTTCTTCCAGTTATTTTCAGTTATGTATTAGCCAAACTACACTGAACAAAAATATGTTTTTTTCCCATTTTTCATGAGCTGAACTCAAAGATCTAAAACATTTTCTATATACACAAAAGACTATTTCCCTCAAATATTGTTCACAAATCTGTCTAAATCTGTGTTAGTGAGCACTTCTCTTTTGCAGAGATAATCCATCCCACCTCACAGGTGTGCCATATCAAGATGCTGATTAGACAGCATGATTATTGCACAGGTGTACCTTAGGCTGGCCACAATAAAAGGCCACTCTGAAATGTTCAGTTTTATCACACAGCACAATGCCACGGATGTCGCAAGTTTTGAGGGAGCGTGCAATTGGCATGCTGACTGCAGGAATGTCCACCAGAGCTGTTGCCCGCGAATTGAATGTTCATTTCTCTACCATAAGCCGTCTCCAAAGGCGTTTCAGACAGTTTGGCAGTACATCCAACCGGCCTCACAACCGCAGACCACGTGTAACCACACCAGCCCAGGACCTCCACATCCAGCATGTTCACCTCCAAGATCGTCTGAGACCAGCCACCCGGACAGCTGCTGCAACAATCGGTTTGCATAACCAAAGAATTTCTGCACAAACTGTCAGAAACCGTCTCAGGGAAGCTCATCTGCATGCTCGTCGTCCTCATCGGGGTCTCGATCTGACTGCAGTTTGTCGTCGTAACCGACTTGAGTGGGCAAATGCTCACATTAGATGGCGTCTGGCACGTTGGAGAGGTGTTCTCTTCACGGATGAATCCTGGTTTTCACTGTTCAGGGCAGATGGAAGACAGCGTGTGTGGCGTCGTATGGGTGAGCAGTTTGCTGATATCAGCGTTGTGGATCGAGTGGCCCATGGTGGCGATGGGGTTATGGTATGGGCAGGCGTATGGACAACGAACACAGGTGCATTTTATTGATGGCATTTTGAATGCACAGCGATACCGTGACGAGATCCTGAGGCCCATTGTTGTGCCATTCATCCACGACCATCACCTCATGTTGCAGCATGATAATGCATGGTGGTGGTGGGGGTTATGGCCCCACCGCCACCATGGGCCACTCGACCCACAACGTTGACATCTGCAAACCGCTCACCCACACGACGCCACACACGCCTTTGGAGACGGCTTATGGTAGAGAAATGAACATTCAATTCATGGGCAACAGCTCTGGTGGGCATTCCTGTAGTCAGCATGCCAATTGCACGCTCCCTCAAAACTTGCAACGTCTGTGGCATTGTGCTGTGTGATAAAACTGCACATTTCAGAGTGGCCTTTTATTGTGGCCAGCCTAAGGCACACCTGTGCAATATTCATGGTGTCTAATCAGCATCTTGATATGCCACACCTGTGAGGTGGGATGGATTATCTCGGCAAAGGAGAAGTGCTCACTAACACAGATTTAGACAGATTTGTGAACAATATTTGAGGGAAATGGTCTTTTGTGTGTATAGAAAATGTTTTAGATCTTTGAGTTCAGCTCATGAAAAATGGGAGCAAAAACAAAAGTGTTGCATTTATATTTTTGTTCAGTATATATATCTTTGAACATTACAGTTACAGCTATAAATGACAACAGAAATAAACAAGCGGTGAATTTCATATATCTCTGCAATTTAAATCAGTTGCCAGTTGAATAGTTAGTTGCCAGCTGCCAGGCACACCTACTTCATAAAAAATGTAAAAGACTATAACCAAAGCTGAATAGACTAGACTGATACGACTCTAACGTCTGTAAATCTGTACAGTAAATATAACGCTGCAGCAGCCACTGAGTTTAGCTCAGCATAAAGACTGAAGGCAGGGGTTAACAGCTACCAGCAGCTCTGAAATTAACTGATTAGCACGTTATGTAAGTGGTTGTGGTTTTATTGAGGATTATGTGCTGAACTAGCAAGGACAAAATCTGGCACACAATCTTCCATAACCAAGTTGTTACACAGACAAGATGTAACATGTAGTGAGAGTCAGAAGTGCTGGTAATTTTTTAAATTTTGAAAGAGCTAGGCTAGTTGAGCTAAGCTAACCAGCTGCTGGCTGTTAATGGACAAATATGAGAGTGGTATGAATCTTGTTAGCCAACGCTCAGCAAGTATTTTCCAAAACAGCCTTAGCAAATAACTACAAACATCACATGCGGCCATTAATATTGATGTCTGCTTTAGAGAGAATAGGTATTCACCTTTAGGACTTTCTATGAGCTCCCCTTTGAGAGAGAGGCTGTGCCATCATCAATAGGAAGATAAAATTAAGATCATAAAATACAGTGTAGGTCCACTGAAAGTATGATTATGGCCTCAGAGGCTTATTTAATATTATGTCAAACACGTCAATTACAGAAATTATTTCAATGTCGTAGTGTGTAGGATTTATACTGGCAGAAATGGAAAATAATGTCATAAGTAGGCCTATGTTTCTTTAGTGTATATTCACCTGAACATAATAATTGTTGTGTTTCCATTAGTCGCGCTGCGCCTGTGTTCCATGTATTTTGGCCATAAGCGTTTTGTTTTCTTAACCTTAGAATGAGTTGTTTATATCTACAAAGGGAGTTGGTCCTTCTCTACAGGGATCACCATGTTGCACTGCCATGTTTCCACAGTAGCCCATAAGAGATTACTAAACATTGGCTGTAGAGAGGGTCATTCATGTTGCTGCATTGGCCACTGTAGTTAGCAGCCGCTCTGTGACTGAAAAACACAGATTTTGTTTTTGTCTGAAACGGCTTTATTCAGTGATCTTAACGCTTTTAATTACCAGTTGTTTTAGAGAGGAAGAGACCTCTATGGATAATTCAGCTCCTGCTAAAAACCTCCTGAAAATCTGGATCTTAAGTTATCAGAAAAAAAAAAAGCTGAGCATACATTAGCAGTTGCTAGGCTAATGGCCCGTCCCCAGTACAAATTTGCGAGTCCTGGGATAGCAAATGGCCCACATTGGTTAGATAAATTAGGTTTGGACAAAATAAGTGGGATTGGTTAGGGGTATAGTAAGAATGCCAGGGTAAGCCAATCAGAGGCAGAGTAAAGCAGAGTAAGGCGGGCCATTCCTTCGCTATCCTAGGACGTGCAAATTCACATCTCCGACATGCCAAACATAAATTAAAACTGCTCTATTCAGTTTGTTTAGGAGTTGGAGAGACCTCTGGATAATTCAGCTCCCAGTAAAACCCTCCTTAATGTCTGGATCAGAAATTAGGTGGCAACACATAGCAGGGGTGCAGTCTGTCCTCAACATGCCAAACAGTGTAGGAAAAACACTGATTTGTGAAGTGAAACTGCTTTATTCAGTATTTTTACTGGTTTTAGTCACCAGGTCCATTTGTTTTTGAGAGGAAGAGTCCTCTGTGGATAATTCAGCTCCCTGTAAAAACCTCCTGAACAAAAACTGCTGCAATCTGCAATCCTCAGCACTGGACACAACTAAATCTACCTAAATCTTAGACACTGGACCTCAATCAAGAAATGTTTAATGTCTAAATGTCTGAATGATAAGTTGGATATATGTTTAAATGTGTAATGTTTTCTTCTTACCTGATAGAGAGACATCATATCTGACTCCAATACAGCAGAGGTGTCGGGGCTGGACGCAGGACAGAGTTATTGCTTCATGGTGGCAGCTTTCATCCCCTCCAGAGCCAAAGGCACCCAGCAGGGAGCCTGGGGCATACAGCAGTGTACACCTGGAGAACCTAACATTGTGCAAGGTGCACACACTCTGTATACACTGCACTACACTACACTACACTACACTGGGTATGGACATAGAAAGATCTGTAGAGTAACTCAGCATCACATTAGGGCAGACAATAATCCCTGTGATGTCTTTGCACCTCAGAGTTCATGTGATGGCTGCTGCAGACATCCACATGGCCTAGGGTCAGACCCAGGGTTTCTGAAATGACAGCAGCATTGCACTTCCTAGAAAATGAAAATGAACATTTTTGGCAATTTTGGGTGGCATTGCCAGGTCATGAGTCCTGCCTGAGGCTTTTATGGATAAGAGGGTCCTTTGTTGGATGTGCTTAGAGACCTTTCCAGTTGACGTATTTAGTGGTCAGTTAAGCCTCTAAGAGCTTTCTAGTGAACCAGCATAATTTTGTTAGCATTCACTGTTTTACCCAAACACACTACATATCCCTAAAGCCTGACAAACAAGCATTCCTACCTCATGAAACATCTGTTTAGCTGATATTTTTGTGAAAAAAGACAACATCTAAAAAACAAAAACAAAAGGTAGACTGTGAAATTTTTCTTTAAAAAAGCTGGAAATAACAGAAATGTTCTCATGCTTCGCCTCAGTGGTGGAACATCCCTTAAATGTTTCCTGTGTTTGTGTGATTAAAGTGGCATGGAAAATTCATGACACAATGAAAAACAACTCCCTGAGTTATTTAGGACAAAAAATATTTTATAACTAATTGTCATTTAACATATGTTTTTAATGTAATTATGACACAATATCAGAGTCAGCTGTATGGGTCACATATCACGTGTACACTTTTTCATTGCTCTCAATGTACACAGAAGTAGACATACATCTTAAAAACAGGGACAACAAAGGAGGTAAACAAACATCTGACCATGAAGTACCATAAAACTTCAATTAATAGCACGGGCTATTGTTTACTTAAATCACTGAGCTCAACGGGCCCATATTTGGGACAGTGATCCAAATGGGACAGGCCTTTAATTCCTTTCACACAAAACTGTTGCTCAGCAAAGATGGGAAATAAAATCAAATTGTTTATTTAAACCAGTATGAATGTTACTTGTATAAAAATTATTGTTCGGATAACATATCTATAATGAATCATTCATTTGATCTAGCTCTAGAGTTATGACACTTGTTTTACAGCGCCTGAGGATTATGCCAACCGGCATACTGAAACAACACCACTTTATCCTGTTAAAACAATACTCTCAACTTGGATTAATATTTATGAAACACCTTTTTGATTCTTTTGATCTGAGGACCCTTATGGACTAAGGGAAGATGAATAACTTACAGGGTAATTGAGGAGTGGACACATGGACAATGATTGAATTATGGAGAATCTAACCTAGCTGACTATATGTAGCATCTTCATACTAACAAAAGTATAAACATTTATGCACAAACTGAACAGCTATCTAACGTTAGCTCAGGTGGGTAGCCAACAACCTGGTTTTATACATTCAAAGAACTACTATAAAAATGACCTGCTTGGCAACCAGAGCAGGCATCTCATTTAGACAGGCCTTTATTTGTCAAAATATGTAGCCACACCAGGCTAGTAAAAGGGACTGGGTGATGGGAGTAGGCTTTTAATTGAAGTTTTACAGGTCATTTTTCAACTATGGTCCACTTTCATCTTCATCTTCTAACCGCTTCATCCTCTTGAGGATCGCGGGGGGACTGGAGCCTATCCCAGCTGGCATCGGGCGAGAGGCAGGGTACACCCTGGACAGGTCGCCAGACTATTGCAGGGCTGACACATAGAGACAAACAACCATTCACGCTCGCATTCACACCTACGCACAATTTTAGAGTTATCAATTAACCTAGTCCCCAATCTGCATGTCTTTGGACTGTGGGAGGAAGCCGGAGTGCCCGGAGAGAACCCACGCTGACACGGGGAGAACATGCAAACTCCGCACAGAAGGGCTCCCACACCCAGGATCGAACTGGGAACCCTCTTGCTGTGAGGCGACAGTGCTAACCACCACACCACCGTGCCGCCCCTTATGGTCCGCTTTGCCTGGAAATTTTAGAAAAGTCTATTAAGAGAAATGTATTGATATCTTATATATACAATGTTTTCAGTAATATAACACTGATATTGTCATTTCTATTACCATATATTTATTTCCATCACAATAAATCAAGTGATGGAAATAAACCTGTGGGAAAACGTTTACACAATCTAATTAAATGCTAGATTGCTAGTGTCTGTCTCTCCATTCTGTACATTGCGATGGAAATGATGATAACCCCAAGGGCTTATGGAAGAAGACGCAATACTAATATATCTGACAACACATTCATTAAAATTTGCATTTATGTGTCATTTGTGTTTGAAGTTAATATTAGATCAGTATCGAATTCAAAATTGAGCAGGACTGAATGTCCAAAATCTGGCTCAGGGACAAAGGAAATATAGTAAAAACTACACAGGGCCACTTTTTACATAATAAAAAATGGCTTATTTGTCATTTAATTTCTGTATGTTCCTTTTGGTGTCAATTGAGTGTAAGATAATATGTATAAAAAGTATCTACGGTTTAAAAAGACAACAACAGCAAAATGGAATCTGTTTGCAGTCAGACAGTAGTGCAATAGTGCAGAGGATGTTGGAATAAATATAGAATGATTAATGTAACAGGTTGTTTTACATATTTATATTTCTTGCATTAGTTTTTATTCAGCCATTCTTAATCTTCCATGCTGGCAGAGCAGGTGATACAAACAACACAGAGAGCTGCTCTATAGAGCCACTAGAGGTTAAACATTGTTTTCTGTGTGTTTAAAGGGATGAATGATGAGATAGATCTGTCTGTCTAACAGCAATTCTCATTGTCCCTACAGACTTAAGCCTTGGAGCGTGGGTCGGTATAGTCTTCATCATGCTCACAGTCCTCATCATCATCATCACAGTGACAGTCCTCTGCTGCAAATGCTGCCGACAAAAGAACCCATCTCAGTCATCAGCACCTGTTTAGTGTGTGTGTGTGTGTGTGTGTGTGTAGGTGTCTTTCAAGCACAGAGAGCTGGTCTCTCTTCAGTTTTCTATCTCCTCTTTGTTTCTAGGAAAACATCCTTTTACATTGCTAGGTTGTGTGTTTACAGTATAATGTAGTTTGCATTTTTTATTTTTTGTTTTCATTTACATGAATGTGAACATATGCAACTTGTTCCAACAATGCAACTGTGTTAAGGTCAAACTATCTGCATTTTAAGCACCACCTGTGCATTTCTTGCATTCATCCTGTGTGTGTGATCATTTGTACATCAAGAATCATGTACGGCTTGGCTTTAGAATATCAAACGCTAACCACAGCAACAGTTCACATTAGAAGAGTTGTGTCAGAAGCTCGTTTAGAAGATCTAAACTATGATTTGTCTACCTGTTAGATTGTATGAGTGCAGACTAAATGTATAACATTCCCTGACAACTTTATTCCCAAGTCTTATCTATCCTCTTTTTTAACTCATTATTACAACCCAGTTGGGCTCACACTGTCTCCTTTAAACTTATTTTTCATGATTTATTCTTTGTATTAAGCTTTCCCTAAAAGTTTTGTCAGACACAAATCACTACTAACAGTACAGTAAACCATGCTCTATAGTGGCACCTAGTGGCTGTACCATGAAACTACAATAACATTAGCAAACTCATCTCTTAAAAACCATATTCATCTATTGTCTTATGTGTAATTCAGACTCTTCATTCTTTTGTTTTTAATGTTAGAAAAGAAACTTTTGTTGATCAAAAGGATGGAAAAGCAATAAAACAATAAAAATGGCAAAGCAACAAGAGATCCCTTTCCTCTCTCATTGGCTGTATTATTATTTTCTTTCATAAACTTTGAGCATTCCCCAAATGTAGAGATGTGTTCACTTCCCTCTACATATCGAGATGCTTCTAGACTTACTAGGCTTGATCTTCATGCTGGCCCACTTGAGGTTCTTATTTACCTTCTCTAGTAGTCTCTTTGTACATGGCATTGTTGTGGTCACCAGTGTCATGTCACCCATGTAAGCCCTAACTGGTGGAAGATGCAACCCATTCTGCCATCTTTCCCCACCTACTACCCATTTGGAAGCCCTGATGATTACTTCCATTGCCATAGTAAATGCTAATGGAGAAATTGTACACCCTGCCATAATACCTATTTCTTGCCGCTGCCAACCTGTTGTTAAACCTGCTGTTCTTAGACACAACCTAATATCCTGAAAGTATGCTTTCACTAAGTTAACAACTACCTGTGGCACTTTGAAATAGTCAAACGCATTCAAAATGAGGCTATGTGGTACTGAACCAAACACATTTGCAAGATCTAAAAAAAGAACGCCTTAAGGAAATTTCTTCAAATTAGGCACAAATGTCCACTTGGACTCAGCCATTAAGTAACTAGTTTTTGGTGGTCAAAGGTCAAGGTCACTGTGACCTTGGCTTTCTCATACTTGTGAACGCAATATTTGAAGATCACCTTAAGGGAATTTCTTCAAATTTGGCACAAAGGTTGACTTGGACTTCAGGATGAAATGATTAGATTTTGATGGTCAAGGGTTGAAGGTCAAGGTCGTTGTGACCTTGCATCTCTGTCATTCTCGTGAACTTGATATCTCAACAGTTTGAGGGAAGTTTGGCACAAACATCAACCTGGAATGAAGAATAAACTGACTGGAATTTTGTGGTCAAAGGTCAAGGTCACTGTGACCTTGGCTTTCTCATACTTGTGAACGCAATATTTGAAGATCACCTTAAGGGAATTTCTTCAAATTTGGCACAAAGGTTGACTTGGACTTCAGGATGAAATGATTAGATTTTGATGGTCAAGGGTTGAAGGTCAAGGTCGTTGTGACCTTGCATCTCTGTCATTCTCGTGAACTTGATATCTCAACAGTTTGAGGGAAGTTTGGCACAAACATCAACCTGGAATGAAGAATAAACTGACTGGAATTTTGTGGTCAAAGGTCAAGGTCAGTGTGACCTCACAAAATATGTTCTTGGCCATAACTCAAGAATTCATATGCCAATTATGACAAAACTTAACACAAATGCCTAATAGGATAAAATAATGAGGTGATGACATTTAATATCCAAAGGGTTAAAGGTCACCTTAAAGAATGATGGCACCATGACCTCCACTTGTATTGATCATATCTTTACCAACACACCTGAGTTATGTTCTAAAGTACTATCTGTTCCCATTGGTTGCAGTGATCATAATTTAATAGTAATTGTAAGGAATACAAAAGTACCTAAGCCTGGACCCAAAGTAATACTTAAAAGATCATATAGAATATTTACTCATACAAGAATGTATGCTGGATGCTGGTCTAATATGTTGTCGAGTATTTATACTGAAGAAGCTCTGTCCAAATTTAAAGAAAACTTCATGCCTCTGGTTGATGAACATGCACCACTTAAGAAGTTTACTGTCAGAAATGCCAGAACACCATGGTTGGACAAAGAAATCAAGGAGCATATGAAACAAAGAGAGCAAGCGAAAACAAAAAAACAGCTATCATAACTGGATATAAACATGACTGGGAGGTTTATCGTAAACTAAGAAACTCTGTCACAAAATTAAATAGAAATAAAAAGATATTATATTACGAAAATAGGATTAATGATATTAGAAATGATAGTAAAAAAAATTGAATATGCTAAACCATCTATTAGGCAGGAACACTAAATCCACTCCATTCTTTCTAGAAATGGAAGGTAACTTCCTAACAAAACCCAGCAATTGCTAATCATTTTAATAACTTTAATAATAGATAAAGTTGAAACATTAAGTAATAACATGCCAAATATAGATAACAATATATCTTACCTACTAATAAAATTGAAATTATGAAGGATAAAAATTGTAAATTTAAATCTGACAGAGTAAACATAAGTGAGGTGGAAAATAGGATAAGGACTTAATAAACGAGGTGTTGATGGACTTGAAGGGAAACTTAAGATAATACCACTAATAGTTGGTGCTGTTCTGTTGGATTTCTCAGCAGCATTTGATATCATCATAAATTATTATTGACAAAAATTGGAATGTTATGGCTTTGATCAGTCCGCATTATCTTGGGTTGAGAGTTATTTAAATAACAGGACAAAGACTGTTTTCTTTAATGGCAGTTATTCTGATGTCAGAGCTGTAACGTGTAGTGTGCCCAAGGGGAGCTGCCTTGGACCTTTACTGTACAATATTTTTGCCAATGATTTACCACTTGTCTTACATAAAGCTAAAACAGCGATGAGTAAGTTAGATACTGTTCTAAATGTCGAGTTACAATCAGTAGTTGAATGGGTTAAAAGAAATAAACTGGTTCTGAATATATCAAGACTAATACCATGGTACTTGGCACTAACCACACCATCAATACAAATCCAAAGTTAGACCTCAGAATAAATGATGTGGCTATTGCATGAAACCAAGCTTCTGGGCATCGTCATAGACAATAAATTATCATGGACAAAACATATCAATAGGATAACTGCCAAAAAAAAGGTGTGATCTCTGCAATCAGGAGATGTGCGACGTTTTTAACACCGAGAGGCAGAAAACAAGTAACTCAGGCCTTAATATTGTCAAACCTTGACTATTGCCCAGCAGTCTGGTCTAATGCCACAGCAGAAATGATGAGGAAATTGCAAATGATACAGAACAGAGCAGCACACATAGCACTCTGTTGTAATCATAGAATGAATGTGGTTATAAGAGTCTGAATTGGTTAGGATAGAAAAGTCTCTGTCACGAAAACTCCGTTAATTTTGTATCAGAACTCATCTTTCAGTACAGACAAACATAATTACACAACTACTTGAGGTACTTTCACTCTACCAAAAGTAAAGACAAATACTATCAAATGAACAGTCATGTACAGAGTGATGTATGAATGGAACTCATTCCCCAGACACATTACACAGGAAAACAGTAAAACTAGATCTAAATTATTACTAAAACAGCAACTTTTTAATAGATACAGCTAAACTTGTAGGAAGCAGTTATAATGAATATATATATATATATATATATATATATATATATATATATATATATATATGCTATTATTATTAGAATCATTATTATTATTATTATTATCATTATTATTATTATTATTATTATTATTTTTTTTAAGATAATTTTTTCAGGCTTTTGCCTTTAAAGGGCCAATGTGTAAAATGGGTTGAAAACAGTGACATCAGTGGTCAAATTCTAGATTGCAGGGCTCACTCGCTCACCCCTCCCATCGGGTAAATGACGGCGGCCTTGTAGGGACAAAAAGTCATGCGCACAACTTTTTCAGGAGTAGGTCTATCTAGCGATGAGGTGAATGTTTATTTAGAAATCTAAACCATGTTACGATATTGTAATGAATCCCTCACAAGCAGGAGACCAGAGGAGCGTTCGGGAAAAAGGCCCGTTTATTTGAGCACTCCAGAAACTCCGGTAACACTCCACTCCGTCCCAAACTCTGACTCTTCTAGCGTAACAGACACACTTCATAATTTTACACACATACTCGTTTACCATACTAAGTGGGGATCCCCCTCCCCTCTCTGCTCCACCAACCTCCAGCCCGCACACTGACTGACAGCGTAGCCGGTAAACAGAGCTCAGCTGTTTATTTAGCCTAGCAATATCTCCGGACTGTAGTAGCTGCAATGGACGACTTTGAACGCGATTTTGAAGAGTTTCTTGTAGCGGACACAGACTCAGAGCCATACCTGTTTGAGCCGGAGCACACAGATGAGGAACTCCATGTGTTTGATGCTGAGCGGGTGAGAAGAGAGGCTGAATGCACAGAATGGGATTCGGTGCTACTGCTACCATCGTTGGGGAGATATATCATCAGGAGGAAAAGCGCCGCAGAGAGTGCATCACAAGGAGTGAAGTTGCGTCTTCTTTTCCTCGCAGATGACAGTTCGGGTTCATTCTCTCCTGTTGCGTGGTAAGTGTGGTCCATTCACAAACTTTATAACTAAAAAAACTTTTCACTACTCTCTATCGACGAACTACTAACACTCTCTGCTGTTTCCTCCTCCTTCTTCCTTTATTCCGCTGTCTTCGTTGGTTCATTTATAAACGCGAAACGCGTTCTCTGGCTGGCTGGATTGTCCACTCGGTCTGCCGTACATACATGGCGGCGCAAGATGGTGACCTCTTTAAAGCAAGGCCCTTGCTATATATATATATAAAAGCATAATTATAAGGCTACGAAAACCAAACGAATTTTATTTTATAGCGATCATACACTTGTATAAACATATTAATGGGTAGAATATTCAGATTCAGATTCAGATTGACAATAAACCATGCCAAATATTACACACTGGCCCTTTAATGCACAGGACAGAAATGGGGTGAGAGAGAGAGCGGGGGCTGACATGCAGCAAATGGTCGCAAGCCGGAGTCGAACCTGCGACCACTGCAGCGATGCATCGCCTCTGTGCATGGGGCGCCGGCCCTATCTACTACGCAACTGACGCCCTATATTATAATCATTATTATTATTATTATTATTATTATTGATTTCTCTCCAATAAATAAGAGTGCTATGTGTGCTGCTATATAGCTATAATTATAACTATAATTATAGTTATGGTTATAATTTGTGGTTAAGAGTATTATTATTATTACTGTTGTTGTCAGTATTGTTATTATTAATACTATTATTGATGTTAATATGAATACGATGTATAGTATGATTATATCATTGGGATATTGATGTCAGTATGGTATATATGGTATGATTACGGTATAATAATTATGCCATATACCATACCATATGACTATCAACATCATAGTGATGTTGATAGTCATATGGTATGGTATATGGCATGATTGCATCATGGTGACATTAATATTGATATGATATACAGTATGGTTATATCATAATGTGTAATCTAATTTACAACATGGTTTATAGTATAATATACAGTATAATGCAATTTGTAATATTTATATACGGATTGTAGATGGAGAAATATATGATTTGGAAATGTGTTGGGAACATTAAGTGAAATGGTGACTGAAGGGCCACATATAATTTACAATATTGAATAACTGTACTGTCTGTGAAGTGTGTTTTGGTTTACTGTTTCTTTTTGTTTGTTTGGATTTTAATTTAATTTATTTTTTTTTTTTTATGTTACAATGATGCATTGTTATGTAATTGTATGCATGTGTTGGACCCCAGGTAGAATAGCGGCATCATTTGCTGCAGCTAATGGGGATCCTAATAAACTAAACTCACCAAGGCATGTTTTGGATGATTTTGACATAATCTGATAAAAAGCTCAAGTATTAACTCCTCTGACCAGTCTGTGGATAAACAGCATGTGCCACTAATTATAAAGTGAAAAATGAACTGTAAACCAGCAGCATTCTATGGTCTCTTAATGACAAACCTGACTCACCTGTTGGAATTATAGATGAGTTTTATTTCTTATTTTTTTCCAACACAGAATCTCACATTTAGACAGCAACACATACATATACAATATCACACATTAATGTATTATCATAACAAGAATACCATGGCTTCACCATGGTAAAACACAGAAGTTTGTTTGAATATCATTTCACTCAACCATGGCTTAGAGCATACATTATAGAAAACACACGCACACACACTGCAATGAAAATGAATCGATGAAAAGCTCCAGAAGCAACTTTATCCTCTCTGAATCTCTCTTAATATCACTGCTCTGACAACTCCTTCAAATAATGTTCTCCTCATCTCCATGTCTTCATCATGTAACATATATTATAATAACAGCCTGTACATAAATTAATACAAAAATGAGTCAATAGAAAAAATAAATAAGTATGTCAGCAATAATACATAATTCAACTGTAAATAATAAACAACCTGGTCATGTCCTTTTTTTTGTTACAGTGAACAGGATGAGATGTTTATTGTGCTACATGTGCCTATGTACAGTGATATATTTTAACATTTTAAGAAGAAGGAAACAGATTGCAGTTATCAGTCAGAAACGTGTCTTAGCTTTGGAGTGTGGAAGGTAGATTTCACTCAACTCAGATTTGGAACACTTGTATATTTCTCTCGTGCTTTAAGAGTAAACTCTAGGCAGAAAATTGTGAAATGTTCTTAAATTCTTTGTACAGTTCTCTTAAGTACTGAAAACAATCAAATATTTCTTGCTAAGTGATATCATTTGGTCCTCATTATGGACAGATATTGTTAAATAGTGAGTGAATACATTTAAAATAGAATAAAGCAGAAACAAGCAGAGAGTGCAAAAAAAAATTCCAATGACAGAAACATTTCTCTGTAGACATGAGACACATACAGCTCTCACCATTTTATGGCTCTAATAATGTAAATTATGCATTCAATATTAGTATTGTGCACAAGAACAGTATTTTATTATTGTAAGTTGTGTTAGAGGAATTTTGTAATTTTTTTTTAACAACGTCCTCCTGTTGCCAACCAAACAAATTCCTAGAAGGATATGATCTCTGTATCACACAAAATATTAAACATATTCAACAACCTTTGGCACAAGAGCTAAGAACAGCAACAAGTAGCCTCTTTTGAAAGAAACCGCTGGGTTCCAGGTTGTGCCCCTCCCACTTTCAATGTCGTATATTTTTTTTAACCACGTAAATCGTGCTCAGTATGTTATTGTTTGGCCAGCTGTCAGATGCTGGCTGAGAATGTGAATTGACCCTTTGTTAAGTCCCGTCCCTACAACACAGACTGGCCAATCATATCGTGGCATCAGCCAGCTCTAACAAAGGTCCGACAACAACACGGCTCCATAGACTTTCATGCAATTGTGTCAGATTTCCTTTATTTTAGGGCTTTTTTTGTGGGTTTCATGCTAAATAATGTGCCTGGGGCGATAAAACATATTGCGATATATTACCTGTTTTCAACTACAAATAATGATCCCATAGGAAAACTTTGTAAACATCTGTAGTATCTAATAACATCAAGTTTTCAGTCTGTTCATCTCACCTCAACCACTGTTTTGCATCTAAATGTATCTAGTGGACTGAAAAAGCAACAGATTATATTATCAAAGTAGGCTTCCTAAAGTTTAGAATAGAATAGAAAGATCTTAATTCATCCCTGAGGGGAAATTCAACTGTCCAGCAGCTAATAAAAAACAACAATCACACTTCCCCTCATCAACAATAATACAGTGGTATTAAAATAAACATAAAATAAAATAAGTTAAAATAATTTGTATTTGTAATATTAATAATTCATATAATAAAAAATTGATACTTGTCACTGTGTGATGATACAATATTGTCACACAAAAATATCGTGATACTATGCTGTATCAGTTTCCCTCCACCCTTAGTGTTAATGATACTCATTACCTGGAGAGGTTGGAAGGAGATTTATGTTTCTTCCCCGTTCAAAAACAAAAAATCAAACAATGAAAAGTGTAGGATTGTCTAGCTAGCTACTGAAGGTATAGCCCACTGAATGTATACACATGCTGCTTTTATGTTTTAATTATCATAACAATGAAGAAAGACCTACAGGGTGATATTTCCAATATTCAACCCCCTGCGTCGTTGCAGTGTGTGCAGATGTTTAGCTGCCCACGGAGCTCCCCGACCTGCCTGCCGGTGGCGGCATACTGTAGGTTTCCAAAACCAAGCACCTTTCATCTGCACACACTGTGATGACACACAGGTGGTTGAATATTGGAATAGTTTCCCTTTTTATTCGCTGTCCTCTGTCTTGATTGCCAGTGATTTGGTGGTTCACTTTTACATAGTTAGTAACATAGTTAGGCTTTAGCTTCTAACTTTCTTATTATGTTTAACCTGTTTTTGCTGCTGAGTGAATTTTACAGAGTAATTTTTTACCCTCTCTATACCCTCCAGACACATATTGTAGACCTTTCTGTCTGCTTCTCTCTGAAATCTGTTTACATTTTCCCAAAAAATGATGTATTAATTAAATATTTCCTTAGGGAGTGCAGTTAGTTACAGTGTTGACTCTATACTAACTCTGACAGCTTGATGGACCATTACAAAGGGTGGAGCTTAGCGAAGGGTCATTTGAGCTGATGATTTTCCTCTGATATACCCCCAAAAATGCCACATAGGAGGGGCATATTTAGCATATTGTGGCAGAATTTAGTATGATGACCAACTTACTTATTTCCCGGATTTTGTTTTGGTTACCGTGGTCAACAAATGTATGTAGAAATGCAGACAATGGGACTGAAATTGCAACTTTGTTTTTCTGGAGGAGGACCCCTAAGACGTCCTGTTTCATTGTGACCCTGTAACCAATGTTCTGCCCTTGATTTACTGTTACAAACTCATTTCTTCTTCCTGTAAAGCCAGCACAATGTCAGCTCTATCTCACTGAGCCCTCTCATACATTTATGTCTTGGTTATACAATGTGTACATGAGTTAGCATCGTCCTGACTGTACATGTTTATAAAGTGTCAAAAATCACAGAATGTTTGCTCTTACAGGATTCACAGTGCTGTCATGCAATCATGGCAAAGTAGTAATGAGGTAGGTGTGAACGGAAACTTAATGTTAACTTTAATGTTTCTTCAGAGCCTACTGAGTCTGATCCAGTGTGAAAGTAGACTGTCATCTGGGTTATACTGTATATTCATCATGTGCATAGGACACACCAATATTCACATCCTTCATCTTATATAAGCATAATTCTATATATGTATATGTCACTGTATCTGTACGAACTGGTTACATGGTATATTGAATGTACAGTGCTTTGCAGCCCAAAGGATAAAATGTATTGGTTACACAGTAGTTGTGGACTGTTTCTTACAGCAAGCAGAAACAGCTTTATCGTGAGTTTCAGTTCATTCTTTCACTGTCCAGCTGCAACTTAACTGTTCTGGTTCACTCGCACTACTCTCATAGCTTCAAACAGCAGGCAGACACAGTTACTGGTGAACATAGCGGAGCATTTAGCAGCTAAAGAGACAGATATTTCCCTCTGTTAATCATATCAGCTAAAAAGGTAATGATGCCTCAATATCGTGTTCATAAATTGTTTCTGTTCTAAAGTGGCAAAAAAAAACCAAACACTTATTGCAGGTTTAACAAAAGAATGACAGAAAATATTTTACTATATGATACAACACCATTAAACCATCACGATTAACTACTCTCCTCACCCAGAGCCATACATTGACGGATAGATTGGACATTGCAGTCTTCAGCAGCAGCCAAAACTGAGTATATGGTGGCAAAGCAGTTAGGACTACATTTACCATAGAGCCCATTTCTATCTTTGCTCATTCCCCCTCTCTGATGTCTTTGGTTTGATGAGGGTAAACATGTTGTAAGTGATTTTCTCGCTGGCCTATCAGAACTTCCTTGCCTGCAAGGGCCCTGACACACCAAGCCGACGGTTCGACTCCTGTCCTAGTTTTTGCAGCGTGTCTTGTACCATTGGCCCTCGTTGGCCCTTGTCAGATTTTTTTAGGCTGATTCAGCATGATGAAACAGAGATGGCAGAACCGGGCGGTGAGAAAAATCACTCTGATTGGCAGTTCAGCTCAGCGCACAAGAAGAGAAGCAGAAGGGAGGAAAGTAAAAAAAGAGCTCAAGTCAAAAGGGGGTGAGATCCAAACAAACCTGTTATATTAGGTAAGATTATTTCTTCAGCCATTGAGCGCTTTAGCAGAAACGGTTCATAATTGTTTGCGGTATTGTTCACTAGCACATGGTAAATATCATTTGTTCTTTTAACACCTGGTTGTGTTGTTAATGTGCTAACTGGCTAAGTAGCGTCTTGAGTCAGTCCTGTTTGTCTTTCGATTTCCCTTTTTGAATGACGAATACAGACTACCGCTGCCTGCTGCTATGGAGAGTTATTTCCTCCCACCCAGGTGCAGAACGTACATGCTGGTTGGCCACTGGCTGTAGTCCTTGCAGTGCGTTCACATTCAACTTTTTGGCCGAGAACACAGCCCATGTGAGGCAACGCAACAATCAGCTTTTGCCATCACTAGTTCTTTGATGTCAGTTTGGTGCGTCTGGGCCTTAGGAAAGCTTTTGGTACATTTCCACTGGGTGAAATGTGCCCTTACTTTGTGCCAGATCCGACCTGCTGACCTTTTCTAGCTGTGTCCCAGTTCCATACTTCATACTAACCTATGCAGGTTTAGAGTATATAGCACGTTCACACTAAATTACTGTAAATATGCTCAAAGGTGTCATTAGGCTCACTAAATCATCTTGTTTTTTGAGTATACTGTTGATGTAAATGATCAACCTAAAATGCAATGTACAAAGGAAAATAACAAGCTTCTCACAACTGAAACAGGAAAGTAGTGTATCAGCTCCAGAACAAAGTGTCACTGACTGTGGCATTCCATAAAATCTTGTATGATTTCCTGTTGGTGAATAATGTGAGACAAATTGATTTAGTGACTATGTTTATATGCGCACTAAAATTCCACTTTTATTCTGAATTTGACAATTGTCTGTATTTGACATGAATCATGTAAAAAGCATATTCCATTGGATATTCAGAATTAGGCCTTTAGCAATTTCCAAGTATGACATGTGGGATATGCCAGTATTAGTTTAGGTTTTAGGAGCTTTCTTTCTACATGTATACAGTGCATTCAGAACATGCGTCTCAAATGGGGTTTTACTGCAGTTTGTAGCCCATTATAAACAGAGATTGCCTCGAGTGTGACACATAACATACACGTCAGCAGCACTTTATAAACTATAAGAATGGCATAACATGGCTATAACAATCATTTACTGTCCCTGTTATATGGTGGCTGATCTCGTCCTCTTCTCGGAGCGTAAGAGCTTCATTGTTTTAACAATTTGTGGACACATGGCCAGCTCTGTGTGTTGTACACAAACTTACTAGCAACCGTTTGAATGCTTGTGTAGAGATACATGCCCAAAAGAAAAGGTTGTTGAGTATATGCAACTATCACAACGCCCAACTTTTCAAGGTGGTTGAAGGAAAAACAAAAGGAAGGCTGTGCTCACACATCCCAACAAATCCACCACCAATTGAAAACTTTGAAAAAAATCCTATATTTAAGCAAAGAAACAAAATGGCAGAAGCAGCTCCAGCTGTTCAACTTTTCCATATTTTGACATTATAAACGACATGTTAGGACATGTTAATCAGAGTATGCATGGCTGCATGTAAACATTTGTGGAATATTCATTTTCATTAGTCATGTAAAGACCTTATTGGGAATATTGTATTTTTAGGAATAAAAGCAACAACTTCAATATTTTGCACATGTAAACATAGTCACTGAGTCCCAACTGCAAAAATAGTTAACTATGACAATTAATATATACTAAGTACTGTAGCCCAATTGACAATGGATTTTTGAGATCGGTTCCAAAATTAATGTTTGAGAGTTTAAAAAATGATCCAAATGCCATATTTTGTTTTTATATGAATGCGTAATTTAAATCACATATTTGATGGGGATCAAATAAATAGTAAGTGGGACATTTTACAGTGCTCTTTGGTGGACAAACTGTAACAGAGACACTGTTTTTAATCCGCAGCATTTCTGTCTTTTTTTGGTATATGAATACATATTAGCTATAGTTACCGCTAATTCTACCTGCGCTTTAGTGTGGTCACACTTATCAAAGTAAAATAAATACTAAACATGAATAAATTGTTTTTCTAATGGTCTGACTGTTGTGTAGATGGACATTCTTGCCCCACAACGCAACATAATAGCTTGATGTCTCTGAACAAAACTGCAGACAGTGATGTGAAGACTCCAGTGGCAGCTCAGAAAACACATCGTCTAAATTTGTTTTCCATTTTTTGCACCCTGTTTTGTTTTATTCTTTGTAATTGGCAGTAGTCTTTGAGAGTTGCAGTGTTATATCGGTTTGTGCCTTTCACACCTGTCCTTTTGTGTTAGTAGCAAACAATTAAGGTAATCAATGTCTTACAGACTAACTACCAAAATGGTGCACAGTCATCATTAGTGCATAGTCTTTACTGTGAAGTATTAGTATAGCATATGGAAATGGGACACTGACATGGTAAAATGCAGTGTAGAGGCCATTTAATGCTGACAGTTTTCAGGAATGGTCCATTCGTTTAGTGCTACTGATTATAATGTTCATGTATGAACTTCAGAAGCTAAAATGCTTTAAAGAGTAACTTAACGCCTCATGAAAATCTTTTGTTGCTGACCTCCAGTGGTTTAACTTCTCACCTTTGGGCAGTGATGTGCAGGTGTACTGCAGGATGCCATGACATCCCTGTTAATGTGTCTACAGATGCAACAAAGCACACTTTGGACCACATGCTCAGAGGTGAAACAGGCTTGCAACTCTGAGCCAGAGATGGCAGTGAAACACTGCTTTTAAGCCTGCTGTTATGGTACTCTTTCAGGAGTACCTCAAAGTAACCGATGACTAAAAAACACTGGACATCTTACCATGGTGATGGTATAGATATGCATTCACTGTACAACCTGACCAAACTCTTTATACAGCTCTCATCCAACTTAGACCTAAAACTACTAATTGACTAGATAATCTGAAAACCACAATAGCTGAGTATAAGTATAATTTATATACATTTTATCTATGTGACAAAGTCACACAAAGTCCACTTACACATGCTCCAACACTAAAGCTCAAATCAACATAGGAGAGATTATTTTTTCTGTGGACTAATTACCCCTTCAAAACTGCCAATCTGCAGAGGATGGGGATCTTAACTAAGAGACTCAGAGGACACAGGAGTGAGTTGGCAGCTGATACTGTAAATAAATAACAGATAATCTCAACCCTTATGACTGACTGACAACCATCATTTAGGGTTATAAGACTAGGGAATAAGACTGACCTCAAAGGAAGTTGCTCATTTTTATACAGCTGTTTCCTGCCTTGACTTGTTTCAAGCCAATCAGGTTTTCCTAATGGTAATCATTAAATCTTCTGAAGTCAGTTTGTTAGTTTTTACATCTTGCCTACTTCTCATCTTTCCATGCTGACTTCAATTTGTCCCTTTGCAACATGAAAACATTTGAAACTAGGGTTATTGCAATAAAGAACAGCAGAATGATCTCTCCCTCCTGTCTACTGAATCAGCCCTCCTTCACTCCATCCCCCTTTGTATCCACAAAGGGGGATACAAAGGGTCGCCCGACCTCTTACTTCTCTCCTCATCCACTTCAACTCTTTTGTTGCCGTTGTTGTCATGGGAGCCTTGCTGACATGGTAACCCCCACATGAGCGATAGTTGGTAAGAGATCACTTCAGGTCAATGCCCTGAGTCTGGGACTGAGCCTTCTCTTTGGCCTAAAACACAGATAAAAGACAAATGAGGATGATTTCAAATATGCTGTGTTATGCCATGATATTTTACAGATACAGTTGTTAAGCTATTTGTTGTCTGGAAAAATGGATGTCTATTCAACCATCGCAAAAACCTGCAAAACATTCTTTTATGCAAAAGGTCAATGAGGGCATATCAAAGTACACTTTTACAGTACAATACATTCATTTAGCTGATGCTTTTGTCTAAGCCATCTCCAGTAAGTATGATTTTTACAGGTAAGGTGCACTAATGCAGAAGGGTTGTTTGGGTAAGGTGGAATTTACATAATGTAAAGGCGTTGGTGACTATTAATCCACCTTTAAACAAGACATATTACTCATCTCATAAGTTTTCAGGAGCTGAGCCAATCACAGTGATGTATGGGAGAAGTGGCTTCTACTATTTTTCAATGTGGATTTAAACTTCATGCTAACATGCTCACATTGACAATGACAACCATATTCACCATCTTTATTTAGCTTGTAAGCATGCTAACAATTGCAAATTAGCATTACACACAAAGAACACCTGCAATTGATAGGGATTACACATGTATTATAATATTATTTTGAATTACATTATGATATCTACTATAATCGCAGTTCATAAACCTAGGTAGGTACCAAAGTTTGGGAAACTTTTTGATGACACTAGATGTAACATCAATCCAATGTTGCTGAGAAACCAAGAATGTCAACCTGCTGGTGGCGCTAGAGCAAAAGTCAGGAAATCACTCAAGTCATGAGATGTTATCCTCAAGGGACAGTGAATGTTTGTATAAAATGTCATCTCGAAAGAGATATTTTAGTGTGGACCCATTTGGTGGACCAACTACCTGATTTTGCCATCCCACAGGCCACACTGCCAGCTTTTTCTTTTGTAAACTCGCCAATATGTTGTTTTCTTTAACATTAACACATAACATGCATAAATATTTTATAAACATCCACTAAAATTTTTTTTTTTTCAGGAATTGTGACCAACATATGTACTGAGCTGATCATGTTACAGCTGAAACTTATGCTTTCTAATGGACAGTCTATATAATGGCATTCTCGGAACCCATCGGCTGTATTCGGCGTCTGACTTCCAGCAGATGGCGATACAGCCTCTGGGGGCAGACCCCTGATTTTTTGGCATTCCGGTTTGATTTGGGCGGAGGAAGCAAATTTCCGTTTCCGACTTCCGTTTATATAAGTAAATATGCTGAACCATTGCGATGGATTCAGAGTTAGCAGTGATGCCAATTATATTCCGCCTCGTTAGTTCATCGCACAAACCATTTAACCTGGCAACAACTGCAGCCGGCTCAAACATGATTGCTCAATATCATGCAGACTACAAACAGCCTACAACCGGAAACCGGGGCTCTTCCGCTCTTCTTTCGGAGGCAATATCTCCGGGGTTTGCCTACAGACTCTACATTCACTGAATGTAGAGTCTGTATATAGAGACTAATATAATGGAGACACTACTGGAGGTTTGGAGGCTTTATGGAGAACCTACCCAAACCTGATGTGCAAAAATTAATCAGAAAAGAAAAAATAGACAGGGATTCGACAAAAGAGGGGCACAAACAAAGACTGACCCAATCCAAATAGACTAAAGCAGGGGTCAGCAACCGTAGGCAAGCTTGCCACTGCTAGCACACTGTAGCTTAACCCATGGCACACTAGCAATAAGTGAACAAGTGAGTGCCCTCTCATTTGCATGCCAAATTACCTCGTTCACAGCCATTGTTATCACAGCCACACACTCTCTGCAAAGACCTGCACTACTGTGCTTCTGGCCGGCTAGTACTCATTGCCTTCTTTGCAGAATATGGGTAGGAACAACAATAGTCCTACCAGAGCGGGCTTGGTAGACGATGGCAGGCCAGCTAACTAAAAAGGCTAAAGTAAAGGTATTGGCCTTTCAGCCCTCGTGGATATAAACCCCAATTTCCACATACTCCGTCTGTGCTGGGCAGCGCAGTGCAGTGCATAGCAGAAACGTTCCCATTCTAGTGAATAGCTTCATTTCCACAGTGAGCGCCATGCAGCGTCCCTGGAGCGTCCCAGAAGTGCCACGGCTCTCCACTTCGTCGGAGATACGCGCCAGTCTATTTTTCAGTGACTGCGTGCCCATTGCACATCAAGCCATGAAGCTCAGATCGCACCAAACCGGAAACGGAACGCACACAGCATCCGGTAAATTGTAAACTCTCAATCTTTTAAAAATCACGTCACATCCTGTTGCACAAGTTGTCAGTCAGTGCAAGGGTCCGAAGAAAGGTGGACGAGGATACAAGGATAAGGATACAAACCGAAAGGAGAAGACCTAGTGTGAAATTGCAAGAGTTTTGGGAGTGAATGGTGTTTCTTATCGCATGATTTCGCAGTTTCCATGTGTGAGCTTGCAGCTCTGCTATACGGCGTGGCGCTCCAGAAACGCATCCAGTAGGCGAAGGTGCATGCTGTCCGTCGCTCCAGATCCACGGCGCTGCGTAGCGCGGCGCAAACGGAGTATGTGGAAATTGGGGGTAAGAGTTGGGTTTTGCTTTTCAGAAGGACCATGCAGTGTGCTCCGTACTCTATGTCTTAAAAATTTTGCCAAATGTACCATTAAATGTGTTCTATCAAGTATGGTAGGCAAGTGAACATCCTGACAGCGGAGCCAGGCAGGTGGTGTAAAAGAAGCCATGGTATTTAGCATTGCACTCAGTGAGAGTGTGGATATGAATGGCGTACCACGTTTGGCAGTCATTTGACTGTGATTTGACTGGGAGGAGCTCTGCTGCTTAAAACCAATGCCTTAAACAACAAAAGGTAAGGACGTATCCAAAGTTTTTATGGAGCATTTTGAGCAGCGAGGGATTGACTTTGAATTAATGTAGCAAACTGATTAACAAGAAAATAATTAAATGGCACTACATATCAAAAAGGTTGTAAACCTCTGGATTAAAACACCCAAAATCCAGAACCACTCACAACAGGACCCTATCAAAACCATGAGAATTTATATAGTCTGGAAGTGGTCTGACTTGGTCCAAGGTTTGCTCTTGGATACTAAGAACCAAGTGGACCTATAAACTAAAGATTACTATATGTAAGTTGCATATGTGTGGTTACCAACTCACCCTGAGCGAGGGCCGAGGAGGCCTAACTGGTTTGACTGATTGTGCTGGCTCTGCTACTGGGTTTGGCTTCCTTCTCTCCAGAGGCTCTAGATCGTCCGCTACATCAGGACAACCAATGTATCCTCCAGCCCCGAATACTGAACCCAGATCACCTTCTAACAAGCTGTGACCAGTGGGAGCATTGGATGGTGCAATGTCCTGGTTGGCAGGCATGTTACTGACGGCCATGTTGAGGGTGTCGGCAGTACTGGTGTTTGTTTTGTTGGTAGTGCAGATACCAGTGTTACTGAGTTCAAGTCCCAGCAGGTCCTCTGATGCCACATCACTGTCTGAGCTGTTATTGGTGGGACTGACATCAAGCTCTGGTTCCACAATGCACTGGTTATTGTTTGCTTCGGGGAGAACTTCCTTACTTAACAAGTCCAGCACCTCCTGGTTGTCATGGCTACCTAAGTCTACCAATTCCTGATTTTCACTGCTACTGAGATCCAGGAATTCCTGGTTGCCATGGTTACCTGAAACTAGAACTTCCTGATTTTCTTTGCTACCAAAATCCAGCAAGTCTTGGTTACCATGGCTATCTAAATCCAGCACTTCCTGATTTTCAGGATCGGAGAAATCCAGCGGTTTCCGATTGCCATGGCTACAAGGTTCCAGCACTTCTTGGTTATCATAGTTACAAGGTTCAAGTAGTTCCTCATTGGTGATATTGCGATAGGGTTCTACCACTTCCTGGTTGTCATGACTACAGAGATCCAGGAGTTCCTGGTTTTGATGGCTAACTAACCCTGCGTTGTCAAGCCTAAAAGGTTCCAGCACTTCTTGGTTTCCATTGTTACACAAATCCAGCAGTTCCTGGTTATTGTGGCTACAATGTTCAAGCACTTCTTGGTTTTCATGGGTATGAGGTTCCAGTACTTCCTGGTTGCTATAGTTAGAGGGTACTTCTTGCTTGTTGTTGTCATAAGAACAAAGGTCCATTGCCTCCTGCTTATTATGGCCACCAAAGTCCAGTACCTCTTGGTTTTCTTCCTCAGGGCTGAGCTTAAAGCCATAAGGGTCAGAGTCCCGTACCATTTGGGAGGAGGTGATGTCAAATCCATAGCGATCAAAGTTTAGTTGGTCTGGTTGAGAGGAGGTGGGCTCAGGGTCAAAGGTCAGATCATTTTCAGGGGGTTCTGGGCTCAGTTCAGCCTCATCAGGGTCTAAGAGGGTGTGACTAGAATGTTCTGGACTGAGTTTAAAACCATATGGGTCAAAGGAAGACTGACTAGTTGGTTCATAGCTCAACTCAAAGCTAAGCTCTCTGCTGTGATCTGAGTCTGGCTGGATGAAGAGGTTCTGAGAGTCTAGGGAGTTTTGGGGAGTAGCAGGGTTTTTGGGTTCCTCTTCACTGTGGCCAGCCCATTCTGCCCCCTGACTGGAGGTAACATAATGGGACAGATTTTGCTCTGTGTTGCCTGTCAAATCTGGTTCCAAAAGGACTTGTTCACCGAGCTCAGTCACAGCCTGAGCTGAACCAGACTTCAGACCTAGGAGAAGAAAACAATGAGGGGTCAAGGCTAGAACTATCAGGGGCAAGACTATTAGAGAACCTGAAAAGCAATGAAATAAAACTTGTTGAAATTACACCATGATGACTTGAGACAACAGTCAACCATTTAAGAGTAGTATATGAAGAGGATCAAAGTAGCTCAAACTAATAAATGTTTGAAACAGAAAGAGGTCAGTGTTCAAGGACATATGATTTAGAATATAGAGTGAATCACAGTATTTATTTACCATAATTTTCAGGCAGAAAACCCCCACATCATTTATATAAAATCAAACAGCGCTGAGCAAATGCTGCCTAAATTTGTTAGTTTAAGTGTATGCTGTATTTAGAATATTTTCACTGCTTTACCTTGTAGACAGCCTTTTCTAATGGGGAATTGAAGCTGTTACATAGAAGTCACCAGACTCCACTGACAAAATCAGTAATTTCACCTACCAGGACACTGGAGTTGCTGGCCACAGCGCCCTTGATTGGTTAGTGTTTAAGGTGAAGTTGAGCAAATATTCCAATATAGTGTACACTTAGAATGATATTTATTTTTTTAGTCAGCTAAAATACATTTTGCTGGGGCCCTGTCAAAGCAGTACATTGCTTAGCTTCTGTATCACTAGATAATACATTTATTTTAATTACATACCAACGGTCACATATTAAAGTTTCTAGAAGGATAGCCTATATTTTGTCTGGCTGAGATTTTTATTTTGCATGTAATAGCTCTGCTCTGTGCTGGAGGTTTCAGGTTTTTAGCTTGTATTTGCATAGACAAAGATTAGCATTCAAATTTGTGATGTACCTAATCAAGCTTTCCCAGGGTACATTTAAATCTCAGATTGTAGGAAAGTGCACTGACCATGCCCCCTTCAGTAGAGGAATGTGAAAATACCTCTCTAGTGACAAACTTTAAACTTGATCGAAAAATTTGTTCTTGTCCTGAGTTTTATGCATTTTGACTCTACTTCATGAATATACAGAGACAGGAAAGAAAAGGGGTGAGACAGGAGAAGTTGGTCAGTTGGCCCAAAGGCTGTTTAGTGAGAATACAGTAAACAGGAATTATGCATGTGTATGTAAATGTAAGACTGAGACTACTTAGGGACTAAAAGTAAAGTTTTATCAATGGGGTGAGGCTTAAAGACTATATAAGTCCACAGGTCACAAGCTGTGTTTTAATATTTTTTCCATAATAAAAGAGAAGCTTTGATTACTTGAAAGTGCATCATCAGTTACATGGATCATCCCCACCCCCTAATTCATTATGTGTGAAATTTGGCTCTTAGCAACACAAAGTGTTGAACAATTACCCTTTACACCATAGCAGGAAATCATGAAACATGAATTGTAGCACCAACCCACACACTTAAAATAACAGTACCACTGAGTGAGTGTGCATGAACTTAAGTATAAATTACCTTGTTCCAGTCCTGCTGTTGCCTCAGTGGTAGTCTCTCCAGCAAGAGATCCGAGACTCTGTTCTTCTATGTCAGAGGGAGGAGAGACAGCGCCAAGGTCCAGCTCGTACCCATTAGGGTCTGATTCTATAGAATACTGACCCTGGGACCTCCAGCCGTGGATGGGCTGCGGCCCAAGCTCCTCTGACGAGCTCTGAATGGGTTTAAACCCGCAAGATTCATCAACCACAGCGATGGCGTCCAGGTCCTCTCTGCTGTAGCTAATTTCTATGTCGCTGTCTTCATCCGGGAATTCGGACTCAAAGCACTGAGTTCCTGTTGAGGCTTTGTTTTCAGCACAGGACAGGCTAGTGTCCGCCTCATCACCGACAATCCCTGCCCCCTCATCAGTGCCAGCGTTCGCCTCTGGGAACAAAATATCTGATGCAAAGGGGTCGCTGCCTTTGAAAGGGTCTGAAGCGAATCCACCTGGCAAACAAAAGTGTTCAAAAAAAGTTAGTGACACATCAGTTAAAATGTAATGTAATGTCAAGAAAAGCTGAAACCAGGCACTATGACACAAGAATTTTCTAACAATAGATAAAAAGTAAAAAGTAAAAGCTGTGTCAACAGCAGACAAAAACCCTGAAACCAAAAGTAGAGGAAGTAGTCCTTCAGTAAAAGCAACAATACCACAATGAATTAAAAACATTAAGCTACAGCTGGATAGCTCAGCGGTTAAGGCTACGGAGTTTGGCGACTCAAATCCTGATCAGGGCAGGTCAATCAATCAATCAATCAATCAATCAATCAACATTTATTTCTATAGCCCTTTACAAAACCCAAAGGTACCTAAAGTGCTTAACAGTGTCAAATAACAATGAAAAAAAAAATAAATAAATAAATAAAAAAATAAAATAATACATAAAAGAAAAAAAAACAATGGAAAGTGCGACAGTGCTACTGGGTATTAAAAGCCTTTCAACATAGATGAAATACATTAAAACAGAATAAATAAACCTAAAAAAAGGATAGTCCTAGTCAGAATTAAAAGCCATTCTAAAAAGGTAGGTCTTCAGCTTAGATTTAAAAAGGCCAAGATCAGTAGTGGTACGAATGTCAGGGGGTAGCTTGTTCCACAATCTTGGAGCAGCAACAGTGAAAGAGCGGTCACCCCATTTTTTGTATCGTGACCTTGGGACTTCTAAAAGAAGCTGACCAGATGAACGCAGGGCCCTGCCACTATCGCAGACAGTTAAAATCTCTGACAGGTAGGGAGGAACCAGGCTGTTAATGGCATTAAAAACAAACAACAGAAGTTTAAAATTTATCCTACAACGAACTGGAAGCCAGTGGAGTGATGACAGCACAGGAGTGATGTGTTCACGTCTGTTTGTTAAAGATCAGGCCGCAGCATTCTGTACAAGTTGAAGTCGTGAAAGGGTAGACTGGCTGAGGCCTACATAAAGGGCATTACAGTAATCTAATCTTGAGCTGATGAATGCATGAATTGCCTTCTCAAGGTCCTGCCAATTGAGAAAAGGCTGCACTTTGGCCAAGAGACGGAGCTGGAAAAAGCTCGTTCTAACAACAGAACTAATCTGTTTATCGAATTTTAAACCACTGTCAAATGTTACACCAAGATTTTTTACACGTGGTTTAAAAAAGGGGGTCAGAGTGCTACAAGTTGTTGCACTAACATCCGACATAGGTGAAGTGCCAAACAAAATACAGTCAGGTCCATAAATATTTGGACACTGACAAGTTTCAGCATTCCAGCTCTGTACAACACCACAATGGATTTGAAATGAAACAATCAAGATGTGCTTTAAGTGCAGACTCTGAGCTTTAATTTGAGGGTATTTACATCCAAATCAGGTGAACGGTGTAGGAATTACAACACATTGTATATGTGCCTTCCACCTTTTTAAGGGACCAAAAGTAATTGGACAATTGGCTACTCAGCTGTTCCATGGCCAGGTGTGTGTTATTCCCTCGTTATTTCACTTACAAGGAGCAGATAAAAGGCCTAGAGTTCATTTCAAGTGTGGTATATTCATTTGGAATCTGGTGAGGTCATCTCTCAATATGAAGTCCAAAGAGCTGTCACTATCAATGAAGCAAGCCATCATTAGGCTGAAAAATCAAAACAAACCCATCAGAGAGATAGCAAAAACATTAGGTGTGGCCAAATAAACTGTTTGGTACATTCTTAAAAAGAGAGAACGCACTGGTGAGCTCAGCAACACCAAAATACCTGGAAGACCACGGAAAACAAGTGTGGTGGATGACAGACGAATCCTCTCCCTCGTCAAGAAAAACCCCTTCCCAACAGTTGGCCAGATCAAGAAAACTCTCCAGGAGGTGGGTGTATCTGTGTCCAAGTCAACAATTAAGAGACGACTTCACCAGAGGAAATACAGAGGTTTCACCACAAGGTGTAAACCATTGGTGAGCCTCAAAAACAGGAAGGCCAGATTAGAGTTTGCCAAGAAACATCTAAAAGAGCCTGTACAGTTCTGGAACAACATCTTATGGACAGATGAGACAAAGATCAACTTGTACCAGAATGATGGAAAGAGAAAAGTATGGAGAAGGGAAGGAACTGCTCAAGATCCAAAGCATACCACCTCATCAGTGAAGCATGGTGGTGGTAGTGTAATGGCGTGGGCATGTATGGCTGCCAGTGGAACTGGATCTCTTATATTTATTGATGATGTGACTGCTGACAAAAGCAGCAGAATGAATTCTGAAGTGTTTCGGGCAATATTATCTGCTCATATTCAGACAAATGCTTCAAAACTCATTGGACGGTGCTTCACAATGCAGATGGACAATGACCCGAAGCATACTGCGAAAGCAACCAAAGAGTTTTTAAAGGCAAAGAAGTGGAATGTTTTGCAATGGCCAAGTCAATCACCTGACCTGAATCCAATTGAACATGCATTTCACTTGCTGAAGACAAAACTGAAAGGAAAATGCCCAAAGAACAAGCAGGAACTGAAGACAGCTGCAGCAGAGGCCTGGCAGAGCATCACCAGAGACGAAACCCAGCGTCTGGTGATGTCCATGGGTTTGAGACTTCAGGCTGTCATTGACTGCAAAGGATTTGCAACAAAGTATTAAGAAGTGACAATTTGATTTATGATTATGTTAGTTTGTCCAATTACTTTTGGTCCCTTAAAAAGGTGGAAGGCACATATAAAATGTGTTGTAATTCCTACACCGTTCACCTGATTTGGATGTAAATATCCTCAAATTAAAGCTCAGAGTCTGCACTTAAAGCACATCTTGATTGTTTCATTTCAAATCCATTGTGGTGTTGTAACGAGCTGGAATGCTGAAAATTGTGTCAATGTCCAAATATTTATGGACCTGACTGTACATTCAGTTTTGTTGTCATTCAGGTGCAGAAAGTTTTGTGCCAGCCACTGCTTTACGTCACTTATACAATCCATTAACTTATGAAATGCAGTACTTTCATTGGGTTTCATCGGCAAATAAATCTGTAAATCATCTGCATAAAGATGGAAAGACAGATTGTGTTTTGTTATTATTGATCCCAGAGGTAGCAAATACAATGAAAATAGGATAGGGCCAAGAATAGATCCTTGTGGCACCCCACAAGGGAGAGATGCATGTGATGAGTGGAGGTCACCAATGATCACAGAAAAGCTCCTATTGGCCAGGTAGGACCTAAACCATTGAAGAGTGGTGCCTCGGATGCCGACATACTGCTCTAGGCGAGATACAAGGACTGCATGGTCGACTGTATCAAAGGCCGCTGTGAGGTCCAGCAGCACCAGCACAGTGGGATTCCCAGCATCCACAGACAAGGCAATATCATTGTGCACCTTTAACAGTGCTGACTCGGTGCTATGTCGGGGTCTAAAACCAGACTGAAATTTATCAAGAACTGAATTTGTCTCTAAAAATGACTGTAATTGTATAAAAACAACTTTTTCTAAGACCTTAGAAAGAAAAGGCAAATGGGAGACAGGTTTAAAGCTGTACTGCACAGAAGGGTCAAGATGTTTTTTTTTAGGAGGGGCCTTACCACAGCATGTTTGAAGGCAGCTGGGACAGACCCTGAACTAAGACAGGAGTTAATAAAAACAAGGAGACTTGACCCAACAGAATGAAAAACCTTCTTTAAGAATTTGGCAGGAATAATATCTAAGGGACACTTAGTAGGTTTCACGCCATTAACCACCTTAGTGAAAAACGACAGAGAAATTGTCTCAAACCGCTCGAAAACGGGAGACATTGCAGGAGGAGCACACACATCACCAGGAGAGATAGATATTTTACTAATATTCTGCCTGACAGATGCCACTTTCTCAGTAAAAAAAGAAACAAACTCTTCACATGTTGCCGTGGAAGCATCAGACAGGACAGTGGGGCATGGGTTAATGACAGAGTCTATAGTGTTAAATAACACCCTTGGA
This sequence comes from Epinephelus lanceolatus, assembly GCF_041903045.1. Classification (NCBI taxonomy): domain Eukaryota; kingdom Metazoa; phylum Chordata; class Actinopteri; order Perciformes; family Serranidae; genus Epinephelus; species Epinephelus lanceolatus. The sequence goes on along the minus strand of NC_135745.1, from coordinate 4,704,573 downwards.
TGATGAGAGCTGTTAGATATGATAGAAGACAGATATTTAGGTAACACATATCCAGTCTGGACCCTTAGGTAAGGTTCATAATGCTGCTAGCTATGAGTGAAACTGCAAAAGCAAGAGTCATATTAGCTCAGACTTCACCCAGGTCAAGAGGGTTTGTGTTGGTTGATGAGAAATGTTGAGAAAAACATAGATGGACTAGAGGAGAGAATATGGAACAACAAATTGGGTACCAAGCCCCAAGCCGTTACAACACAATACATTCCCTTATGACCTGAGATTGAGAATAATGATTAAACTGGATCACCAAGATGACTACCAAGGCTAAGTGACAAAGTACCCTCTGAAAGTCTACTAGATGATGTGAATGCAGCAGTATGAACTATCCCCACTAGGACCATTACTGAGACCAGTGATCCTAGAGATGCTTGGCTACAAGATGAACACCATGAGCCACAAAGAGCATTACCCTCCATGGAGAAGGAGGCTGGAGGCCAAGATCAAGGTGATGCAGAGAGAGGTTAGTCAACTCTCAAAGCTACAGAACGGTGTAGGGAACAAAGACATATCTAAGAAGTACAACAAACTGCCTATACCTGAGGCACTGGAGACTGCCAAGCAAAGGCTCACAGCTCTGGCCACCCGCCTAAAGAGACACACAAGAGAAGAAGAAGCCAGGAGAATAAATAGGATGTTCTCCACCAAACCATCCAAAGTGTACTCTCAGTGGCAAAGTAACAACACGAGAATAGATCCACCAAGCGCTGAAACTGAACAATTCTGGAAGAGCATATGGGAAATTGCATATGGGAGAGGGGACATCACATAGCACCTATGCTAAGTGGCTAGTGGATTTAGGAGCAGAACACAGCAATCTCCCAGAACAAGAGCCAGTTAAATCCACGAAAGAGTATCAGGTATGAAGAGCTGGACAGCACTGGGCCCCTGACGTGATCCACACCACCCAGCACCCTGAGAGTGTACACTAAGCATAGCAAGAGGGGTCGAGGACTGGTGAGTCACTATCCAGGACGAAACAACCAAGATCCAGGCATACATCAGGAAGATGGCCCCCAAAGATGAGCGGCTAAGTGAATACCTCAGGCAGCAGAATCCCTGAGAATGCAGAAGAGGAGGACGAACCTTCATGGAAGGACAAGCCCCTGAATGGCATATACCACTTAGAGATTGAAGAAGTGGCCGACAACAAGAAATCCTACCAGTGGCTGGAAAAGGCTGGATTGAAAGACAGCACAGAAGCACTAATCATGGCAGCACAGGAACAGGCACTTAGTACAAGCTCAACAGAAGCAGGGGTCTACCACACCAGACAGGACCCCAGGTGCAAACTGTGCAAAGATGCTCCTGAGACAGTTCAGCACATAATAGCAGGGTGTAAGATGAAGGCAGAAATAGTGTACATGGAACGCCATAACCAAGTGGCTGGCATAGTGTACAGGAACATCTGCACTGAGTATGGGCTAGAAGTCCCAAGGTCAGAATGGAAGAGTCCTCCTACGGTGGTTTAGAATGACTGAGCTAAGATCCTGTGGGACTTCCAGATCCAGACTGACAAACTGGTAATGGCTAACCACCCGGATATCGTGCTGATCGACAAAGAACAGAAGAAGGCAGTGGTGATAGATGTAGCAATCCTGAGTGACAGCAACATCAGGAAGAAGGAACATGAGAAGCTCGGAAAATACCAAGGGCTGAAAGAGGAGCTAGAAAAGATGTGGGAAGTAAAGGCAACAGTGGTGCCAGTGGTAATCGGGGCACTTGGGGCTGTGACCCCTAAACTGGGAGAGTGGCTCCAGAAGATTCCACATTTCACACACACACACACACACACACATATATAATTTGCGATCAGAGAGTACTCCTCTTGAAATTTAAAATAAAATGGTGTGTACTCCGCTAGTGCATTAATACTCACCAGAGGAATCAGTTTTAGGGAACAGGTCTTCATTGAAGAGGTCATCTACAAATCAAGTGAGAGAGAAATTGTAAAATGATTTTACACAACCAAAGACATATAATAAGCATTAAAGACTAAACAAACCACACATAACGATCATTTCCACCACTTTGCACTGATGTTTTAGCCTTTGGCAGTCAGGAAGGAGCATAACTCTTATGACCGAGTTAATACACTAGACTAGACAACACACTGAACCACTGGTCAGTAACCACTGAATTCTAATGATGGACACACCCCAGTGTTTCCCATACATTCATTTATCTGTGGCGGTGCACCACGAATAAATTATCTCCGCCACATATAGATTTTTCTACTTTTGGCGCTACCTGTTCAACCTCGCTCATAAACACATTATAATGGGACTCACTGTCTGTGAATGTAGCTTGTCGTTACAATTCCGGTGCAATAGGTGGCGGTATGCATCCTAAAGACGCACTTAACGCACCTGGTCTGCCAGAAGAAGAAGTAGAAGCAGACATAGTAGCAGAACGGATCCAAAGACGAAAGTAAGACCTCTCGGTACAAATATGTGGGCAAACAAGTCCAAAAGTGGTCTGAACAACTCTAACTCATCATGTTATATTAGCCTGAGTCTGTATTAACATAGCTGGAAGCTCAACATGTGCAGAGACATTAACTCACGCTGTTAGTAGTGTTAATTGCAGCGTGAGTCCCGTAGCAGCTCACCCCCGTTAATCAATTACAGCGGCTCCACCGGCAACGGGAGCGGCGCGACAACCACCGTCTGTCGCGCGACAACTCTCTATTTTACGCGGCTCTTCTATTTTTGTCGCGCTACGCTCCCCTATGCGACCCTCCAGCAGATAAAAACTACATGAAATAGTGTGCTAAACGAGCACAATGTGTTTTTAAATGAATAAACCATTATCAGAGGTGATATGTGATGATTTTTTTTCATGCATTTACCCATGTTTATCCGTGACATTGTGTAAATGTCCATGGCGGACATTTGAAAGTGAGTAGATGACAAACAGTAGGCCTACAGTAAACTTGTAGATAACTCAAATATATGTAATAACTTAGGTGGGAAATGCTTTAACATTTCATGCAGCTTACATGCAGCCTCTTGGCTCCGCAAACGGTAAACAACCCCGCTGGCTTCTCTACGTGTCGCTTCCGTACGCAGTCAGTAGAGCCCAAATGAATAGAGTGTGCCAGGGCTGAGGTCAAAACCCGGAAGTTTAGCATTGCGCTGGTTCCCGGAAGAGAAAGTGAATGTGATTTTTGCATTGCATTTTGGATTATGTCAGAAAATAAGCTCTGTGGCTAACACAAGTTTATGATACTTACTGGTTTTGTTCAGCAAGATCTTCACATATGAACACCTTTCATACCGCATTTGAAGCTTAAATGCGATCGCCAGAAGTAAAAAGCTAACGTTAGGCTTTAACGGACTACATGACTACTTCACGGTAGCATGACTCAGCCCCAGTAAGCTTTCAACTGATTTCAGCTGCTTTATTTTAAAAACATTGTATAATGGGGAAATCGGACTGTTTAAGCTAAATAAGAAGCTGTAATGGCGGACTGCCAGCACTCTCGCCTGTTCGGGGTTGATGATGTTTAATGTCCCCGACAGGGTTTGTAGTCGTATTGAGCAACTTGTTAGCAACCGCCTTTTTTGCGAAACGTAAAAGCTTCAAAATTCACAAGTAGGGTATTTACTGACGTGTTTTATGTCGTAGAACAAAACCTGAAACTCGCTTAAGCTTTTGTTAACCACAGACCTTATTTGAGGCATTTTACCAAAATCCCATTCAAAAACGTATTGACTTTTAGACGAGAGAACCGGAAGTGCTAAAAGTGCTAACGGCGTTCCAGGTTTACTGGCACACTCTATACGCTGTGACGCTACGCTGACATGACGCTTACGTTTGCAGCCGGTGGAGCCCGGCCCTAAGGTTCTGCTCGTTAGTAATTAACTCTGACGTTGGATGTTCACTCCTTCCCACAGATGAGTATTGAAAAGAACCCCCCCAGGTCCACACCACCACAAATAGATTCCTGTCCTGTGGGAAACACTGCACCCTACAAATTTTTGTGAGTGCCAGTGTTCTTGTACCAAAAAAATAATGAACAGCAGCCAGCAGCTGTTTATACGCAGTGAGTGATCACAAGATTAATCAATTTAATTTTAATTTTAATTTAATTTAACTTATATAAGTAAATTCAATTTTTTCGCTCTTTTTCACTCTGCCATTAACACACAGGTCCGAAAGACGCACATGCACAAACAGGACCTATATATGCACAAAGTGGCGAGATGTCAGAGTGAGGGGGCTGCCACGGACAGGCGCCCCGAGCGGTTGGGGGTTTGGTGCCTTGCTCAAGGGCACCTCAGCAGAGCCACGCTCCATATTTGGTCCGGACGGGGACTTGGACAGGCAACCCTCCGGTTCCCAACCCAAGTCCCTATGGACTGAGCTACTGCCACCCCATTAGAAAAGCGCTTTACAAGTGCAGGTCCTATTACCACAGTTTCAAGGTGGGCACCCAAGATGAGTGTCACCTATTCACTATCTCAACAAATATCTCCCCTTCTGTTTCTGAGAACTGACATTGGATAATGGCCATGGAGGTGTTTTTGGAGAACATTATGATGTCACAGTGAAGTTGACCTTTGACCTTTTGGATATAAAATGTAATCACTTCATTATTTTATACTATTAGACATTTGTGTGAAATTTTGTCAGAATTAGCATGTGAATTCCTGAATTATGGCCAAAAACATGCTTTGTAAGGTCAAAGTAACCTTGACCTTTGACCTTCGACCACTAAAATCTAATCAGTTCATCCTTGTGCCAGAGTCTGTCTGAGATCCTAGGTGGAGAGGCGTGTAACATTGTATAGCTCATAGAGTGAACTGGAGGCAAGTGAACTTTGCAAAATAAAGCTAACAATAAGTAAAGCTGTTTATTTCCTGCTTAATCAGCTCACCAGTACTATTGTGTGTCCCCACCTTAAGGTCTGCATCGCTTTTTTGCTGACTGATGACCAGATACAGTACAGGCCAAAAGTTTGGACACACCTTCTCATTCAATGCGTTTTCTTTATTTTCATGACTATTTACATTGTAGATTCTCACTGAAGGCATCAAAACTATGAATGAACACATGTGGAGTTATGTACTTAACAAAAAAAGGTGAAATAACTGAAAACATGTTTTATATTCTAGTTTCTTCAAAATAGCCACCCTTTGCTCTGATTACTGCTTTGCACACTCTTGGCATTCTCTCCATGAGCTTCAAGAGGTAGTCACCTGAAATGGTTTCCACTTCACAGGTGTGCCTTATCAGGGTTAATTAGTGGAATTTCTTGCTTTATCAATGGGGTTGGGACCATCAGTTGTGTTGGGCAGAAGTCAGGTTAATACACAGCCGACAGCCCTATTGGACAACTGTTAAAATTCATATTATGGCAAGAACCAATCAGCTAACTAAAGAAAAACGAGTGGCCATCATTACTTTAAGAAATGAAGGTCAGTCAGTCCGGAAAATTGCAAAAACTTTAAATGTGTCCCCAAGTGGAGTCGCAAAAACCATCAAGCGCTACAACCAAACTGGCACACATGAGGACCGACCCAGGAAAGGAAGACCAAGAGTCACCTCTGCTTCTGAGGATAAGTTCATCCGAGTCACCAGCCTCAGAAATGGCAAGTTAACAGCAGCTCAGATCAGAGACCAGATGAATGCCACACAGAGTTCTAGCAGCAGACCCATCTCTAGAACAACTGTTAAGAGGAGACTGCGCCAATCAGGCCTTCATGGTCAAATAGCTGCTAGGAAACCACTGCTAAGGAGAGGCAACAAGCAGAAGAGATTTGTTTGGGCCAAGAAACACAAGGAATGGACATTAGACCAGTGGAAATCTGTGCTTTGGTCTGATGAGTCCAAATTTGAGATCTTTGGTTCCAACCGCCGTGTCTTTGTGAGACGCAGAAAAGGTGAACGGATGGATTCCACATGCCTGGTTCCCACTGTGAAGCATGGAGGAGGAGGTGTGATGGTGTGGGGGTGTTTTGCTGGTGACACTGTTGGGGATTTATTCAAAATTGAAGGCACACTGAACCAGCATGGCTACCACAGCATCCTGCAGCGACATGCCATCTCATCCGGTTTGCGTTTAGTTGGACGATCATTTATTTTTCAACAGGACAATGACCCCAAACACACCTCCAGGCTGTGTAAGGGCTATTTGACCAAGAAGGAGAGTGATGGAGTGCTGCGGCAGATGACCTGGCCTCCACAGTCACCGGACCTGAACCCAATCGAGATGGTTTGGGGTGAGCTGGACCGCAGAGTGAAGGCAAAGGGGCCAACAAGTGCTAAACACCTCTGGGAACTCCTTCAAGACTGTTGGAAAACCATTTCAGGTGACTACCTCTTGAAGCTCATTGAGAGAATGCCAAGAGTGTGCAAAGCAGTAATCAGAGCAAAGGGTGGCTATTTTGAAGAAACTAGAATATAAAACATGTTTTCAGTTATTTCACCTTTTTTGTTAAGTACATAACTCCACATGTGTTCATTCATAGTTTTGATGCCTTCAGTGAGAATCTACAATGTAAATAGTCATGAAAATAAAGAAAACGCATTGAATGAGAAGGTGTGTCCAAACTTTTGGCCTGTACTGTATATTATATATATATATATATATATATATATATATATCACTTATGTATGGTCTGGTAGTTGTTGGTAGAACCAGAAGACTCAGCAGTAATAAAATCCTCTAGATGTCTAAACAAACCATTTTACCAGTGCAACCTGTTCTGTGGCAGATGGATGACCAAAGGATCAAACAAATCTGAACTTGATTTTGATACCAAGTCATTAGTTAAAGGTGTGACAGTGGCCTGACTGTGGTTCAGGCTCAATCTTTGCTACATACGGTCACTCTGACAGTGAGCGAAGGGGTCAGCTTGGTAGAAGTCCAGTTGGGTGAGAGGGTTTGGGTTCATAGTTGACTCTTCCTTCTCTCTCGCTCTGTCCCCTTCATTGTTGATCTCCCCCTCCTCTGGATCATCCTCTAAGTCAGATCTGTCCTGTGAAACGTGACAACACAGTGTTTGCATCCCAAACCAAGAAGGACATGTTATTTGAAGGATAACCACTGCTGGTTGGTGTGATATATTACATTGGCTGACAGTGTGATTCAAAAAGTCAAAATTATAGCATTAACCGTTTGATTTGTCATAATCACAGGTTCCAGATTTCAGTCTGCAAACCAGCCGAAAATATGTTGTTATTCACTCTGCTCCTGCAGTCAATTATTACCTCAACACTGTTTGTATCACATAATTCATGTTGTGCACGATGTAATGAAGCTACCTTTGGTGAGCTGGTCCCACTGTCGTCTACTTCTTCTCTTGTGTCTGCGAGATTATTGCAGAAAGACGAACCACTGGCCCTCTGGTAGAGTCAGCCATACAGACAGAGAAGAAAAGATGTTGTAACATGAATCATGTTCATTCACAGACAGGAAATGCAAATGAGTGAGTGAGTGAGTGAGTGAGTGAGTTACACCAATGGTCTGTGGAGTTGGAGTTTCCCCACTGGTTGTTGCTTTCTCAAACTGAATAGGCATGAAACTGAAGACAATTTTGGGCCATGAAAATAAAAGGAATTATTGTATTTTTTATCTTATTATTACTTCTCTATTGTAATTGAACCCTCTTTTATTATTCAGAACTATTCATTATTGTTATTTATTAAAAAATATTCAGAGAAGTTGCATGTTATTTTAGAACCTGCCCAGCTAACAGAGTAAGCCTGCTTGGCGCAGTTCCTCCACCTGGACTCTGCCATATTAACAAAGGCAGGTGTCTGACTGATGGATATTGTATACAAGAACAAAGCTGACACTCCAACACCTCACCATGAAGAGTGTGCCAATTTATATTATTTGCTTTATGTATGACCTCTGAACAAGTGTGCACTTTTGCTCTTAATTCAATTATGGCAGTTTTTATCATGTGACTTTTGTGTTATATTTTTTATAATTTTGCCTCAGATGTACATTACGTGTCAATCTGATCATTCTTTATCAAAGTAGTTTAAACTACTTTCTCTAAGTAGCTAGTAAACCAAACTAGATTTCCCCCAGGATAGTTTTGCTGTAGTTAAGCTTCTTCCAGTGTGAAGTAATTGGTAGCTTGCAAAGCTTTGCTTTCATAGTAGCTTCACCAACACTGGGTATCTGCTTATAATTTAACTGTGTGGAACTAAAACAACAACGTGACACAACTATATACTCTACAGTGTTGGCTCAGAAGTGCTTTAAGTAATACTCAGCATCATTATTGTGATTTACCATTATCAGGTCAGCATAGGCGGGCAGTGATTGGCTCCTTCCCCAGGGCCTCATAGGAAGTGGATCATCTTCAGTGGTGTCTGCAGGAGATGCTGACTCTTCCAACTGGCTTTCTGGAGTGACTGCACCTCCTGACAGAGAATACAGAGTGTTCTCCTCCTTTAAGAACGACAAAAGTAAGAAGTCAGGAGGAAACAGAGACTGATTCAGACTAAGTTCTCTTTAACAAGCATCTTCTTTGCTAACTGTAGTGTTTAGCACATCCTCTAAGAATAAGAGTGAAATGCATAGAACATACAGGGCTCTAGTTTCCTGGCGCAGCGCAGGGTGGCGAACCCCGCGCAGAGCTAGTTTCGAGCAGCTCAACCCGAGGCGCGCTCAGTTTTGGTAGTTTGGCAGACCGAGGTGCGCTAAGATGGGTGTGGTGGCGCAGCAGGGGGAGGTGTCGACAGATCCAGCTTGGCGCAGTGACAGTTTCGTGCCAAAAGGCTTCGCCGAAGGTGCGCTAAAAGCTCGCCAACTGAAACCAGGTCTACTGTCAGCGCAGGGGGAGCGCAGCCGGTGTAAGCCGAAGTTTGGCTGACCGGCGGACAGTGCGCACACGTCACCAAAACCTCACAGGCAGGTTTCCAGAATGTCAGGCACATTAACGATGCAATAAATCCCCCCCCCCAAAAAAACTATTCAATTCAGCTATCTGCAATCAGCACATAAATGTATCTCTATATCGACTGTCCCGTCACATCTGATGTCAAATCAAAGGGGATTGGCACCGTTTGGCACGTTTGGCACGCGTAATGGAAACCCAACCTGATTTGATTAACACAGCTGCAAACTAATGAGTTCACATCCCTCTCAGCCAACCACAAACAGCCACAGCATCAGATAGGGAGTATATATGCAGCATCTGTCATCTTAGAAAAGTCAAACAAAAAGAAACAGAGTGAAACTGCGAGAGAGAAAGAGAGAGCACACGCGCATGAGAGAAACGCAACATTGATTTACAATTGTGGTGACCTCCTCCCAGGCTACCTTTGCATCATCAGCCCGTGGAGGTCTGCTTGCAGTTCCGTATATTCGGACACTGCGAGCTTGGACCTCCCGGACCAAAACATCAGTTTCCTCCTGGGAGAAGTTTGGCCGTCTGACGCTGCTGCTCTCTTCCGCCATGGCGAATTGAGTAAACTCTCATTACGCCTTCGCGCGGCGCATTTAAGGGCGAGGAGAGGGGCTCATTTGATTGGTGTGATGTGAATGGGCTGTGTAAAACCCACTCCACGCCTTCTCTCCTCCCTCTTTTCGACTTGCGCCGGTAGGAAGGACGGAGGTGGGAAAGAGGAGTAGCTGCGCCAGGGCGCACGGTGTGCCAAACTTACAAAATCCACCTGGCCACACCCAGTTGGCGAAGCGCAGGTGCGTTGTGCCTCCGCCGCGCCCCGTCTGCGAAACTAGAGCCCATAATCTTTTTTCCCATTCCTCAGTTTTTGTAAATAATTGTCATCTTCTCCCACTAAGGTTGATTAAAAGCAGAAAGATCAATAACTTGACTTTCCCTAGGTGTCCATCTCTTTAAATAAAAAAAATGTAGAGAAGTTGAGTCTGTCTAGATTAATTAATTAACTATTGTATTTAGTTTAATAACTGTGGTTACATGCAGTACTTTTCATCATTCATTCTACACCATATCGTCCTACAAAATATATTAAACAAAAAAATGGGAGAAAAATTCTGACATACAAGTTTGGAGTTTGGTTGGAAAAACCTTGTGCAATTCTTTATCATCTCTGGACTAACAGCACTGCAAACAGGCCTAAAGAGCCAGGGCTTGTGTTAGAGACAATGCGGAATTTCACTGACAAATCATCATGTTTTCTGGGTATGCCCAAAAATAAAACCATATTGGCTAGAGACTGCAGCATAGATTTGTAATTGGAATGGAGTTAGATTGCTAATTTGCCATATTATACTGAAGAAAAATACCTGAATCTGTCCCACACGAAGATAAATATGTATAAAGATACTTTTTTTTTCAAAATATTGGGAGAAATGGTTTGTGTATAAAAGCAATTAAATAAAGTGTGACACTGTATGCCAAGATGTAAGTGAAAAAATGTATTGTGATTTGACTTTGTAACATCCATGACAACCTCATGTTCTTTGTTTCTTAAATGAAAAAAGGAGGAAAAAAAGAACTACAGGTTCTTGGAGGTTCACAACCTTTTTACCTGTGGCTAAACAATAAAATCAGATCCTGAGATCCTTTTTGTTTAACCAGAAACAGACCCACCAGATTCCATTTAAATAAACAGTAATTTTAGCATGTATAGAGCCAGCATATTGTCACATCTAAATGGGTAAATATTTTTTTTTTTTTTCAACCAAACCAGTGTTGGTGATTGTTGGAACAGTGGAAAAAGAGACTTAGATGGTCTCTTTTTTGTGATTCTGTCAACTTTGAATGAAGCGTGTTTTACGCTGATAAAATTAATGTTTATTTCAATGGAGTCTGCTGGATTTGATGAAAACAATTTTGGGGCTGTTTCTGGTTAAACCAAAAGGACCTTACTCTTTAACATAAAGGTCTATCTCTGTAGGGATCCTTTCCATAAACTTGTCAGATGCTTATCACAAGAATCTGAGCCTGTCAGTAGCAAAAACAAACTTTTGTGAACTGACATTAACTGACAATACGAACATGCCTTGGGTATTTGCAGCCTTGCCACTGCTGTCGCTCGATACTGAACCACTTTCAAAAAAATGTTGTTCCCATTAGTCACTAAGGTACAAAAATGTGGGAAAATAGGGTCCAGGTAAAACAAACAAAACCTTTAACTCTGGAATTTTATGTTTATTTGTGAAGAAAGCCACAAAAGACCTCTTCAGTGTGGTAGTTAATTCTTTGTTTTCCCTCTCGGCATAACAGGATGTAACGTTTTGTGCGCAATCCCATAAATACTGACTGTACCAACTGGAACAGACAGTTTAATTCAAGCCAGTTGTTGTTACCACAGTTACACACAAACACCACACATACGTGAACATGGATGTCCTAGTCCTTGTACCTGCAGGATCTCTTCATAGGACTGTCTGATGGAGTCTTGCAGAGGAGTGTTCCTCTCTCCAGCCTCCTCCACTTTCTTCTTGGCCTGCTTCACCTCTTCTCTGAGCTTCCTCAACCTCCATCTGACTCTGGCAAGTTCCCTCTCATACTCCTCCACCTGGCTCTCCTTCTTCACTTCCTCCGCCTGCAGAGACAGGATCTGATGAGGAAGGACAGAGAGTGAATCATTATTAGTTAAACAAGCAGCAACCTCCAGGGCTGAAAAAGGAAGCCAAGCTAAAGTGTCAAAAGTTGCAGTTCTTTAAACGGCCACTTAAGGCTGGCTCCAGAAGCTCATCAATCCCAATAGACCCCCATGTTAAAATGCACAACTTTAGAGCAGAAACAGTTTAGAAACAAAAAACAGTTCTGGTCAGTCTGCAAGGCATCACTACAGTCTGTTAGTCAGATCCACCCCTCGCTCCTCCACACCTCACCTCAGATGGCAGGTCACTTCTGGCTCCAAGAAACCAGGATGGTGACGGCCGAAATGCCAAACTTGAAGCTTCAAGTGGCAGTCCACAAACCAATGTGTGATGTCACCGTAGCTACGTCCCTTATTTCATACAGTCTATGGTTTTCAAGCAATAATTATTGCCAGCAAATGGCTTTCTGTCACATGTTAACACTAGCATGACAGAAATAAGCAGAAGTGTCTAGGTAAATGCTTTTTTATATTTTTGAAATAATATCAAAAGCATTACATATAGATTGAATGACTGCAGGTGATTTGGTTGGTGAAAATCAAGGCTGAGCCTGAGTCTCTATGTGAAAATGGTAATTTTATGCAGAAGCTTTTTGCGAATGACTTGGCGTGCAGATTGTTGTTTATTATGCATTAGCCAATATCAAATAAAGGTTATGTTTTATATTTTAGAGCAGGCGGATGAATGAATTAGATAAAGGAGCAGGAGAGTTTCATAGCAGTGTGGCATGGTGTTTGTGCAAGGCTGTAATGAGACCATAAAGATGGAGCTAATTAAAAATAATGAGCTGTGTTGGTTGTGCCTCTACCAACCATTTTAGCTACTGATGTTATGAACCTCATCACAGTTTAACAGAAGGGCATCTGCCCCCCTCCCTCTCAGTGTCTGTCTTGTTTTCTCTCAGCCACTGTATTCCCTCAGTTTCAGTAAAGATAGCAGGTTTCTAAATAGCATCTTCGATCCACTGATATAAATAGTGGTTGGAACATGCTTTTCTGTACATTAATGTTTGTCCAGACTTATAATGTATATGTAGTGAAGACTTTGAAGGAATTTAATAAAGGTAGTTGTTTTTTTGTTTTTTTTCAAAATGGAAGTTATCACGATATTGACATGGATGACTCCAGTGAAAACCATGCTGTCTTCACTTAGAGACTGTTTTTACAGAGCTTTTCCCCTGTGACTTTTGGCTGTACCGAGTCAAGCCATGCCACCCCAATTTTCATTTCCATTATCAGTTAAGATGCGCTGCCCAACGCCGAGCTGCACCAGAGATGAACCTTCTCCCGGGTAGGTCCAAAAGCCTGGCTGCCTGCCCTCAAGCGGGTAGCGGTGAAGCCTAGTCGACTGCAGCCAACCTTGAACAACTCAAAAATCCAAGCCACGCACGTATCTGGGGCTGCAGATTGCCTACCCTTGAACTAGACGTAAGGGAGCCTTAACAAAACCGTTTATTTTTGATGTGTTTCAGATTAAAAAAAAACAATACTGGCTGATATCTAGTTATTGGATCTTTTAATCCCTAAAATACTGATATTGACATCGGCATATAGATGTATATGATCTATAACAATTTATAAAGTAGTACCAAACAAGAAATCCCTTGACAATCTAATTAAATTAGTGCTGCATAACAGACTGTAACAGAACCTCCAAAAGAAATAGCTTTCACAGAGAAGGTAGCATTTTCAAGTAGACAAGTAGTCTACAGAGAGACAGGAGTAGCTGTACAATAGCAAGTCATTATTACCTGTTGGCTCTCTTCATAGCATAGCTGTCTGGTTGTCTTTATTTGCTGCACCAGCTTCTCTTTGTGTTTCTCTAATTTAACCAGAGTCTCCTCCAGCTCCTTGCGATCCGACTGCTGTTCCTGCAGCTCTATGTTCTCCACAGCCACTGCATTCTCCAGCTCCTACAATCACGCACGCACGCACGCACGCACACACACACTATTCAGGTTTTAAGAATGATTCCATCTCATATGCTGAATGATAAAGCATGCATGGAGATGCACAAACACACACACACAGGCGAAAAATGTTGACTGAAATTTCTTCACAACATCTAAAATGATATGGGTAAAATGTTTGATTGGCCTGACGGTACAGAACAAAGATAACCACTGCTTACGTGCTGGATCACACTACCATGTGCCATGTTTGGTTCACATGTGATTGACAGCAGCTCAATAAAGATTTTGACAAAGAAAAACTACTTGTTTTCTATTCTACCCAGAGTCTGATAAGACCATTAATGTTCTTTTCATCTGTGTGTGTCAAGTGAATGAATAAGGGCGTTGCCAGCTTCGTTGCTATACTAGATTTAGAAGAACAGAAAAAGAGACAGAGGATGAAGAAAGACAGACTGGAGATGCACCAGAAGAACTTGTGCACAAGAGAGGATCTGTGTCTGCTGTTTTGAGTGGTTTTGGCTTTAGGGGTGTGCCATATCATCTCATCTCATCTTAATATGATAAGAAAAATTCATATCGATATACTCACGATATTTCTACTTGTTGACATATTGACGTCATACTGTTACCCATGGCAACAACAAGCATGGCTGAAAGCGAAATTATTAGCCACTTCGCCGTGGTTCCAAAAAAAGGAGCAGCTTCAGTAGTGTGGAATAAACTGTGGAGTCCTGAATGTTTTATGAACAGCCCTGGACTTAGACACTTTTTTAGCAACTTACAGCTCAGAGAGAACTCATTTAGCAGCTCCTCTGGCAGCAGTACGGCGTCTCTGCCTCTCCTCTCTCACTGTGCACGCATAAACCTTTGGTAATGTCAACTTATGTGCCACTCGCCGCTCAGCAAAAAACTACATAATGTGCCACAGTTATGGTAGCATAACAGCCTGTCACAGGTTACAGCGTGATGATTAATGGCAGAGCATAAAGTTCCAGGTGGGAAAAAAACAACTCAGTCAATTAGGATTTTGCATTTCTTGTATTTGGGATCTGTTAAAATGTGTCATTTGTGTTAGATTTGATTTTGTTGTACTATTAATATTGTGTACAGAATCTGAATGTCACTCTGAGTTACTGTACTATTGTTTACAAACTAAAGAAGTTAGAGATTATTTTTCTTTAGTTTTTACTGAATATTTGAAGGCAAACTCGTAGGTTGACATGTAAAACTATATCAGTTATTTTGTTGCAATTCTACATTTTTAAATTCATAAAATACTTTTTTAATAATTTGTCATTTCTTTGAGCAATACCCTGAAAATATTGTTATATTATTTCAGGGCTATATCGCCCACCCCTATTTGGCTTTTCAAAAAATGCATTACTTTATTCTATTCTATGTCTGGACACTGTTGTTGCCAGTGGTGGAAAAAACAGAAAAATTATTTTACCATTACCTCAGCAGAAAACATCATGTAGCAGGAAAAGCCACCAGAGAAGCAACATTATGAATAGGCTATAATAACACCTACGCAAGGACGTGGTCCCACTACACACAGTTGAGAAAGAGCAGCTCAGAGCAATGATTAAAACACTGGATTCGAGGTATATCTTAACGGGGCGAAAGTACTTCATAACCTAATGACAATCAATGTTTAGCTTATTTCTTACTTATGCAGTAGATTATTTGAGAAATGTCTCTTTGAATACTTAAATACCTTGAATATATACGTTTATGGCAGCATATTGTACTGTCAGGAGTACATGAAATACAAATATATTTCAATATCATCATGTATATACCAAGAGCTTTGATTACTGTGCTTCACAACAATCTTGGAATATATATATGTTTTAGTTAAGCGGTGTTGAAGTTTTTCGCATATCGATTTTTTAAGTTCTGTTTTTACTACATTGCAGTTTGCACAATAAAAACTGTTGACATTCTGCAACTGTTAAATGCATTCTGATTCCTTCCTTATTGTACGATTTTGAGGGGCCAAGCAAACCATATCATAATTAAAGTCTTCAGTATAAATATAATGACATTAAAGTGTTTTATAGGTAAATGCCAGTAGGTTTTATGTAGCTCTGACTAAATAAGGCACTGTAAACCTATACCAAGGTCCAGTCGTGCAAAAAGTAAAAAATACCAAAAAAATACAGTAAGATACCATTAAAGTGCCAGAATGTTACAAAATGCTGTGATACAATTTTTTTGATCATACCGCCCAGCACTACTAGATCCGTACATTATATCAACTGCAACAATGAAGAAATAAGAGTGGATTTTGGCACAAGGCCTGGCTACAAGACTGTGCCTCAAAATTAGGAAGAAATGCAGAAGCTGTAGGTCCTGTAGGTCCTGATCACTTCAGTTAGCAGAGAAGTGATAACTGGTAAAATGATCATTGCCATGTTATTAAAAAAACAAAAACAAACCAGGGGCCTTTAGGGCCCCCGAGGGTCCAAGCTTTGTCCACTTGGTAACCCAGACTTGGACTGAGCACACGTGTATAGCTTCAACCTGAGATTAGTCTTACAGCATCATGACATCACATGAGAGCATCATGGGAAATGCAGTGATGGAGGAGTCCCAAACTGGACACATCATACATACACACAAACACGTATGACATGTGTCCTGTCCACATAATTAATGGTAACAAAAACTGTGATATTAAAAACAAAACCCACTCACACAGATGTATGAAAAGCTGACATACACACACAAACATGCACACACCAGCGCTAGGTGCTGCGGTCTTCTTACTCTGATCTCGGCTGCCTTGGCGAGGACTCTCTCATCCGTTTCCACGACGTCTGTATCCCTGGGAGACGACCAGCAGAGGAGACAGGAGTGTTTAAGGAGGGAGGAGAGAGAGCACTCATTCTTCCAGTCTGCTTTCCTTCCATCATGTCCTCCTTCCCATGAGCCCTCTATTTTTTCCTGCTGCACTGCTGGTTCCTCCATTGCTGCCCTCGCTAGCTGTCGCTACACTGCAGAGGAGGCGGAGCTGCCTCTGTGAACGTGTGGGTGTGTGTATATGTGTGTGTGTGTGTGTGTGTGTCTATGTGTGGTGATCGATGCATACAGGCAGAATGCACCAATGTGAGAATGGGAAGAGAGAGGGGGATGAGTCAGAGTGAAGGCAGGCGAGTAGGCTTATCCATCCATAGGAGAATCTATTTCCTCCTCTCTAGTCACCTCCCTTCTTGTCTGTTCTCCTCCTTGTTTTTTTCCCCTCCTACCATCGTGCTGCTTCTCTAGTCCTCACGCATCTCTCACCTCCTCCTCTTTTTCCTCCTCCCCCTTCATCACAATCACTGGCCACTGCAGTATGCATCAGTCGAAACACACACACACATAAACTGAAAGCAGTGACTGAGCCATTCATAAAAAATCCTGGAGAGCACGGAGTAGCAGTCTGCACAGGCCAGTGTTACCAGTCAATCAATAATCATTCACAAAGGCATTTAAAACATGTGGCCAGACGTATAACTGTAAAACGTTCTTATTTCCTGCTTCAATCATTAACATCTGTCATGAATTTATCATAAGGTGTATAATTTTACAATCATTACTTACATCACTGTATACTGTAATCTAATGTAATTAAATCATTTATTTATAGTGCTAGCAAAATATAATAATTGTAACACATTTAATTTATAAAGAGCTTTAGCAAATACTCAAGATTGTTGTAAAAAATTAATAAAGTTGCAGTAGAGCTGCATGATGTGCAAAAAAGAAAATCATATTGTGTTACTTTGACAGATATTGCGATTGTGATATGAGTTGCAATTTTAGTGGAAACGATCATTTCTGCATGTCATTTTCACTGGAAAACATATAAGATGATGATGTGATTTTTGCTGGGGTCTATACCAAAAGCATATTCCATTAAATCTGGAATATAATTTGTAGGTCGTGGCCCCTCTGTTGCACCACAATTAGGGATGCACCGATTTATCGGCTAAATGTTGATGTCAGACGATATTCTCCTTGTTGACTGCCATCGGCATATCGGCAAATAAGATGACTTCCACTGATGGCAGTGGCCGATGTTTTTCTGTAGTGTCAAATCAATTTTGCACAGGCTACAAAGCAGGGTTAGAAACTAACGGACACTGACTTAAATTAATGTACAGGTAAAAGAAGAATACAATAATTGTTTGGCAATTGGACTGATCTTGTTATTTTGTGACGAGATGGCTAGTAACAGCCAGCATTCTGGCATCCTGGGACAACAGAAAACATGTTTAGGATGAAGAGAGATCTTCTGCAGGACAGAAGGATGCAGTAAACTCACTATAGTCGCGTCAGGGGATGTGTCCTGTTGTTTTGTTTGTTTAGGTTAAAGTCAGCAGGAGGAGAGCAGATTAATGCTAGCTGTTTGCAGCTGGTGGCTACAGCTAACAGCTCACGGAGGTTGCACTGAGTTGCATTATGATGCATTCAAGCTCTGTTTTTTTGCAAAGTTCTAATGATGTGTTTACCGTTATTTGTAAAATGTAGTTTTTGGAGAGAAACTAAATTTAACTGCCTGAAGGACAAATATGTTGTTTTCACAGCAAAATAGATATTACTGAGGGAATTATGATATATACTGTATTAGGGGTGCACAATAATATTTGTACGTCATCGGTATTGGCCAATATCAGCTTTGAAATGGACTATTAGAATTGGCCAACACGCTTTTTCTTATTTTGCAGTTGCACAATGAATGAATATTACATACATTGACAAGCATTCTATTTCATGTCTCCATCTGTATGCATGAGTATGCATGCATAAATTGATGTTAATTCCACTACAAAGGAGACTTGACGATCATTAAAATGAGGTGGGAAAAACTGGATACACAATCAGTGCATCCCTAACCTCACTGCTCTATTTAGAATGGTATGTTTTGACAGATTTACCTATATAAAAAAATTGCAGCTCCTGCAATTTGGATATTGCACTTGGCCATTGTGCGATTTCAATAACATTTTGATTAACTGCGAAGCTCTTAGCTGCATTCATTTATTTTAAAGTTGATATGGTGAACATAGGGCTGGATTTTATCGATTAAATCGAATATGTAGTTTAGGTCGATTTGTTTTAATGAATGAATTTTAATGGGGGGGGGGGGTAAGAAAAATGAAAGCAAGATTTGTCTTTTAATTCTCATTTAAAACAAACCTCTCGGACAGCATTTTTTCATCTGCATAATATTGCGAAAATTAGGCCTATCCTGACCCGAAAAGATGCACAAAAATTGGTCCACGCTTTTGTTACCTCTAGGCTGGATTACTGTAACTCTCTATTATCAGGTAGCTCTAGTAAGTCCTTAAAAACTCTCCAGCTAATTCAGAATGCAGCAGCACGTGTACTAACAGGAACTAAGAAACGTGATCATATTTCTCCTGTTTTAGCTTCTCTGCACTGGCTCCCTGTAAAATCCAGAATTGAATTTAATATCCTACTGTTAACTTATAAAGCTCTAAATGGTCAAGCTCCGTCATATCTTAGTGAGCTCATAGTGCCATATTATCCCACCAGAACACTGCGCTCTGAGAATGCAGGGTTACTCGTGGTCCCTAAAGTCTCCAAAAGTAGATCAGGAGCCAGAGCCTTCAGCTATCAGGCTCCTCTCCTGTGGAATCATCTTCCTGTTACGGTCCGGGAGGCAGACACCGTCTCCACATTTAAGACTAGACTTAAGACTTTCCTTTTTGATAAAGCTTATAGTTAGGGCTGGCTCAGGCTTGGCCTGTACCAGCCCCTAGTTAGGCTGACTTAGGCCTAGTCTGCCGGAGGACCCCCCCCCCCATAATACACCCGGCACCTTCTCTTCTTCTCTCTCTCTCTCTCGTGTCTTATTACTGAATCTTGCTAACTCGGCCATTCTGGATGTCACTAACTCGGCTTCTTCTCCAGAGCCTTTGTGCTCCACTGTCTCTCAGGTTAACTCGTATTGCAGCGGTGCCTGGATAGTGTGACATGTGGGGTTGTGCTGCTGCCATGGTCCTGCCAGATGCCTCCTGCTGCTGCTGTTATCATTAGTCATACTTCTACTGTTATTATACACATATGATTATTGTCACACATGTATACTATCAGATATTAATATATTATTATTAATTATAATATTATTACTTTCATTAATGTTGTTGTAAGCTACTGCCATTACTGTCTATCCTGCATCTCTCTCTGTCTCTCTCTCTGTCTCATTGTGTCATACGGTTTACTGTTAATTTATTATGTTGATCTGTTCTGTACGACATCTATTGCTCGTCTGTCCGTCCTGGAAGAGGGATCCCTCCTCAGTTGCTCTTCCTGAGGTTTCTACTGTTTTTTTTCCCCGTTAAAGGGGTTTTTTGGGGAGTTTTTCCTTATCTGCTGTGAGGGTCCAAAGGACAGAGGGATGTCGTATGCTGTAAAGCCCTGTGAGGCAAATTGTGATTTGTGATATTGGGCTTTATAAATAAAATTGATTGATTGATTGATTGAATAGGTCAGCATTTTGATGCATTTTCCCATCCAAGCTACACACTATATTTAACTCTTTCATTACAGAATCACAAAACTCCTGAAATGAGATGCTTTACCATGTAACCAAGGTAACGACTGTGCCTGGTTGGTAGTCCTCAATGACCTGGATAAAGTGTATACATGCTACAGTATCCCGATTTCTTTTGGAGTACTCCAACTCACATATTCTGGTTTCTGATAAACGGGATAAGGTCTTACCCTGGTTTCTGTAAACAGGATATGTTGTTTACATGCTCAAACACATTAACAGTAGGGCTGGGCGGTATGACCTAAAATTTATATCACGGTATAAATCGAATCCCTTCACGGTAATGGTATATATCGCGGTATAAATTTAAGTGTAAAAGTTATAATAGAAGTGTTTCTGAATGGGTTTTGTAGTCCCTTAGCAAAGCTAAATTGATTAAAAAAAAACCAACAACAACAAAAGCAAAGATATAATGCATTTTTTAGAGCATTTATTGTGCAGAATGCAGATCTCAAAACTCAAAATTAAAACCCAGTACTCTATGGTGCAAAATGTCCCCTGGGATCTATATCAAAAGGTAATTTCCTTCTTTTAGCAAAATCCTAAATGACTGAGTTGTGTTTTTTCCACCTGGACCTTTATGCTCTGCCATTTCTCCTCTAATCATCACGCTGTAACCTATGACAGGCTGCTATGATACCACAACTATCACACATTCACATATGGAGTTTTTTGTGGAGCCCCTAGCGTCACAGGTTTACATTACCAAAGGTTTATGACAAACCAACTCCCGTGTGCGCACGGCGAGAGAGGAGAGGGAGAGACGCTGTGCTGCTGCCAGAGGAGACACTGAATGAGTTCCCTCTGAGCGGTAAGTCGCTAAAAGAGTCTGAGAAGTCCGGGGCTGTTCATAAGACATTAACTCACTCACTCACAAGTTCTCCAGCAACACATGTTGCACGTGGTACGCTAAATCACAGACGTGAACCAGCTCCTCTTGCTCCGCTGTCTCTGTGCTCGCAGCCATTTTCACACTGAGGCAAGTGCGATGACGTCATCGACGATAGGACGGTAGAGCGCAAATCTCTACTGCATATACCGTGCAGCCCTAATTAACAGGATACTCCAATAACTCGTTAATAACAATATAACACCAATAACAGCTTATTCATGTAAAGTTTAAACTAGGGGTGGGGGAAAAAATCGATACAGCACAGTATCGCAATATTTTTGTGTGGCAATATCGTATCATCACACAGTGCCAAATATCATTTTTGTATTTTATAATGTGGTAGCCTACTAGAAAATTATGATCAATTCTTTCTTTCTTTATATCTCAATATATCTGTACACAATACTCAGTTTATTGTGACATATTTAAAATCACTATAATATTGTATTGAGACTTGAGTATTGCAATAAAATCATATCATGGATCTGTTGGTGATTCCCACCCCAATTTAAATGCACTGACTGTAAGATTTACAGTACCATGACGCATCATCTGGTGTGCTGCGTTTCCCCGGAGCTAAGAGGAATTGGAGGGGGTAAAGTAAGCCCTCATGAACAGTGCCGGGCAATTCCAGCATCATGGCCTATTGTGGAATTACAAAGTCCGGGTCTGTCACGTGATGCAGTGGGACCCAAAAAACATTTTCTCCAGACTTACACTGTGAAAGAAACGTCTGTAAATCAGTGGACAGGTTTTTTTTGAGTGCCACAACCCCCACAAAATGACTCATTTCACTATTTTGATACATTTGGTCCAATAACATCTCAAAAGTCTGGAAAAGCCACACTATTGATTCATTTTATCCCCACTGACGTTAGCAGAAGGCTACACTGGAAGTTAGCCACTTGGCCGGTGGAAGTCTCTAGTGCACCCGACCTATAGGCCCAACAGTGCAAAGGATTTTTTTGGCCTTATGTGCCACTGAGCAACTTTCACAGGAATAAACAGTGCCCTGCCTCCAGTGCTGTATCTGGTTCTCTTCATACATCCATGAGGTAAAGGGGATATGATGCCATTAACAGGGAACCAAATAAAACATGCTGTTACCTTTAATAAAATTATGGATTTCTCTGCATCTGAACATTGTTAGAAACATTTGGGATGAATATAACATAGGTCTAGTTGTTTTTAGACATTTCAGTGTGACAATGTTACATGTTATATCTCTAAGTAACTAACCGTTTTCAGCTCTAAAATACATGCACATGAAGTATAATGAACTATATTAAACCTCCTTGGGGTTTTAAAGCATGTCCATTTTTTCCATTTAAGCCTGAGCTTGACAGGGTGAACAAATTCTACTGCACAGCTACTGTGTCACTATGATTTAAGCTGCTGTCTATGATTGTAACACAAGCCTACAGAACAGTGCTGATATTAACCCAGTTACTGGCAGGGAGCAAAGATTTCTCCACGAGTTCATTCATTCATACACTAATGTTTGGGTTGTTAAGTATGTCAGTTCAACTGTTCTGATCTGTTTAAAGAAAAAGATGGATCTGAATCACTTCATCAATAATTAACTTTAAATGCTTGAAATTGGAATAAGAAGAATGACTCTTTGAAACAGAATCACAGGTCTGTAATTCAGTTAACTCAGCAGCTAGGTCAGCAGCTAGGTCTGCTGCTACTGCCACTGATACCACTGACTGAGCCAAGCTGTAAAGCTATATTGTTTAAATAAGTCCAGATTGGAAAATTCTTGCAGACACGGTAAATAATTTATTGGAAATAGCAGAATATAGTGTGATAGATTGCTGAGGTTGCTGCTTTATGCAAGATTTTATCAGTTGTATACAAAGGAGGTCTCCATCTACATAGATGGATACAACGGAACTATATTAGTTAAATTCACTCGAGGAGAACACACGACCAGTGATTTACAGAGAAGCAGACATACAAAGACATTTAATTTCAGTTCACTTTAACTTTGAATCAAATGACTGTGTGTGAAGTGAAAGTGTTTGCTTATAGTGACATAGCTACAGAGAATTATCAGCCAGCTGCAGCTCTGCAGAGCTCTTTAGCCACTTTTAGTCCATTGTCATGGCACATTCACTGAACACTAAGCTCTCAACCATCTTGCACCCACTTTTCTCAGAAGCTGAGACCAAACCAAAGCTAAAAGAAAGTTACTGTTAGGGTTGCAGCAATATACCTGTTTTAAGGTAAACCGTGATATGAAAATTGTCATCTACAACATTGGATAAAAAAAAAACTTGAGGGAAAATCTATATTACAGTTATTCTCAAAAGGGAGATATTTTACACATAGTTAAATGGTTTCAAGTTTTAATTATAGTAATACACATTTGTTCAGCCAAAGACAACCCTTCTGTTTTCATTTTTTAAGGGTCAGTCTGACTAATGACTGATATTTTCTAAGACGACTATCACACCATGAAATTCTCATACCGTGTCAACCCTACAGACGACTGGACATAACTTCATTGGGTATATGTGACTCTACATGCTAATATTGCTTTGTGTCTGCTGGAAGTGCAAGTCGGTAACTCTTTACAATTAGCCAGAGCAACCTCAGAAGGATAAATTATATAAGGGCTAGTCAGCTTGCTTTTTGAGACTCCATTCCCCTAACAGTCCAGAACTGATAAAGCACCTTGACAATAAAATAGGTAACACAAGAAAAAAAACACAGAAAAAGCAAGAGCTTCAATGTAAATGTTTAAAGTAAAAGTCCTGCAAGTAATAGATTACTTTAAGTAGCACCTATAATAAAATATAAAAGTAGTCTACACATTATGCAGAATAGCCCATTTCAGAATGTAATGTCATTATTTCAAATTTTACATCTGTGCTACACTCTATATAGATATATGGGTATTAATGTTGGCCAATAAATAACAAATGTTAGTAAAGTAGTGCTAAACCAGGTTTGAAGTCATTTAGAAACAATGTCACCATTACATTTTCTCGACCAGAGAGGACTGGCAACTTGTAATTTACACGATTAAATGTTCCACTCAGTAGGCTATGTAAAGTATCTTGATCAGGGCTCGACAGTGCGAGCGTTTCACTCGCATTTGCGACTCAAAATAGGTGTGTGCGAACTGTAAAAAATATTTAGGGACACATGTAAAAAAATCAGCCGAAGCAGCCTATATTTTTGTCAATAAAAAAATATGATAATCTAACCGCAAATGTTGGAGGAACTCCAGCCGCCTTCCCTCTTCCCTCTTCCCCGTGTGACACGGTTATGGGCGTTTTTCCAAGCCACTGTCGGCACAATGCGCTCTTGCGCCGCGGTAGCACATACACAATGAATGGGTTCGTCGCCGGGGTCTGCGCTTTGCGCGCTCTGTGTGAAAAGGGCTTACGCCGGATTTCCACTGGATGCGTGTCCGTTGCGGAACGGCAGCACTGGTTATCCGCTGCGTGCTCCGCCGTCCGTCAATACCCACCGGCTGCGTTTGCTGTGCGGAGCGGTGCAGCTCCGCCGGAAGACATCTTGGTGCACTGCCATGATGAATTTCTCCTCGTCCATGGTGTTCGCGGGGTGAAATGACGTCTGAAAACCTCTGACCTGTTGACTTCAGGCCTGCCTCTGCCCATTATGTAGTTTTCAAGGTGTAGTACAGGGAAATATGATCCGCGTGAACACTGTGTATTTTATTTTGAAAATTAACCGGATGTTTTATTGTGTTTCTGTGCACGACTTCCTGCCCCGCACGATCTGCTCTGTGCTGAATTGCTGCGTTGTGCTCCGGCGTCCGGCAAAAATAGAAGTCCTGCGTATCTGTTGCGGAGGGCTCCGGAGTGCCGGAGCTGAGACGGAGCCGGAACGCAGCACAGCCGCAGCCGGTGGAAACACACACATTGACTAGAATTGAATCCTATCTGCTCCGCTGCCGTGCCGGAGCGCAGACGCAACCAACATGCATCTGGTGGAAATAGGCCTTTAAGTCCCACTGTCGGCAGCGTGGAAATAAGTCAAAGTGTGGAGGAGATGGACCGGGATAAGCGGCGGATCTCCGGGGAAGCCTGCTCCGTTCTCCCCGTAGTTCAAATAATTTCAACTCTTAGCGCAGCGCTCGGGCGGAAAATCAGAGCGGTGCGCGACACCAATGGTAGCGGTGCCGCTTTGTCAGGCGTTGCTGCCCTCTCCATAGACAAACAATGGGACAGCCAGCGCAAAGCGGTTTTACAGCTGATCATGTGTAAAGGCCTTTAGGGACCGTTCGCCACGGTACCGCTGCTGGGCAGGGTGGAAATAAAGCCCTTTTCACACAGAGCGCGCAAAGCGCAGACCTCCGCCGACGAACCCATTCATTGTGTATGTGCTACCGCGGCGCAAGTGCGCACCGCTCTGGCGCCGAGCTGAGTGGCGCGCGAGAGGGCGCATGTTGCGGTGTCTGCGCGCTGTGACGACACCTCGGCGCCGCGCGTCCAATAGCAGAGAAGAGCCTGAAGTAGACCCGAAAGCGGTCACCATGGAGCTGTAGCTCCTAAACCAGCCTGTACTCCCCCAAATCCTGTCCTCTGCGCCCTACCCTGCGGTGGGCACCGCAAAAGCTCTGTGTGAAAGAGGCTTAAGCTTAAGTCCTGCAGAGTTTCAGAGGACCTGGAGAATGTTTTAGGATAGTAATAACATTATATAAGATAATCATATTGCAAAGATAATATATATAAGATAATAACATTAAATTGCAATACTTTTTCAAAACTCGATGATTTTACCTTTCTGTACATTTTGTATACAAATTCATTAAATAATTTTGCTTGTAAATGTCTATTTGCATCACGTTTATTACGGAAAACACATTATTTGATCAATTTACATTGTGCCCCTAAAGTTCTTTGTGCGCTCCTTACTTTTTCAACTTAGGAGCACATGTGCTCCTTGGGAAAAAAGTTAGCGTCAAGCCCTGTTGATTATAATTTTCAACAAGGGATCTTGATAAAGACTGAGTAATAGGGATGAATGATATTGGATTTTTGGCCAACACGCAACATGCCAATACATAACAACTTATTTGGCCATTAACTGATACCAATATTGATATCCACTTTTGTCCCTACCTAATTTTAGCGATCATCAAGTCTCTTCTGTAGTGAAATTAACATCATATTATGCATGCATTATCGTGATGGCCCACCAGCAGATGGGGACATGAAATAGAATGCTTTTCAGTATATGTATTATTCATTCACTATGCAAAATAGGAAAAAAACATGTTGGCTGACACTGATAGTTCAGTTTAAGCTGATATTGGCCAATACCGATGATGTGTTGATATTATTGTGCATTCCTACTGTTTATGCTTTGTGTTGACAATCTAAGAGGAGACACTGCAGGTGAACAGGGTTAAGTTTGAAAAAAAAACAAAAAACGATATACTCATGAAACTTCCCCTGTTGAGAGTAAGACCATTTTTTTTGTTTTCTCAAATGACTTGAAGACACCTCCAGAACAAAAATCGAAACATTGGATAAAGCCAGGGTCAAAATTATTGTTCTAAAATGTTGACATATTAGAGTCAAAGATTGACTCTTGAAGGGAAATTGGGATGTCTCTTTTTATTACTGTATAAGTCAAGAACTACTGCCAACAATCATAAAAAATGAATATTTTGTCACGTTTTTAGGAATAAAATGTTCTAGAAATCAGGCTACTTATGATATATGAACAAAACCCCTTTGTTAAAACCCGCAGAACATAGACAGTCATGAAATTGGAAAGTAAAAAAGAGCTACTAAAGTTGAGATTTCTGGCTAAAAATATAGGAATAAAATCATTTTGAGAAAATGGCCTTTAATGATATGTACTGGAAAATTTCAAACATTTTAAAAAATGTTTACCAAGAGATACCACCATGAATCTTTCCCAGTTGATTACTTACAGTAGGCTAATTAGTTATCAGTTTTCTTTACACTAGACATGTTATAAACATAACAGCCCAGAATCTTAAAATTGACCAGTGCATGACAAAAAATATATTTTCACCTGTAGTGTCTCGCCAACCTACTATTGGCTGATATGTTATCAGATGTTTTCAAATCTTAAATACAGATATCAGTAGGCCTATATATTATTTCTTACTGCATTACTACATTTGAAGGTAGGCTGTGTGTAAGCAGCTTGTAGCTGACTGAAGTAAAGATCATTTGAAATTCTTTATATACCTTTAATTTGTGCACATTTTACATGTGTTGGCTCACAATTTGATCTACAAACTAACTAGTAAAATGTAGTACACTAAAAAGTGCAGAAGGCTACCTCATAGAATGTAGTGTAAAATGGGAATACTCTCGTAAAGACAAGCGTCGTCTGAATGAGTGGCTACTTGGTTACTGAGTTAACCACCAATGTAGGTAGGCTGAGTGCTGTTATATTTGAAACACACATCCCATACTAACGAACGTTAAGTTCAATTAGTCCATCAGTTAAATGGGCAGGCCCTGAGTTGCTGTAGCCTAAATTTCTTGAATCCTAAATCAAACCAATAGCTTTTCTCGGTGTAGAGGGCAGTCCCATTTAGTTGTTAAAAGTTTGAAACCGCCTTAAAATGATAAAACTATGCGGTTCGTGCGAACGTAGTTCGAAAAAGTCTTTAGTCATTATTTCTGGAAAAGCGTTAACGGTAATTTACCCTTCATCCTTGGTGTTTCTCGCTCTCGGTGTCCTCAGGCAGTCCAGAATAAAACGCATCATTACTGCAGTGCTCGCGCTCTCATCCTCCGGCTGCCGCCGTCGTTACCGACAGGGCTCGTGCAGCAGCAGTGCCAGTAAATCTACCAGCAGATTAACGGAGCCGTCCTTCAACTCACCGCTTTCTCTCGGTTAACTACAGACCGCAACGTAACCATGGAGCTCCGACTGGGTGCAGTCAGAGCGACCGCAATTACTGCATCAAGCTACGAAATAAGCAGGACTTCCTGTCCAACCTTTCAGTATAAAACCAGGTCGTATGACGAAGTTACATTGTAGCACTTTCAGACCCACTTGACAAGCGCATCAGACAACGTAAGTGACAGACAGAAAAGTAGGCTATGTGTTATTTTTGTCTGTTTTTTAATAAGGCCTCAGAATTCTGTCCACTCTATATATGTCCCCCATTTTACCATGAACATGTTGCCTTTACGTTGAAGGACAGATCCTGGCTGTTTCCTGTATTGTATCTGCTTCGCTTGACGCAGGTCTCGCGCTGCATCTCTGCCGCATCCCTGTGGTGGTGCTACAAAACTAATTGCACTATCACTTATCCTAATCTGTATAGAGATGGAAATAATAAATGGAAGGAGTGTACTAACCTCCCTAATCAGGTTAGAATGGGTCAGTTACACAAAGCAGAATAACGTTTATGTGTCTGTGTTTAAAAATAAAAGGAAAAGACAAATAGGCCTATCTGATTTTAATTGTAATTGTTTGGCAATACGTATCATTAAGACTCCCTTAAAATTTTAAGACAAAACCCTGGGAGAGCTTGGATCTTTCCGGACCCTAAAATCGCCTCTGCACACACAATACTGAGACTACTAGACTACAGCCTAAGAAAAATATAGAACATCACCAGTTTACTTTTTAAACAGTTATTAAAGTCATACCACTTTGATGTTTTTAACAGACTAAATACAGAAAGGTCACATGTGGTATATTACACTGGTATATTTGACATGAAGTTTTGGGCTTTCCTGCTGCTCATCATTATGTGTTCTAGTAGTCCTGATTAACAAACCAACCATATGTCAGCCTTAAAATCCTCAGAATGCCAGGCAAATAATAAATCCCTTTGCAATGATTAATTAAATTACTGTCATAAATTTGCATAAAGCCCTCATCTCAGGGTCAAAATTATAAACAGACATCAATATGGCATGCCATTTGGCCCAAAATACAGCTGCCTGTCTCCCCTGAATTTAACATGATGCTAGAGGCTCTTTTGTTCAGACTGAATCTGTGTATACAATACAATACAATAAGAAAAATAAAAAATGAACTGTTACTTATGTTACTCATATTTTAATGGACACACAGTGCAGAAATGCTACTGATGTTCATCTGCCTGCTAATAGATTTATATATTTTATAGATTTATGGATATTAATAAATAATACATTGAATAATAATTATTTTGTTTCATCATATTTTTTTCCTATTCATTTCAGTATAGAAGATAAGCTAAGAAGTACAATAAATGAATTCCCTTTTTCCTTTTGAAATTTGTTGTCCCCACTCATCTTTGCCAAGAGGCAAATGCAGCAGCCCCACACAGGTCAGGTGTTTCTAGGATTATAGGATTATAGGACATTTGGGGCTCAGCCCGGTCCATGTCATCCCCTGGCACTTTTTTATTTTTTTAATTAAAAAGTTTGTTCGATGTGTTTATTTTTTTTAATGCAATCTGGCATTATTCAGTGTGAACCAAATTTACTTTCATTGTGAATTTGCCTGTGGGCAGCAGTTATCACTGGTGTCATGGAATGATGTTAAGCACCATTATCTAGCCCTGTATTTATTACAGAAGAGTTGGATTTTCAGAAGCAATTGTGAGTTCAGTACATAGATGTACTGAACATCCATGAGATGTGAGCTCCCCTCACTAGTGACTGAAAGTTCCATTGGCAGCTGAGCAATACTACAATAAGTGACACACTGCCCTTATTTAAAGGGAGATTGTGTAGTGTTTTCATTTGTTTATTGGCAAAAATCGATGTCTGCATTCATAAAAATGTCATCACTGGTGTATTATTACGTCCACCAATAATCTGACTTATTCCCGTAAAAGGAGAATTTCGGATTTGTTTGTACATTGGGCGGATAAGTCATTTGGGGGGTTCCGTAACGTTCCGCCATCTTGAAAATACATCTGCCAGCAAGGGACATATAGCACTACCCAAGAATAGCCTCTGTGTTTTTGTTGAGAGCCAGGCCAGCGCCGCGTGACTGAGAAGCCGAAGGAGAGGAGCATGAGGCGCTTCCCTACTACCCCGGCACTACTGCAGCATAACAAAGTCCAACTCTTAGAGCATAATGCAGGATCATGGGAGACGGAATCCTCGTCACCAAGAAAGCCCAAAAGGGAATCAAAAAGGCAATGAGACCGGCGAATTCAAAAAATGAGGGTCAACATCGGGGTAGCCTTTCCCAGGTGGAGAGGGCTGCTGAAGGAGAAAGGTTTTAAAAGGGACACTGTGATTGGCCTGCTGGCCTGCCTGTCATTTTTTTCCCAACAGGCAGGCCAGGCCAATGCAATCACAGGCCAGCACCTCTGTCAGCGGCGCAGTGATGCAAGGAGAGGGATGAGGTGTGTGAGGTTGAGCCACTTGTCAGTTGTCAAAGGACAAGACGTGATTGGTTTGTTTCAATTTACATCCGCCCCAACAGTCCTACGTTGTAAACACAGCCAGCATGGTGAGGAGGAGGTTTGTCAACTCACGTTGCGTGTGTCTGTGTAGGAGCCTGAATGAATACTTCATGAAGTATCGGATGACATGGTTTCATCAATGTTAGCTTTTTGGTACACAGCAGCTACCATAGTTGCAATACGCATTTGAACAAGTGAGGCGCTAGAGTGCGCTATCCGTTTGAATGCAATATACGATTTCAACGTTAGATGGGAGAAATTCCTACACACTGTGGCTTTAACATAAAGTTATGTAAGTAACGTAAAGTAATGGAGATTGTGTTAAGGCAAGTGAAGTTGCTGTGGTTAGGGTTAGGAAAAGAAATGTGGTGAGGACATAACTTAAAGTGACTTAAAATGAATGAATACAATATACGATTTCTATGTTAGATGGGAGAAATTCCTACACACTGTGGCTTTATGAATCATGATATGATGACTCTGTTAGGTGGTTGCTGAGTGTTGATTTGAAAAAAACATCAAAATGGTTTAAGTCAGCAAATGTGATAACTGTGGAAGGGTTTTTGCTTTGCTTGTCACTTAGTGAAGACTTTAAGTAAAAACTGAATTTCCCCTCAGGGGGATTAATAAAGTGTATAAAATTAAATTTAAAAATAAAATTAAAATTAAAAGTAAAGCTTTTGCTCTCATAAAGTCATGTGATAAAATGAACACAAATTCATATCAATGACAAACCTGTACTAACCAGCTACGAAGAACAAAATGAGCTATTAAATAGAGAGGAATCTGTGTGTGTTATAAAGGCTTCATTTGAATTGTCCACAGTTTAAAACAAGGCTTGAAAAAGCTCTGTGTTTGCAGACAGAATAGACCAGCTTAGTGTGGATGGAAAACAAAAATGATGTCCCATTAGTAGATAACAATATCACGGAAAATGTCTATTTAGGGAGCTTACTGTATATAAAAACACTTCTAGAATTGATAAGACTGTTTACCCCCTTAAGATAACAAAGGAGCACTTTGTTTATCATTTATGTACATTTAGGCTATAACAGTCTGTGGTGCCAAGAAGGAGGTCAAAATTGCTCTGGAGGTGAGGAGTATTCATTGATTGCAAAACCCATCAGCCATTGGGCCAATTGCTGGCTACTGATTGGCTCTGTAACCTGAGAAGTGAACACCAGCCCTTGTTGGCTATTACAGGTTATGGGATGGGCATGGAAGCTCCTGGGTCAAGTAAGGTGCCAGTCAAAAGCTCAGAGATCAGCTACCATTTCGACAGAAAGGAGTTGGCATATTTATTTCCAAATGGAGGAAATTATGCATAACGTGGAAAACTATGAACGATTGAAACAATGCAACGGTAGTTCGTGGATCTATGGATGTAATAATGTGTTTAAACTAAATATTTTGTTGGATTTAGATTGTCTGGATTACTGGGTGTGTGAGAAATGTGTCAGCAGTTTTTCTGTCTGGAAAATATTGATCTGTGGATTAAAATTATTTTCCATAGGTGAGTAATAACTGTTTGTTTGTTGTTCATGTGGTCAATCCAGGCAGTGCACAGGTTGGTCTGCCTGGTCTTGCAGTCTTGGGTGACTGCTCTATTGACCAGTAGCTGGTGCTTGGCTCCCCTGGTATGACTACCAATTCCTTTCTTGGGCCATGTGCGTATTCATCTTAGCCGCTATGATGCCTGACAGGAGCTTCCATGTTGTACAGAGGCAGCTTATTGGCCGGTCATTGGATGGCATCTATAGGATCACTGTTGTTGTGGTTTATATCAGCTGATTCGTCTCAGTACTGGTCCTAGTGGGGATAGTTCCTAGTACTACATTCACATCGACTTTCAGATCCCGGAGTGTGGGGATGATGATGACATCCCCACTTTGACTTTTTTTGTTGTACCTCATCAATCTCTACTTGTGATAGCGGTTGCCGTTTATGGATGTGTGGAACGCTGCATGTAGCCCCTCTTGCTGGGCTTACTTGTATTCCAACAGTTCCATGTTCTGTGCTCTAGTCCATCTATGTCTAATTCCAGTAGTCCATTTCTCACCAGGTTGCCACGGGTTCCCCAGCACCTGACGCAAACCTTGTTGTCCTGGGCGACGTCCGAGCCAGTATGACTCTTGTTTTTGCATCAGCATTGAGAACCTTTCCAGACTGTATATATATATGTACATATATATATATATATATATATATATATATATATATATATATGTATATACTGTAATGCTAATGCGTCCTGATGTGAGGACTACGGCATTGGTGGTTGTTTGGGTGACAGTCACGTCACAGTGGTTGTTTTGCTGACAGTGCGGTAAAAGCTCTACGACTTATCCATTTATGTTGAGTTGAACGAAGTGTTGTGTGACCGTCCATTGTTTTCCCCTGTGGAAGGAGATATATTGAATTCTGCTGACAGTGATATCTCCAGCTATACCGACACAACCGCTAATGTGACCAGCCAGTATGCTACATAGCAGCTCGCAATAGTGTCGATTTAATAACTGTCCATGGGGAAGTAAAACAAAATCTGAACAGAAGTGGTCAGCATGATAGACACAGGTGTGAACAGTGATCTGTCCTCTTGTGTTCAGCTCATTGAAATGCATGTTAATACCAGGTGTTAACAGGCTCTATGGGACATTTCAGTTTTTCTTTTTAAAAATTTGTAAAAATTGAAAAATAATCATGTTGATTTACTGAATGAATTTAGTTAATGTCTTTGGCTACATGTATTATATTTCTTTCTTTGTTCAGTCTTTGAAAGCATGAAAATATTATGTGCACTCGTGTATTATTGTATTAATAGTGTCTCAGACAGTATGTAGTTGTACTCCCTTATGGTCACTAGAGGGAGACATACAAGGGCTCACAGAAACACTCCATAAGGCTTCTGCAGAGGGAGCCAACACTCCAGCAAACCTCATGAACTGTGAAACAATAAAAAAGAATGAATACAGTAATTTCCTATCTATCTAGGGTTGCCACTGAGAGTCTGTCTCTCTCTCCTCACTCTCCTGCCCTCTCCCCCTCAGGCCCCTCACCCGTGCCTGACTCTCTCTCTCTATCTCTCTCTCTAAACTATTGTGACACGACCGTTGTTCTTGAACACAGAAGGTCTATTGTTCTCAGCCAGTGTGGTCTGAACGTATCTTGGCCCCATCAACAATAAATCAACAACACACAACCATATTCCCTGCAAAACAACAACAACAACAACAACAACAACAACACATGTGCAGAGAGGCTATTAAACTACACTCTGTAGTACCTACAGCATACAATCCTAATAATTTTCTGTACATTACTTTTCATTATGTCTGACTACAGTGAAGTGCATGTATTTTTTTCTCTCTATATCTCTATTAACCTACCATTAATTCAGTCTCATCTGACCTTTATTTATATTTTTACTTTGAATTCTGACTGCAATTAAGTAATGCTTAATGATGCACTTAAACCACCCACTCAAACTCCTAATGTAATTTATCATATTGTTTTATGTATTATATAGCGCAGGCATCTTAAATTACCTGTAGACCTTTCAACCAGTTGTTCCCGTCAGGGGTCTGCACCCTTTACCATCAAAAGAGACGTTTTTGTAAACTGCCGTTTAACTAGTATTTAAATGTATCAAATACATGTAGGGTAGTAAAAAGGGTAATATCTTTCCCTCTCAGATGTGATGAGTAGAAGAATAAAGTAACAGAACATGGAAATACTCAAGTTAAGTACGAGTACATCAAGATTGTACTTAAGTACAGTACTTGAGAGTAAATGTTCTTCTTCTTCTTCTTCTGTTACCTTCCACCAATACTGCAAACTGCAGATCCAGACTAATAATAAAACAAATATTATGAAAAAATAAATTATGGTGGATAAAGATAAGACTTGACTGCTACCTGCAAAAAAAGTCCCACTTTTACCAGCCTCAACATTAAAGTGATAAACATATGCATCAGTAGTTTTATTTGATCTGAAATGAACCGTTCTGCATGATGAGTACTTTTGCTTTTTGTTTCTCTGCTTTAACCTGAGTAAAAAATCTGAGTACTTCTTCTACCACTGCATCCCTATATCAAATTGGTCCATTAGCTTAATGTTAACACATAATGGGAATTACTATTAACGTGCTACTGAAAATTAGCATCGTGATAATTTTATCCTTACAAATTATCCATTTTTATTTCAAATGCTTCACATAAAAGGAAATATGTGCTCATACTTAGAGGCATAAATTCCCCATGCTCTTTGGAAACAACCTTATAGCGGCTGACTTCAGTTCCTGTGTCCACTTATTGTTAAAGATGCGAATGCTAGATAGACTCTTTGTTTTAGCCTACTTTGTACAGTCATCGTCATGTGAGGGAATTTCGCCACCTGCTGACGTGGTGAGTGACTGCACAGGTCCTGCTGCGGTAGGAATTGTAGTGATCCACAAATGCACAAATCCAGTCTCATGTGTGAAGATGGAGGCACAAATGCATAAATATGGCTTCATGTGTATTTGCTGTGGCAAAACTCTCTGAAATTAAAGTATGTGTTTACAGAGTAAGTTATTCGCATCTGCAAATCAATCTATATTTTTATGGATATGACTTTACGCAACACAAATGTAAAAAGACTGTGGATAGTGAGATATTTGTGGATCAAGGTACACATTTGTAGACTGTCTTGTGTAGATTACAAATAATAAAGTCAAATGAAAACTTCCATACCAAAACTGTTTTTGTACCAGGCTGTAAACATGTTTATTTCTGTGGAAAAATTGGACATTTTAACATGGGGCTCTATGGGGACTGACTGGCTTCTGGAGCCAGCCTCAAGTGGCCATTAGAGGAACTGCAGGGTTTTGGCACTTCTGTGTTGGCTTCATTTTTCCACTTGGTACAGATATGCAAAGATGATTGTGAGGTGATATGCATGTTGATGCTGTCCAATGTAAAGTCTCTATTTGACCATGTAATGACATGATATGACACACAGTTGCTATTTTAGCAGCAAAATCTGGCACTAGGACCTGTAAAAATAGCATGCACCGAGGCCTGTTGTAATTACGCCACTGACTTAAGTCCCAAGTTAAGGTGAGTCCTGAATCAACTCCTAAATAAGGACTAAAAAGTCATAAAACTTGAGTTTTGTGTTCTAAATAAGTCATAATCTGCTCTTCACCAAATGTAATGCCATTTCAACAACAGAGTAATAATATATTAAATTTACAAAAAAATCATGCATGCTCTTAAAATTTTCAATTGATTTGTTAAAACAAGTTTGTTTTTTGTTGTTGTGTCTCTGTAATTTTCAATTTGCATGTTTTGAATACTGCAACTGCCTCTCTATTGACCATCTGTAGTTTTTTTACACAATCAAAATTATCTTTGGTATCATTGTTTCCAACTGGCACTCAGTAACACAAGACTAGTTCTTCATAGTTCTTTCCTGCAACTTAATTAGATACTAGTCCATACCCATTGAGTGCACAGTTGCCCACGTACAGTTTCACATGGTGTGTGTTTGGGATACAGGTCATAGGAAATTACAGATTAAATAGTCAACTGAACCCATTAAGAAGAGCAATGTATTCAGACAGAGTTTTTGTGAATTTGATAGTACAATTGCAGCACAGCGGTCTGGCGCATTTTAGCCATTTTTCTGTTGTTATAGCGCCACCCAGTTGCCAATTAGAGTTAAATTTCTCCAGTCACCTTGAGGCGTCCTGTTCTACGTATCTACCAAGTTTAGTAAAAATCGATATGGTGGTTCGGCCTACATAAGAAATTAGCTATCTAGCGCCCCCATTTTATTTGATGGAGTCAATAATGATTGAGTCCCCTCAGATTATGTGTGGTCATATGCCTACAAAGTTGCGTGGTGATCGGTGAAACCCTTGAGATGTTATACACCTTTATGTGATGAGCCACGCCCTCCGCAATATTCATTGCCTCATAGAAGCTCAGTTTTAGTAAGTTTTCCAACTTTTGCCAAGAGGGAACTTTAGATATTGGTCCCTAGATTATGTTCACAGAGTTTCATGCAGATCGGTCAAACTTTCTAGGAAGAGATCGATTTGAAGTGTTTTTCAAAAAATTCAAAATGGCGGAAAATCTATATAACTGGAAGTTATGGGTTCTTGATGCAAATTTGTTCTTCATGAGGAGAGGCATCTCTGTGCAAAGTTTCATGTCTCTACGACATACATGGCATGAGATATGCCCTTTCAGAGTTTGCAATTTCAATCGTTTGCTATAGCGCCCCCCTTTGGCCAATTGATGTAATATTGCTTCATTGCATCTGCCCATTCTCTCTACCACTGTGCCAAATTTCATATGGCTTGACCAAGTCAGTGAGGAGGAAAACGTGGAACAGACACACACACACACACACACACACACACACACAGAGTTTTCATCATTATATAGTAAGATTGGCAGATTGGATCAAACAAAGTAGCTCTAGGGAATGAAGTCTTGATATGCTGGGAATGAATAGCTTAATGTTAGTTTATTCAGGAAATGAAGGGAAATGAACTGATTCGTAGCACACTTTTTGTATAACATACTTTTTACTTTGTGGGCTTGGAGGAAGGTATCAAGTATTTTTAAGTCAAAAGGCTCAAGTCTAAGTGATGTCACAAGTCATTTGTGGTAAAGTCCATGTTGAGCTGCAAGTCCTTTTTGAGTCTAAAGTCATCAAATTTGTGACTCCAGTCTGACTCAAGAACAGCAGCTGCCTCCTTGCAGATGAGACAGGAACTCTCTGTCAATGTTCCAAGTCATCCTTTCTGTTTAGATTAGAAAGAGACAATTTGCTGTGCAGACAAGTGCTTTTAGTCCTAACTCAAATGTTAGGGCTGACAAATTGCACAGTAAGGTGCAGCCTACTAAATGTTCAATGTCAAAAAAGAGCTAATGCTACTGCACTGATACATACAACATTATTAAATTGCAGAAAGTACAAGTACATTTTATGTGATAATACAATGTCAACAGGTAAAAAGGTTGGATTGGCCCCGACCTGACCTGATCTCTGGGCTGGTAGTTGTACAGAGGGTCTACTGGGGGAATGTTGCTCAACTCTAATTTAGCCAGCAGAGGGTGCACAAAGTGCAGAAATTGCACAATAAAATGCTATCAATGGGAGACTTACAGATTCCCCGTGTACCACAAGTCACTGTTGTTGATGTTGCTTCCAACATCTCAAATATGAGTATCTGCTGCTCTTTTGAATCATTGCAAACTGGGTGGACTGAACAAATGATCTCTTTTTTTAAAACTTTTGATAGATTAAACTGTTTAATTGTTTAATAAATACAAGAATAAATTAGCAATGATGATCATAATTATTGCAGCCCCATTAGACAAGAATAAAGTCTTTGTTTATAATGTTGTTGTTTTTTTTTTGATGCAGTGAGGAGTGGGTTTATGTCACTAAAACAGTAAATCATCATCTTTACTTTTAATTATAATCACTTAACAAAACTCTTTAATTATAATTATGTGTCAGAGTTAAGTTGGAGTATCACACACACACACACACACACACACACACACACACACACAGCTCATAGTTGTCTGTTGATATGTGTCATTGATCCTCCATTCATTCCTTGAGCGCCCCAGCTGTCACTCACTTCCACGTCACTGCATCTCCAACGGCTGCACAGTGTCACAGTGAAGCTCCAGACGCTTATCTGGGCTCAGTTATGCAATTTGCCAGCTCACTGCTATGAGAGATTATGGGACAAAAAACACTGACCCTGAATCAGTTCCTGTTGGGAAGAAGGGAGGAAGAAGAGAGAGAAGGAAAGATGAGGGAAGGATAGAGAAGGAGAAGGAAAGAGGGAGGGATGTTTGGTTGGATGCAGATGAAGTAGATAAGGAAGGACAAAGAGGAGCCAATCAACAGGGAAGAGCCCTTAGCATCTCAGATAGACATCATCAGTCAGACAGTGCAGATCTGCTCTAAGAGACACAGATTTAGGTTTTGATTAACTAAAAAAATAGGAGCATATTGTTTAGCCCCCAGGGCAGACTCATACAGTAGAGAAGCTACGCCAGAAGAGACGGGGGTGGGGTCACTTCTTCAGCCAAGAACAGAGATATCCAATAGAGGCTGGAGGGGCTTGGGGAGCGGGGGTGATGGGGGTGGGGGGGTGTTGCACTTCCTCATCCAGGGATTATGCAGCTCAATCAGACTCTGACAGATTATGTCTGACCAAAACAGACTCCACCGGGGAGGGAGATTAACAACTTTTTCCAAATAGTTTTGTTGGGTGAAAACAATCAGCTTTGCGATTAAGGGGAGAGCTCCAGGCATCAAATGGCCCACAGATGTAAAAGCGATGGTTCTGAGAGATAAATCTGTTCCACAGATCCTCTCAGATTCATTAGTTTCAATATGTTTAGGAGGTTAGATTGTAATTGGCTTGATTTTACTAATCCAAAAAAAATTACCAGACAGCTTCAACAACCCAATTAGGAGCACCCAAAATATGCCTCTCGCTGGGGTATAATTAGAAATCCTCATAGTGTCATGAACACTAATCCATGTTAAATGGATAAAGTGCACAGATTATTATTAATTACTCATACGCAGATAAAGGATGTGGAATTAAAAAAATGACTGGATGTCTAATCATACTGGATTTTTCAGATTGTTTGAATGCATTGTTCTTTATGTGTACCAAACATATAGCTGACTGGACCTTCACAACCAACAAACAGTCCAAATATATATAGCAAAGCATCAAATGGCAATTTTCTTAATGAGAAAGGATAATTAATTTAATACAAATTGGGTTTTAGTTTTGTAGTTGTGGTATCACTTATGATAATATTGCACACATGATCACATGAGCACTCAGACCATCAGACAGGTTGATTCAGGTATCACTGTGTACACAACTACAGTCATCAGTCATGTAGTGGGGGGGGGGGGACTGATTACCAAAGGCCCCAATAAGAGGGGGGCTTTTTATTGCTAATTAATTAGTGCCACAACTAGATTGAAATTGGCTGAATAAATCAGTTGAAAAATAATAGTTCTTATAATAATTACAATTCCTATATGCATGTCAAAGTCATGTCAAATAAATTTTGGAGCAGTGGGGGGAACTTGTGTTTTGTTATTTTGGCTTTGGAGAGGGGCATTCAAATTATCATTATTTATTATTATTTTAAAAATTTAATTATTTATTTATTCACTTATATTATAATTATTATTTTACATACAGTTTTTAAAGAAAATATGCCTTCAGAAGGCATATTTTCTTTAAATAATTGTCACCAAAAATCACTAAAATTACACCATTTATCAGAGCCAGAAACTGTAAAAACAGAAATTATTGTTGGACTTTAAAATTTCTGATTGTCCCAAGACACGACATGTGTGATGAACACTTCCGTCACACACACACACACACACACACACACACACACACACACACACACACACACAAAATCATAACCAAATCTGAGCTTAAAATAGTGATATTTCATGAAAATCATGTTATTCTACATCTCATTTATTTGGCCAAAAATAAACCAAGGAGGTAATGTTGTTATTGTATGTATGCAGCAAGTCACAATGCTGTTACTGAACATATCAGTAAATGTTGTAATACATTATCCACTCATAGTGACAACAGCATTCTTAAACAGCACTGAAGGATAGAGGGAGAAAAAGTGTTTAGTGACTTGACATGTTTATTTACCCATTCTTGAGAGCTGGGATAAATCATGTTCTTCCAAAAAAAATTAAAATTAGAAGTTATTAACACACTAACTCTGATTGCAGTGAAACATAATTTTTTAAAGCATTATGTGTGTGAAACAGATATTATTTTAGAAATATTTTGATCTGCTTTAATTTTTTTTTTTTTACTTCTAAACTTAACTTGCCCTGTGCCAGAAAACAGCCTCATCCCAGAGGACAATTCACAAATTTAACCTATTGAAAAATGTGTTAAAAGCCTTTAAATTTTAAAACTAACAGTATGTACTGATAACATCAGTGTGAAAATGTACTGCTATAATCATCTCCATTTTAAAATATCTGTTAGTGAAAATGTTGGCCCTCTGAAGATTTTTGTCAACCATATCAGATTTCTGCATAAACATCATTCAATCAGGTATCAACGAGGTTAGCTATATCACAAGAACTTCTGTCTCACTTTCTGGTTTCTGAAAAGGTGTGAATGCTGCTAAACTACCAGTAAGCTTTCTGCTTTATGATAAATTCTGATTATTCACATTATTTGATTTGAGGGACAGCACTGGACTTTCACCCTGGAGGCCAGTGTTTACTTCCTGTACAGTATGTATGTAGAACCAAACCATGAAGTTGTTTTCTAAACCCAAACACTTTTTTTTGTGGACGTCTCAGTGTTGGACGCAAGAGGATTCTTAGTGAATAATATGTAGAAGTGAAAGTCCACTGACAATGTGGCAATGTGTATTTCTATGAATCAGGT
Organism: Epinephelus lanceolatus; assembly: GCF_041903045.1. NCBI lineage: Eukaryota > Metazoa > Chordata > Actinopteri > Perciformes > Serranidae > Epinephelus > Epinephelus lanceolatus. Next base: position 4,663,719 of record NC_135745.1, on the reverse strand, counting down.
TTCTCAGCAGTATACAAAGTACACTGCTTAAAAAAGAATCAAGGGAACACTGAATGGTCACAGTGTAATACCAAGTCAGTTCAACTTAAGGGATATCAATCTGTCCATTTAGGAAGCAGAAATGATTGTGAATCACCTGCTTTGGTGCAAATGAAAGTGACAACAGGTGCAATGGAGAGGCAAAGGCAAGACAACCCCCAAAAAGGGAATGGTTTAACATGTGATGACCACAGACAGTTGCTCTCTCCTTAACCTTCCTCACTGATTCTTCTCTAGTTTTGTGTTCTGCTAGTGTCCTTGTCACTACTGGTGTGGTCGCAAGAAGGTTGGTTGTATCTCTCAGCACAGTCTCAAGAGTGTGGAGGAGACCAAGTGATGGTCTGTGGAGGCATATCCTTCGAGGGTCACACAGACCTCCATGTCATAGCCAATGGTACCCTGACTGCTTTTAGGTACTGGGATAAAATCCTCAGAGCGACTGTCAGACCTTACGCTGGTGCAGTGGGCCCTGGGTTCCTCCTGGTGCAGGACAATGCCTGGCCTCATGTGGCCATAGTGTGTAGGCAGTTCCTGGATGACGAATGCATTGATGCCACTAACTGACTTGTTCCCCTGACCTAAATCCAATTGAGGACCTACAGTACGGCACGTTATGTATCGGTGCATCCAACGCAGCCAAGTACCACCACAGACTGTCCAGGAGCTCACTGATGCCCAGATACAGGTCTGGGAGGAGATCCCCCAGGACACCATCCACTGAGTCATCCGGAGCATGCCCAGATGTTGTCAGGAGTGCATACAGGCATGCGAGCCATACACACTACTGAGTCACATTATGAGTTGCTGTGATAAAATTCACACAAGTTGGATCAGCCTGTGATTCAGTTTTTTTACTTTGATTTTTGGAGTGATTTTGAATCCAGCCCTTAATGATTCAGATTTCTTTATTGACACTGTACAAACATACAAAGAAATTCAGGTGCACTCAAGGACTGGGCTCATGTATAAAAATAAGTAATAAATAGTAATAAAATAGTAATAAAAATAAATCCTCCATTCCACTCACATTCTACATTAGGCTGACCAAACGTCCTCTTTTGCCTGGACATGTCCACTTTTCATGTCCTGTCCGGGGCGTCCAGGGGGTGTTTATAAATTGATGATAATGTCCGGTTTTCCTTGTGTGTGTGTTAGAGTGCGGCACGGGCCGACGACGGGAGGTCCGAGGCTTCCAGAGAGGAGAGAGGTAGAAACAAACAGCCAATGTGTGTCTGTGTGTGTTATGTTCATGTGTTGTCACGTAAATAACAGTCCCCAAACAATAAACAGGACAGACAATAGGATTTTACTTATTTTTACACTACATTTTCACTGAAAGCTGACCGAATCCGACCCGAGTCCGAATACAATTAATAAATTTTTGACCGAACCCAGAACGACCCGTCGGGTAGGCCTACCGTCAGGCTCGGATCGGGTAGCCACACTCTGTTGTGTGTATGTGTCCCCTATTTATAGGGGCCTATCTGAATTTCTGTCTTTAAGAGATATTATTTTGTAATATAACTGAATTTTCTATCCATACAGTACATATAAACTTTAAATATATTAAAATTATAAGGCATCTTTGAGTAAACTGTGAGTATCATTTTAGTAGGCTATCTTGTGGCTGGGCCAAGTGTCCTCTTTTTTGGAAATCAAAATATGGTCATCCTATTCTACATAAATGTAATACACTCATTGCCAATGTATGCAGTTGCACTGCAGCCCATTTCAACTGCATACATTGGCAGCCCATTTCAACTGCCAATGTATGCAGTTGAAATGGGCTGCAGTGCTTTGATGATTTTGGTTTCCATTGACTGTTGTTACGTCATTTTGTTCTCAACAAATTATACAGTGCAAATCTGTAGCGGTTTTCTACTTGAATAAGTCTTTAATCAAGATCTGATGTATGATTTATGCGTTCCCCTAATTTTTGAGCAGTGTAATTAAAATGAGTTCCACCTTTACCACCTGCAACATTCAAGTCATGAACACATCAATGCACCAATAATTATAATCCAGTGATATAACATGTCTGAAATTGGCCAAATTCTGCATAAGGGGTTCTTTTGCTTTTGGTACTAAAAGTATATTTTGATGCTAATACTTTTGTACTTTCACTTCTTTACTGCTTTTACATGTTACAGAGTATTTCTGAACTATAGTATTGCTACTTTTACTCAAGTATAAGATCTGAATACTTCTTCCGCCACTGCTTTCAAATCCTTCAAAAATCTAATGTTGTAGGTCATGCATACAAAACAGTTTTGACCAACAAACATCAATGATCTTCTCATTAGACTTGTTTAATTTGAGTTATTCTGCTGAAATGAAATGAAGCGTTTAGTCCCTGTCAGTGGTGTAGTGTGGCTGTGGGGAGTGTGGGATGGAGGTACAGGCTAGATGATGAGTGACACGGTGAATGTGCATTCCACTTGATTTGCTCTGTGCTTCAATTCACTGATGGTAGTCCTTTCATCCTATTAGCTCCGAATTCCTATAACTGGGTCTCTAAATGCGTGGGCCCCCATATCAGGGCTGGCCCCTGCTGGGAGGGCATATGGGCTGCTTTGTTGGCAGGAAGGGAGTGTGTGTGCAGGGTCCACCAATCACTGCCCTCGCCTAGGGAGTTAAACAAATTGATTGGCAGGCTAGTGGTGGCCAGTTCCAGACACTGTGGTCCCTATTCATCACAACACAGAGCTCAGAAAGCTCGGCAGTGAACAAGCTGAAAGGCCTGAGGCATACTGAGAGGAGTCGTAAAAGGGGATTAGCTTTTCTTTAAACATACACTTCCACATTTTGTTACAACACACAGCAGAACTTTAAATCCTTAAATTTACTTCCAGTTCAAAGTGGATGTTTGGAATTCAACTGTGAACATCAGCAGTGAGCTGTTAGGAGATCTGAGATTTTGGAGGTAGTGCTAGGGGCTAGCCATCTTTCAAATGTTTTATTATTTATTCTAACCTTTATTCAGCCAGGAAACAGTGCCCCACTGTGCCTCATAGACCTTTACATTCAGGATTGTCTTCCAGTACCCAGTTGGAGTAGCCCAGTGCAACCACAGTGCTTTACTGGGTATGTCTCCAACCAAATGTTGCAATGTTTTTTTCAGCACATTTCCCAAAACTCAGGAAAAAAATAAAGAAAATATGCCAGTGAGACTGCAGATGAGCGCATTTCACTGCTGCATTCCACTTTTGGAATACATATAATATAAGACACAGGGTAGCCTATTTATTTTATTTCATTTATCATCTTTCTGGCCTCTCTGTTATGGACTGTAACACAGTTGTGCTGAGGTGAAAGAAAGACCACTTTCTTGTTCAGAACTCAATGTTTTTATGTTCATATGATATAGAATCAAATGCTCAAGCGACAACAATAAAATAATTAGGTTACACTGACATAAACTTCCTGTCAGAGGTGTTAAAAAACTGTTAAAAAAAGTTGAGTGAGTGACTTGGGGTTTACAGTGTGTACAGTTGTTATGAATGAGGAAATGATAGAGATGTTTATTTCTGCTGTGAAGTTGGGCATTTTAACATGGGGGTCTATGGGGATTGACAAGCCCTATGAGCCAGCCTCAAGTAGTTATTCAAAAAACTGCAGTATTTGCCACTTTCGTGTTTGCCTAATTTTTCAGCCCTGCAGGTTGCTGCTTGGCCTTTATTCAGTTTAATGACAAAATCCACAGAGTCAACACAGATAATGGAAGATAACATTAAAATGTTACATTTGATTTGATGTATAGACCGTACATTTTACTGTAGTTAGGCCTACTTCAGAGGTAGTGCAGGATGACATTGTTCTTGCTGTTTGGTTCTGCTTACCAGTACCTCGTAAGTACCCAGTACTTATAGAAATACCATCGGTATAAGTTATTTCTATTTTCCTCTGATATTCTATATTGTTACTCTCTTGTTCTACTGTATCTTCATTTAAGTACCAGTAAAGAAAGTATTTTATATGTACTGATTCATATGACAATGTTGCACTGTAAGTTATGAGAAAATACACCATAAGGATCAGGTATTTACACTGTAAATAACTGTAATTATTAATTAAATTTAAATTTAATTGTTACTGCAACAAAAAAATGTTTTTGTCTTGCAACACATCAGAGCAACTTTTGGGACAGTTGCTGTATTTTCCAGAAATTTGTCATGAATGATAAATAGGATTAAAGATCCCAACATTTCACCAAGACATTTAGGAGATGTGTGCGAATGTGACAGGCTGGTAGAGCATACAAGTTGCAGCTAATAGCTTTATTGACGTTTGAACTTTGAAGTTTTTAGATGTTGAAAAATCATTTTGGAAATGTGTTTCTGCTGAGTCAGCCCATCCACTGTGAACAATAAGTAGAAACATAAAACTTTTGACACCGCAACCAGTATGAAGTTTCATGCAAATGGATATGTTGCCTATAAGACATCCCTGAATCTCTTGCATGCGATCCAGAATGCTGTTACACAGCTTTTGGCCATGTCCTCCATAAGGTCTCATGTAAAACTGATCTTGATTCTTTACACTGGCTCCCCATCAATATAATCTAATTTAAGATTCTTGTGATCACCTGTAAAGCTCGGCATGTTCAGACCAGGGTCAGGAAACTGCAGGGACACCAACAGGGATTTTTGGCCCTCCAAAAAGATTGGCCCCCACCACCTCAGCCCATGCCAGCCCTGTGTAATTGCTGTAACTACACCTCCAGAGCCCAATCAACCCAAACAAAGATTTAAAAAAAATCTTTCTAAGCCTGCAACTTTCTTGATGTCCTAATACTTAACTGTATGACATTGCGAAAATATAAGTCAGTACAGATGTGCATGCAACATTATACACACAGTGGAATTCAATATTTGATCCAAGACCAATACCCTCTGTAAGAAATGTGCTAAATGCCATGTTCTCTTAATATCATTTTAAGATATTTTCTGCTTTTATTAGATAGGGCAGATTTAGTGAGGGGGGAGAAAGAGGGGGAATGATCTGCAGCAAAGTGCCATGGGTTTGAATTGAATGTGCAGCCTCTGCAACAAGGACACAGCCTTTGTACATGGGGTATCTGCTCTGCCAGGTAAGCTAGTGGGTGCCCCATAAATATAATTTTAACAGTGAGATTCTTAAATTGAAAATTTTCTGAAAATTAATAAATAGCTATACATACTTTAACATCCTCAACTGAAATAAATGAACAGTTTCATCTACAAAGAAAATGATATAAGCAACAGATTTTTTTTTTTTAACGAAATAAACACACTGACTACAAAATAAGCAGCTGTAAAAGTAGAAATGGAAATGAAAAACAAAATGTATATGACAATATATCAGTCCCTCCAGAAAAGGAGGTAGTAGTTTTAAAAAAATCAGTTTTTCTCCTTTTGTCATTAGCTGCAATTTTTGTCATTTGCCGAAATTTCCCACAAAAAAATCACAGAAAAAATGGCACAATTTTTATCACAATTTTTTTTAAAAATTGTCCACAAATTCAAGGGGTTTTTGCCGTGAGATCCTGGAGGGATCTTACACAGTGATGGTATTTCAGTTCAATTCAATTTTATTTATAAAGCCCAATATCACAAATCACAATTTGCCTCACAGGGCTTTACAGCATACGACATCCCTCTGTCCTTAAGACCCTCACAGCGGATAAGGAAAAACTCCCCAAAAAAAACCCCTTTAACGGGGAAAAAAAAAACGGTAGAAACCTCAGGAAGAGCAACTGAGGAGGGATCCCTCTTCCAGGACGGACAGACGTGCAATAGATGTCGTACAGAACAGATCAGCATAATAAATTAACAGTAATCCATATGACACAATGAGACAGAGAGAGAGAGAGAGAGAGAGAGAGAGAGAGAGAGAGAGAGATGCAGGTAATGACAGTAGCTTACAACAACATTAATGAAAGTAATAATATTATAGTTATAGTTCTGGCTACTGTGGTACAACATGTTGAAAGCATGCATTAATATCTGACAGTATACTTGTGTGACAATAGTCATATGTGTATAATAACAGTAGAAGTATGACCAATGACTAATGATGGCAGCAGCAGCAGGAGGCATCTGGCAGGACCATGGCAGCAGCACAACCACACACGTCATGCTGTCCAGGCACCGCTGCGGTATGAGTTAATCTGAGAGACAGTGGAGCACAAAGGCTCCGGAGAAGAAGCCGAGTTAGTGACATCCAGAATGGCCGAGTTAGCAAGATGCAGTAATAGGATGAGAGAGAGAGAGAGAGAGAGAGAGGGAGCCCGGTGTATTATAGGGGGTATGTAAAAATTACATTTATACGGGAACTGTGTATAAGTTCAATTTTGAGGTACTTTTTGATTGTTTACTTTTTTTGCTGTGAAAAAAAAAAGAATTGTTTGGTTTTAATAGAACCCTGTAAATTAGCCCATTAAATGGCCCTGTTCATTGTTAAGTGGAAACCAGCAGCTGTGGTAATTATGATGAGAAAAAAGGAGGAAGTCAGGTAAAGTACTGTTAGTTAAACTGAATTCCATAACTGTGTATAGTTTGGCAAAGAGGTGAAAACTAGTATTCATCTAATCTATGACTATGGGTATACAATGTTAGTAAGTCATAAATGAGCTTTCTTACAGTAATCCATCAAGTCTGCAGTTGTCATCCCAGAAACAGATCTAAAAAGACAAAGCATGGATATGATGGGGGAAATCCTGTTAACCCAATAGTTACTAATTCTTGTTACAGATCTAAAAAGCATCAGTAAAATATATTTTTTTTAACAATTAGTAAAGCCATGAGTTACTACTTATGGACACTTTATAAAGGCTGTCTTGAAACAAAGTGATATCATTGTCTCTCCCACCTCTGTGGTGCTGCTGGTGGCAGTCCAGTGGGCCCACACTGTGGCCCGATGAAAGCCGGTCAGACAGGAGTGGTCATCTGTTGATGCCAAGGTGAATGGCTCAGTGCCCACACAGATTATACAGACCAGCAATTAGCCAGGGCCAGTCAGCCAGCAAGACATCAACACATGGACAACAACTACAACTGGCCAACCAAGCACGGCATACCACACAACACAACACAACCACACACAACCACACAACCACACACACACACACACACACACACAGATGCTAGGCACTAATCCCTGAGTGATCGTTGTGTTATTTCCTTTGTTGGGGCTGTTTATGATGCTCTGTCATGCCTCTGACTGCGTGCAGTTAGCATTCACACACTCGGCCTCATGAAGCGTGACTTCTGACACTGACTGAATTGATTTTTCCTCCCCTCCTTTTTATTTCCTTTTCTTTGCGTTCCACTGTGTCGTTTTGCCAACCTGAATGAAAGCGGGTGTTATGGAGGCCTTTGTCGCCTCTGCTGTATTGAAGAGGTTCTGGACTCCTTCCAGCAGAGGCAGAAAAGCTCCCTTTCACTTTATGAAAAAAGTGGAGATTTCCTTTACTCTGATATGATCTCTGCTCACAAAACAGGGTTGAAGTCTTTCACAGTGAATGAAACCAAACTGACAGAGACAGAGGGAGTACAGGAGGTGCGCGCACACACACACACACACACACACACACACACACACACACACACACACCATCACATTTGTCACACTGCCAGAAAGTTATGAGAGGTTCTAGAGGGTTGTGTATGCGTCCTCTGTGCGGGCCTGATTTTTCACTATGCTCCTGACAGATGATGTGACACTGCTAACACACACACCAGCAAATATGCACGCTCACTTTCATTCTCACCTGGGTCTCCTTGAAACACAGAATGTGCCAGACAGTAGTGTTTCTGGGATTAATATTATGGAGGCTGGCTCAAACCAGAGGAACTTAGTAACTCAGAGAATATATGGAAGGCAGATATAGACCAAATCACTTTGATGTTGCAGTACAACAACAACAACAACAATCACTGGTGGGTAACTGGCACTTGAGTTCAGTTGTGGAGATATGTGAAATTGGCAGACTTGCTTATTCCTGCTGTCATTTTCAGTCAGACCAGCAACTCAGTGTTCTGCATAGTAAAATAACTGTTTTTGTAAATGGAGTCTGGTGGCCTTGAGATAAAGGCTTCAGTTCCCCATCAGAAACCGCTGTCAGAGAACAAGGTAAAATGGTGGCAATACTGAAAATATAGCATACATTTAAACTGTATTGATTTTTGTATTGGACCTTTTTTTAGGTGCCTAAAAACTGAACAATTATTTCATTTAATGCATGGTACACTGGGGCATTACATTGGAAGTTATAATAAATAAACACTGTGATTTGGTCTATGCTGGCAGAATCAGGGGTTGAGGTTCCATTTAAGTGGCCCTCTTAGCTGATCACTTTATTTAGTTAAATAATCCCAGAAATAGACTGTAGCCTATCCGTCTACCACCAACACTGACTAAGGAAAGACAATGCCACACACTAGCTTCCAATAAACTTTGGAATGCATTTTTGGACAAAACAAGGACTATAGATTTTTTCCTAAATCTCCCCCATTGGAAGCACATTAAAAGTACATCTTTAAATGACCTATATGAACAGGAGGGATGATTACATCAAGACATGCCTCTTTCAGTGTTCAAACTGTATTGTTTTAAGACTGACTTGAAAAAATGTGAGTTTTAAAATGGCTTTTCAAAATTGGAGTGGAAAACTCTGGCTTTTGGAAAATGATAATGTAAGCCTGGTTGGGGACTGTTTCATAGCATAAACATTTAGGCTTAAGAGTGTGAGGACCAATTCATGAGTTGTAATTGTATCACAGTTAAACATTTTCTCTTGCAATAAACACCAATGTTAGCAAGGTTGTTTCACCTAGAACACCTTTCAAAGTCATACCCAAAGTAAACTGAAAGCTGATCTTGTTCCATTTTTAGTACATATACATGCATGGTCTCATTTGAAAAGAAACAGTGAAGTTTTTTCCCCAACAGTCAGAATCACTGTAAGTGTGTCTGTGAATTATATAAGTTTCAACTTACTGAAATAAAGAAACAATATCACAGAAAATTAACATTTTACCTACAGTACAGGCCAAAAGTTTGGACACACCTTCTCATTCAATGCGTTTTCTTTATTTTCATGACTATTTACATTGTAGATTCTCACTGAAGGCATCAAAACTATGAATGAACACATGTGGAGTTATGTACTTAACAAAAAAAGGTGAAATAACTGAAAACATGTTTTATATTCTAGTTTCTTCAAAATAGCCACCCTTTGCTCTGATTACTGCTTTGCACACTCTTGGCATTCTCTCCATGAGCTTCAAGAGGTAGTCACCTGAAATGGTTTCCACTTCACAGGTGTGCCTTATCAGGGTTAATTAGTGGAATTTCTTGCTTTATCAATGGGGTTGGGACCATCAGTTGTGTTGTGCAGAAGTCAGGTTAATACACAGCCGACAGCCCTATTGGACAACTGTTAAAATTCATATTATGGCAAGAACCAATCAGCTAACTAAAGAAAAATGAGTGGCCATCATTACTTTAAGAAATGAAGGTCAGTCAGTCCGGAAAATTGCAAAAACTTTAAATGTGTCCCCAAGTGGAGTCGCAAAAACCATCAAGCGCTACAACCAAACTGGCACACATGAGGACCGACCCAGGAAAGGAAGACCAAGAGTCACCTCTGCTTCTGAGGATAAGTTCATCCGAGTCACCAGCCTCAGAAATGGCAAGTTAACAGCAGCTCAGATCAGAGACCAGATGAATGCCACACAGAGTTCTAGCAGCAGACCCATCTCTAGAACAACTGTTAAGAGGAGACTGCGCGAATCAGGCCTTCATGGTCAAATAGCTGCTAGGAAACCACTGCTAAGGAGAGGCAACAAGCAGAAGAGATTTGTTTGGGCCAAGAAACACAAGGAATGGACATTAGACCAGTGGAAATCTGTGCTTTGGTCTGATGAGTCCAAATTTGAGATCTTTGGTTCCAACCGCCGTGTCTTTGTGAGACGCAGAAAAGGTGAATGGATGGATTCCACATGCCTGGTTCCCACTGTGAAGCATGGAGGAGGAGGTGTGATGGTGTGGGGGTGTTTTGCTGGTGACACTGTTGGGGATTTATTCAAAATTGAAGGCACATGCCATCCCATCCGGTTTGCGTTTAGTTGGACGATCATTTATTTTTCAACAGGACAATGACCCCAAACACACCTCCAGGCTGTGTAAGGGCTATTTGACCAAGAAGGAGAGTGATGGAGTGCTGCGGCAGATGACCTGGCCTCCACAGTCACCGGACCTGAACCCAATCGAGATGGTTTGGGGTGAGCTGGACCACAGAGTGAAGGCAAAGGGGCCAACAAGTGCTAAACACCTCTGGGAACTCCTTCAAGACTGTTGGAAAACCATTTCAGGTGACTACCTCTTGAAGCTCATGGAGAGAATGCCAAGAGTGTGCAAAGCAGTAATCAGAGCAAAGAGTGGCTATTTTGAAGAAACTAGAATATAAAACATGTTTTCAATTATTTCACCTTTTTTTGTTAAATACATAACTCCACGTGTTCATTCATAGTTTTGATGCCTTCAGTGAGAATCTACAATGTAAATAGTCATGAAAATAAAGAAAACGCATTGAATGAGAAGGTGTGTCCAAACTTTTGGCCTGTACTGTATATTTTTCTAAGGTTTTGTCCAGGTGCTTTTTAAAAAAAGAGGGTAAAACAATGTGTAATTATGAGTGAAAAACTAAGCAACACAGACAGAAATGTCTATTTAGGAGCTTACTGTATATAAAAATACTTCTAGAAAACCTAATTTGATTAGTAAGACTGCTTCTTCCCTTATGACAACAGAGGAGGTATTTGTTTATCATTTCAATACATTTATAATAGTCAGTGGTGACAACAAGGGGTTCACTACTGTGAAGCTTTAGGGTGTCACTGACTGCCGGCCCCATAAGTCTAGGGTAAGTTTGACAATTCACTGGCTTTTTAAATACCTCAGAAATTCAGGAAACATGTTCTTTCAGCTCAGACTCTGGTTGGCTATGGAGGCCATAACAACAGATTTGAAGCTCCGGTTGGCTCAAGTAAGGTGTCAATGAAAAGTCCAGCAGCACGCCTCAAGGAGTAGAGAACTGGCTCAGCAGGGTGGACAAGTCAGGACTGCCAGGGAAATTCAAGTGCTGGATTTACCAACATGGCATCCTGCCCTGCATTCTCTGGCCTCTGCTGGTTTATGATGTACCTATCACATCAGTAGAGGAAATGGAGAGGAAAATCAGTTGATACCTTTGCAGGTGGCTCGGCTTACCATGCAGCCTATGCAACACAGCTCTGTATCCTGCAGCTTCCATTCAACGTTATCACAGAGGAGATCTCCTGGACTAGAGAGGGAATACTGTACTGAGACTCTGCAGTCTCAGCAGCTGCCCCAGGGCAAGGAGTGGAGATGAATTGTTCGGGGGAAGTGAGAGCAGCAGTTGGTGAGGTAAGAACAAGCAGAATCATAAGCATGAGCAGCAGGGGGCATGGATGAGATGGGAGGGTGCGATGGAGCAAAAGCTCACCTGATTGACATGTGGCAAGCAGAGGCCCAGTGCATAAATTTCCCCTTTCAAACAGTGTACGACACCCCTCCTAGCCCGGCAAACCTCAAAGTCTGAAGCAAGGCTGATGTAGTTGCCTGTCCCCTCTGCTCTGGGAGAGGATCACTTGAGCATATCCTGAGCAGCTGCCCGAAGCCCCAAGAAGCACATGTCTTTCAACAAGGCAGGTAAGCAGCCCAGACCACAACCAAGAGCTGCTGAAACACTCCACAGCAGAGGACTGGCAGCTGATGGTTGATCTGGGCAATCAACCAAGTTCCCAGCACACATCACAGTGACATCTTTGCGACCTGATATCATCATCCTGTCAGAGGCCAGTAAAGAACTTGCCCTGATAGAACTGACTGTGCCCTGGGAAAGGAAGAACGCCAAGTACCAGGGACTGGCGGATGAATGCCGTAGGCAAGATTAGAAAACACACTGCTATCCAGCAGGAGTAGGCAGCAGGGGATTTGCTGGTCTGTCTCTCTTCCAAACCTACACCCAGCTGGGCCGATGAAGAAAAAAGACATCAGGGCTGCAACAGACGTAGCAGAGAGAGCCTTCAGGTGGCTTTGGATAGAGGCTGGGTCACCTGGGTGCGTCTTCTCGAATCGCAACCCAGTTTAGATCGCCACGCCCACTTCCGCATATGCAGAGCCCTGATGGGAACGTCGGGAACCTCCAAGCTACCTCGAATAAGGGCTAGTCAGCCAGCTAGCTAACTTGGCCTGTTTTGGTTTACCCCGTCAAACATGTTTCTGTAATACCAAAAATCCCAAATGTCATCCTAAACTGAGATAAGATTTCAGACATAGGAAGTGCCTGTAATGAAGCCCCAGGAAACAGATTCTTCTTATTTCATCACCCATCACACTGAAATCAACGTTTCAGCAATTACTAGTTTGTGTCTCCCTTGAAAGAAAAATCCTCTAATCAACAGCCTTTATTCCTCAACATTATGAAACTGTTTCCATTCAGCTTTTCAAATTCAAATAAATAGTCAAATGGAAACTCAGCTATTGCAGCCTCACTTTACAGGAGTCTCCTTATCTATCTCAACAAACAGCAGAATACACATATACACAAACACATACACAGTATGTTTGTTTGTGTGTGTGTGTGTGTGGTGGGGGGGGGGTAGGCCCAGCTGCCAATGTTGGCCTTCTACAAAGCACTGACCTGAGTGACATCCAGCCGCAGTATGAGGCACATTATCCACCTCAACAAACAGACCCCCTGAGAGAAAGACAGAGAGAGAGAGAGAGAGAGAGAGAGAGAGAGTGTGTGTGTGTGTGTGTGTGTGTGAGAGAGAGAGAGAGAAAGAGAGACAGAGAGAGGGGGGAGAGAGGGAGGAGGAGAGGTAGAGAGAGCAAGAAATTATTATTTTAAAATTGAATTATAATTATTTCCATAGAAGCCTCTCCTGACAATTGAGAACCTTAGGTTAATTCAGAACCAGTTCATGAGATGTATGGAAGGATTGGAAGTGGAGGTGAGAAGCTACATATTGTTTGCTATTGTTGAAAGATGGGGATAAATTTATGCAGTTGTGGGACTATTTGACAAAGAGATAAGGTTGGAACCAGATGAAAATTCAAATAATGTGATTCAGGTGATTGTGGATGCATTTTGAGAGTTGAAGAAAATACATTTAAAAAGAACTAGAAAATATGAGATGGAACATTTAGACATGACACCAACTAAAATGCCTAAATAGAAGTACCTTGTATAAATATTGAAACTGTTTCTGACAGCCAATTATTGATACATTTTTTACTTTTTGGTGCGTGTATTTTATTGTATTATTATAACAACAATAGTAAAAACTTTATTTGTCTAGCAGTAAAAATAATGTAAAAATGATGAAGCTAAAAAACATGTACAAGGTATAAAACTGCATAAAACAATCCATTCAGAAAAATCCAAATAACAAAAATGGGTTTTGAGAAGAGATTTAAAAGAGGTCACTGAGTTTGTCTGTCTGAGATCCTCAGACAGGGAGTTCTGCAGCTGAAGGGCCTGGACAGCAAATCTTGGTCACCTTTAATGACCAGTTGTTATATTTGGAACCATCTGTAGAGCCTTGTGGGAGAATCTCAGGCAGTGGTCAGGCTTGTAGGGAATTAACAGATTGCAAATGAAGGCAGGAGCCTGACCATTCAAGGCTTTAAAAACAAGCAGTAAAATCTCAAAATCAATTCTAAAAGTCACAGGTAACATGTGAAGGGCAGTGAGGATCGCTGTGATGTGGTTGCTTCTCTTAGTAGACATTAAAAGCCTGTCAGCAGCTTTTTGTATGAGTTCCAGTCTTTGGATGTTTTGCCTGCTGATGCCAGAATAAAGTGCTTTGCAGTAACTGAGTCTGGAGGAGATAAAAGCATGGATCACCTTTTCTAAATCTGCAGAGAAAAGTAATGACCTGATCTCCATTAAATGCCTCAGTTGGGCAAAGCAGGACTGCACCACTTTAGTACCCTGGGCATCAAAAAACAGGGCTGAGTCTTTTTTGATGTTATTAGATAGGGCACCCAGACTGCAAGAGATACTGTTGGTAGTAGCTTCAACAGGACATACAGCTGCATATTATCTGCATAGCAATGAATATCTATTCTGTGTTTATGCATGATTTGCCCTAGGGGTAACATATATATAGTAAATAGGAGGGGACCCAGCATACAGTAGACTCCTGAGGGACCCCATAATAGAGAGGTGCATTAGGGGAGGAGGCATCTCCAGTGACACAAACAATGTTTTTCAGGCAGTTGATCAAGATATTGTGGTCCACTGTGTCAAAGGCTGAGGTGGGTTTAAGAAGAATTAAAATGGACAACAGAATTGAGTCAGCGGCAAGCGATAAGTCATTGGAGACCTTAAACATATCTGTGAAAACTCAATAAAAACTTAAGTTGAAAAAAAAAAAGCAACAGAAAAAGTTGTCAGGAATGAAAAAACTGAGATCAGCTGAGAAAGAAGTTAAGACCCTGGCTACTTCCTTACCTCCACACAACTGACCAACCTTCTCCTCTCAGGATGGTGGGGGGAGGGGGCTTCCAAACCTTTTGGACCATCTGACATGCAGTTCTGAAGAAACATACTGGCTTCTTAAAGCTACAGTCTCATAACACCCCCAGAGTCACTGGCCGCTTGTCATCTTGAACAGTATGTACATGCACAATTAAAGAGAGGAGCTGAACACTCAGTGCAGATTGCAAACACTCTGCCGTGTTTGACAACACTTGTATATTTGACTACTGTCAGGCAATGTGTGGGAGCTCCCTGAGAGAAGACAAACAGCATACAGGTGGATTCGCAGCTTTCAAGGGCCTCTTTATCTAGCACAAATGTTTGCTGCCATTCAGCATGCTTATGGAACATAGCCAGTTACTTTAAGGGCTCCAGAGGTAATGTTAACAAGACTGATATCTGTCAGTGATTGATGAGCTGTTACTACAGGGGCAGCCTTTACCCACTCTGATATTTGTCCACTATTTTAGGCAAATGTCACCCACACAAACAGAGAAGACTGTAATCCCACTGGACACTTATTAATGTTGAAATGTTCAATGCACTGTTCTTACATTTTCCTACAAAAACTAATGCACCAAAATGTGTGAAAAATTTGTCCCATAATTATGAGCAAGTAATTTGTGCACATATTATGGAAAGCTGCAATTATATGACCAATGCACTGGCAGGAGTGTAAACTTTGAGTCATTTCAAGGTATCATGTGCCTCTTCATCAACCTAACCTCCATAACTTACTTTATGTCAATTAAGTAACTTAACGTTGAGGACGTAACCTCACCCATAATTCCTAGAATATCATATATCGTGTGTGCATTTTTGTAGGATAGCATACAAACCATACTATGACAATACATTGCTTCAACCAATATCAGTTATTTTTTAGTTCTTTAGTCCCACCTGTAGGTGCTATATATCAACCAAAAATGTATTGATTTGTCAGACTGGACTGACATTGATTCTTGAGTGTACTGGACAATGTTTTGTTTGTACTCAGCTCCATGTGGACAGCTCCATACAGACTGACTCACAACATACTCACGATCTACAGACCAGAGGCACTTGAGGAAGTTATGACAGAAAACAGTGCAGTTACAGAACTTATTTCCTCTATGTGCATTTTTTTTTGCCTGGACCATAGCAAAGCGGGGTCAGCCCTAAAATGCGAAAACCACTCCCATATTTACTGAGGCATCCACACTAATACATTTTTGTTTTACAACGCATAGCTATCGCTACATTTACACCTCGTGACAACACTACTCCGCCGTATTTGAACCCTTAAAACTGAGAACTTTCATAATGCTGACCCCAGTTTAGTTTAAAAACTCCAAGCTGCAGCCAAGCTGCAGCCCCCAGGGCTGAAAAATGAAGCAACCTTCGAAGTGCTAAAAGCTGCAGACTGTGCAGCCCCTCAGTTACAAGCAGTGTTGGAAAACACTGATAATTTTATGTGAAACTGTCTTATTCAGTGTTTTTACCGGTTTAAATCACTGGGTGAGTTTGTTTTGGAGAAAAAAAAGACCTTTGCAGATAAGTCAGCTCCTGGTAAAAGCCTCCCCAATGTCTGGATCTTAAGTTATCAGGTATGCACATATTATTAGGTCTTAGGCTAGCAGCCTTTCTCCGACAAGCCAAACAGCATCAGAAAAAAAACTGATTTGTAACGCGAAACTGCTTAATTCAGTGTTCTTACCGGTTTAAATCAGCGGCCCATTTGTTTTGGAGAGGAAGAGACCTTTGCAAATAATTCAGCTTCCACTAAAAACCTCCTGATCAATAAACACTGTAGGAATTCTTACCAGGAGAAATTTCAGTTGGTTGCAACATGGAAACCTCACTGCTAGATGCCACTAAATCCCCTAACTCTTCCACACTGTCCTTTAAATTTGAAGTTTTTGGTTTCAAGCAGACATCACAAATATTTTGGCCATATTACTTTTATCAAGGTGGCATTAGAGATTTTGCCAAAATGTAAATGTTCATGTTTCTAGTCAGATTTCATTTGCTCTAAAAATGGACTAGTACCTGTGGTGATTTATAATGCTGTGTGGTTCACTGGCTAATGGGTGTGTTCACAGGACACTATCATGGTCTGGGTTAAGTGTTCATCATTCCATTTAGAGCATGTTAGCCAATTTGACTGGATGAAACCTCATAACTCCCTCCACTGGCATTTTGTCCTAGTGGTCATCAATGAGCTGAGGAGTATTAACTTCAAATTACCAGCTCAGTGTTAACCTCAGAAAATGTAGAGTCAAAAGGAAAGCAAAGGGCTGCCTGCTACAGGCTATTTTTCTACACTGGTGTGAATAACTTAGGGAGCTGGATGCAAACATGCACTAGAACTCTGAACTCAGTGTTCTGGAGGTCAGAACCTAGTCAGGACACTGAGAGGATGAAGAGAGGCCCTCTGGGTTTATCAAAAAACCAAGTGACAAGGGACAATTGGGCTTGGACGCACGCAAACACACCATTCAAACATTTCCATTAACCTCTGAAGTACCTCTTTTCTGTCCCAAAACCTTTTTACCCCAAGACAAAGGTCAAGCATCAGTGCAGAGGTTTAGTGTATTGTCCAGTGACCCATGTCAAGATCAGGGCAGGGCGTGAGCCAGTAGTGTTCAGTGATGGTCGACCAGTCTTGGCTGTGTAAAGAGTGATTG
Source organism: Epinephelus lanceolatus (assembly GCF_041903045.1). Classification (NCBI taxonomy): domain Eukaryota; kingdom Metazoa; phylum Chordata; class Actinopteri; order Perciformes; family Serranidae; genus Epinephelus; species Epinephelus lanceolatus. The sequence continues at coordinate 4,646,460 of NC_135745.1, read as the reverse complement.
ACGGGTCGACAGATATAGTGCATGTTGTGCTCCATGTTGACGTTTGATCCCCTGTGAAGTTTAATGGCTGGGTTAGGCTGAAAAATTATGATGTGTTGTACATTGTTTTCTAATAACATTCTGGCCCCTGACTTGGAGTTACAAAAGGTTTATACGCTCAGTTAAGATTAAGGAAAGGCCTTGGTTAGGTTAGAAGAAATTATTAGAGTTGGTAGGGGATCGAACATGACCATACCATGCATGACAAGGAGAAGACACAGAGATTTAAATAATAGTGGAACGGAATGAAACAGTAATATATTAAAAAGAATTCTCCATCCATGTCAGAATGTTACTATTACAGTTGCCACACTGACCACTGCTGTCTGCAATGCTGCTGCCATATAAAGGTACAATATTATGACCTCATCTGCTGTTTCCTCATTTGTTATTGTGTAAAACCTTTGAATGTGCCCTTTAGTACCATCTATTGACTGTTTCCATGCCATCATAAAGGACAAATGGAAATATGAGGGCAGTGATATTTACAAAGTTTGGTTGTATCTATTTTCATATGTAAAGCAAGTATAAATGAGCCCTAAGGAGTTGGATATTCAGTTTCTTCAATTTGTTTTAATGGTTTTAAGCCTGTTTTTCACTGGTAAAAATTAGCATTATCACAGTTAACCACAGGTGCAAACGCACTGTGCTAACCAAGCTAACAGCTGGTGTTAGCGTTATCTTAACCTTCTTGTCCAAATATGATGACTTCTAGCTCCAAAAATCCAAGATGACTACAGTTGAAATGCAGAACTCAAGGCTTCAAAACGGGCTATGACTCTTATTTTATAAAGTCTACTGTAAAATGCCAAAACACATAACATTGTTTTGAAATACAGCCAGGACCTCAGAATGTTTTCACGATGGTGACTTTTTGATCTTTCTTTGTGACGATCACAAGATAGAGATAAGGCATTCATGTTATAAGTCATCCATCAGGATGGTATGATTGCATTTATGTGATCTGAAAATACCAACACAGTCTCACTCTGACTTTCCACATCAAAATATGACGTGCAAGGTATCCTGGGTTCGTTGGTTGTTGGATGTTCTGGGATGCTGCGTCAACGTCAGCCTATTACGTACATGTTTTCAAAATATACTTCTGTTTTTACGGAAAAGGTACAGTTTGCATACAGTCTCTTTAAAAATATACACACTATGTCGGTACAACACTGTCAATTGAAGTTTTTTCCTTCAACAACAAATGCATGTAGTTATGTTTAGCTTACATGCGCACGTAGTTAGGTTTCAGCAACAAAAGTACGTGGCTGGGTTTCAGTAAAAAGAAGCTGGAGTCGATCCCACCACACCAAACTGGTCGATACAGCCCTTAATGACACTTGCCGGATCATCACAGGATGCATAAAGTCAACCCCTGTCCCATGCCTCTATGCCCTAGCTGGCATTGCACCCCCTCACATCAGGCGATCCATCATTGCTCAAGATGAGCAGAGAGCACAGGAGGAAGACACAAGGCACCCCCTGCATGGACACACAGCACCCCCACTCAGACTGAAATCCAGATCCAGCTTCCTAGAAACAGTCACACCTCTCCAGACATCCAAGGAATCCGCAAGGACCAACATCTGGGAAGGTGAATGGTTCAGACTCAACGCCTGAGCCCAAGAATGGATGGAGAGAGGAATTCACACCGACTGAATGCCTCGCCAGCGGGCACAACCTCCCATGACCAACCTGGAAGACCCTCAACAGACTACGTGTGGGGCAGGGGAGGTGAAAAGCACTGATGAAAGAATGGAAATATCACACAGAAGACAAATGCAGCTGTGGAGCAGTACAGACCATGTCCCACCTACTGGAATGTGACGATGCCCCCCAGTGCAGCCCCCAAGACCTGGCTGAACTGACTCCATTAGCTGTGACGTGCGCTAGATACTGGCAAAACGACATTTGAGATTGCAAAGGACTCGAAGAAGAAGAAGTAAAAAGAAAAGGGTTTGGTTTTACAATCATACAGGAGGCGAACACCTGCCTCCCGGGTAAAAGTTGGTGGTTGTTGGACTGGCTGTGTATCATGCCGACGTGAAAAGATGGCTTTTTCGTCGGTGTCTGATGCTGGAAGTCACTGACCAAGCGCTAGTATTCAATGTTTTTGGAGTGAGACCAGGTTGAAAACACAGTGCCTTGCAAAGATGGCGTTGCATTGCGTTGCCGCAAAAATTCTGCCTGGTTTAATCGTCCAATATGTCCACACTGGTTGGATTACTACGTAATACATCTGGGATCTGGGAGGTAATAGCAACTACTGTAAGCATTCCAATCACTTTGGTAGCAATTGAACAGAAGCTGGTGGGGATTGTTGCAGCTACTCTAATGCGCTGTGTATCTTGCTGTAATATTATTTTTTGTGTTGTTTTTCCTCAAGCAAAGATGGGATTGAGTGTAGCCTTCAGTCTCTTGAATTAGTCACTATCATTACTGATGTGTTGGCTCACATGCCCTGCCTGCTAAATAATGGGAAACAAACAGCTCCAGAGCAAATGGTAGCAATTATGTACGTCTACTATACCTGAGAAGAGTGAAAGTTCACCCCCACCTCTTGTCTCACTCTGTATTTGTACAACCATCCATCAAATACAATAGATGCCAATAGATTAGAGGATGTGTGTTACTGTAAACCAACAGGCGAGTGACGGAGAGACATTAAATGGCTTTATTGGATGTTATCAGCCTGTTCTAAGGCAACACTGAGTCAGTTAATAATTGACATGCTTACACACTGAGATAGCTGAAACACATGGCGAATAGGTGAAATGAGTTGTAGCTTTGAACCTTTATGATGTGGTTTTGTAGGTTCCCAGAAAGCCAACAGCAAACACTGATAAGGCGTTAAAAGTATTCTGCCACATCCATGATGTGCTGATGTTTCTGTTTTTAGTTGTTTTTTTCTGACAGATTTTTTTGTGGAAAGCTGTTTTTTTAAAGCTATCATCAAAAGGAACAAGAGAGCTGTTAAGTTACTTCTGTGAAAGTGCTGGTCTCTAAACCTTTTCTAGTTTGTGACCCTGTTTGTCTCCAGCAACAGTTAGAGAGCTGTATTTTCTATTGTCATAGATTCAAACATATTAAATATAAATAGCCCCTGTTCCATGAACAATTCCAGGAATTTTTATTTTCAGTAAATTATTTACCTGCAAGAATTCCTGCTAATCTGTGTGATTTGCGTTTCCAGCGCACCTCAAAGTTACCGAAAATTTATTCAAATCAGGCTGATAACGTAGATGATTCGGGGTGTGCCCTCCGCCAGCTTATTGGCTGGTAACATTAGTGCTGGTAGAGAGTTGGGGCTGTTTGTCTCACCCAGCAGCTAAGTTAAAAGTATTTTAAGATATGTGTCAAACTAGTATGCATACAGACAGCTGTCATTTGAGTTTATTAGTAACAATTCATTCAATTTACATGTTAATGCTTGCTGAACACATGTACTGATAAATTATTGGCTTCTTATCCGCTAAGGTTAATGTCACTTACAGTAACGAGTCATGTAGGCATGTGCAATTGGTGTATGTGGAGGAGTTCAGCGTGTGCACAGAAGAACTGATACCGTTAGTGCTTATCAATACTATGGTCTTTGATAATTTAGCCCCGGGGCTAATTTAGTACTAGTTGTAGTTTTGGTACCCATCCTTAAAGGGAAATTTCAGTTTATTTCAACCTGTCTCCTATCGTCCTAAATTTGTTTCAAGTGACTAGTGACATAAAAATAATAGTTAGCATGTTAGCCGTTAGCCTACATACAGCCGGGGCGCATAGTAGTGCCAGACCTGTTAAAACGTAAGTGAACAGGCAACCTTCAAGTGCAAAGTTAGTCCACTAAACAAGCTTTTTTTCCACAAAGACCGCCTCATATCATTAGGATAAATGTCAGAGAACATATAGAAAACGACATGTAAATGTGTTGTCTTACCTTACCAGTGTGGTGCCATGTTTGTTTACCATTTAGCTCTGCTTTCCAAAGCGCAGCCAAAATATCGCGAGAACAAGCAGCGATCTCATACTGTACCTGCACAAGCAGCAACAGCTGCAAGGCAGAACCGGACAGTAGCCTGAAAAGTTCATTCATTTATTTTATGAAAGATTTATAGAATAATGGCTGACTTTTTGCCAGACTTCGACTTTGTGGAGGAGGAATTTGATTTTGCAGAGTTTGATGCCTTATTTATTTGAGCAAGAATAAACAGGTAGAGGACGAGAGAGGAGGAAGGAATAATAATAATAAAGTTTATTTGTATAGCCCTTTAAAACAGCCCAGAGGGTGACCAAAGTGCTTTATAATAAAATAAAACAGCAAAAGAACACCAGTAAAGGACAGCAATAAAAAACAATAACAATAACAATGTCATAACAATCTTAAGTGTTAAAAGCCGTCTTAAAAAGAAAGGTTTTAAGTTTTGATTTAAAAAGACCTAGGTCAGTGATGGTGCGCATGTCAGACATGTTAGACATTTCTGTTTTCCCAAACACAATACACTCTGTCTTGTCTTCATTAAGATGTAGGAAGTTGGATGACAACCACTGCTTAATGTCGGCAATAGCATTAGTCAAACTCCTATGTGCCCCGCTTCCCGTTAGGCCCAACGGTAAATAAATTTGGAGGTCGTCCGCGTAGCAGTGGAACGACAGATCGTGTTTCGCTATAATTGAACCAAGCGGCAGCATGTAAAGAGAGAAAAGAGTAGGGCCGAGGATCGACCCTTGTGGTACCCCACAGGAGAGAGAGATGCTCGAGGAGGACAGGTCACCAATCATTACTGAAAAGCTTCGATCGGTTAAGTAGGAAGTAAGCCACTTAAGTGCGGTGCCACTGATGCCAACATATTCATTAAGGCGAGATAGCAGGATCGCGTGGTCCACAGTATCGAAGGCCGCTGTGAGGTCTAGCAGTACTAGGATCATAGGGCATTTGGCATCAACAGACAGAGCAACGTCATTGTGTACCTTCAGCAAAGCAGACTCGGTGCTATGACGAGATCTGAAGCCAGACTGGAATTTGTCAAAAATATTGTTGTTCTCTAAGAATGCTTGCAGTTGTGTGAAAACAACTTTTTCTAGAACTTTGGACGAAAAGGACAGATGGGAGACAGGTCTAAAATTTGATAGAATTGAGGGATCGAGTTGAGGTTTTTTAAGGAGAGGCCGAACCACAGCATGTTTCAGGGCTGCCAGGACAGAGCCAGAGCTAAGAGAAGAGTTAATAAAAGTCAGTAAGGAGGGACCAAAAATATTAAACACCTCTACCAACAGTTTAGTAGGAATAATGTCCAAGGGGCAGTTTGTGGGATTCATATGTAGCACCACTTTTGTGAGAGTTGAGATGGAGACTGGTTCAAACTTTTCAAACACAGCAGAGTGTGGTGGAGCAATGGACAGATCGACATTTGAAATGCTACTGGCAAGTTGTCTGACAGTAATAACTTTGTCAACAAAAAAGCGAAACTCTCAATCTCAAACTCTCACAAGTGCTGATTGAGGCATCAGCCAAGACAGAGGTGCATGGGTTAACAACTTTGTTGACTGTACTGAACAAAACTCTGGGCTGATGACTGTTCCTGGAAATGACATTGGACAGATATTGACATTTAGCCTCTTTCACAGCCCTTTGATAGTCAGTGAGGCTATCTCTTAGTATGCCCCAGGATACATGTAATTTGTCTTTTTTCCAACAACGTTCAGCCTGCCAGCAGCGTTGTCTGAGGGCACAGATAGAGTTATTTTTCCAAGGGTCTGCTTTCAGTTTCGCTGAGTTATGTCGTAATGGGGTGATCGAGTCCAGTATCCTAGAGCAGGTGGAGTCAAAGGAGTAGAGGATAATGTCTGGGGACAGAGGATGCATCAGATCACTGGATTTGAGAAGCTGTGATCCCATGAAGGCAGTGGCAAATTCTCCAGCTGTTGAGGAGGTGAGAATGTGGCGTTGACAAGACTGGGCAAGAGGTTTACAGGCTACAGGAGGGGCTGTGAACTCGAAGATAATGGGCAGGTGATCTGAGATCGCAGTGTCAGACATTTCTCTAATGGAGATTGAGAGCCCATGGGAGATAACCAGATCCAGGATATGTCCAAGATGGTGAGTTGGTTGATCAACTGATTGAATTAAATCAAAACACTGCACTTGCACTGCAAGAGGTTTTTAAAATCCGTAGCAAACTGGTCAGAGGGACAACAAACATGGATGTTAAAATCTCCACAGATCAAGAGTTGATCATGAACAGAAGCAGACTCTGATAAAAACTCTGAGAACTCTTGAATAAAGTTCTTATTATATTTAGGTGGGCGGTACACAACGGCTGGCTGCTGCAAGGCTGCATAGCTCTGGAGATTGGTGGTGTACCTGTGAATGCTGTGCCCCAGTGCCCACAGAAGAGGAATGCCTCTGTTGCAAGAAATGGGACCGGTTGCAGCCTTATTTTCAAGGTCTGGATGTGACCGAGGACGAGACACCTCCACCTGGAGTAGTATCCAGCTGGGCTTTATCTAGAGCTCGCGAGACATATTTTGGCCGCACTTTGGAAAGCAGAGCTAGAGGGATAAACAAACATGGCAGCACACCGGTAAGGTAAGACAACATATTTACATGTCATTTTCTATATGTTCTCTGACATTTATCCTAACGATATGAGGCGGTCTTTGTGGAAAAAAAAGCTTGTTTAGTGGACTAACTTTGCACTTGAAGGTTGCCCGTTCACTTACATTTTAACAGGTCTGACGCTACTATGCGCCCTGGCTGTATGTAGGCTAACGGCTAACATGCTAACTATTATTTTTATGTCACTAGTCACTTGAAACAAATTTAGGACGATAGGAGACAGGTTGAAATAAACCGAAATTTCCCTTTAATCAAAACACAAACGAAGTGAAGCTTGTAGAAATAAAATAAAGTTTGCAGCCACACTGGCACGGAAGTACAAAACGCTGCAAGCGTATGTTCCACCAATCAGTGTTCTCAAGAATTCCGAGTAATCTAAAAAGATGACAAATAAGAAAAAGTCTATTATTCATCTGTCATTAAGTAAAGGAGACCCATCTGAGGATTATTAACATGCAAAGCTAAATATCTGTCAGAATGTGTATATTCTGTGCTGCTCAGTTATTGTTCCAAAGCTCACTTCTGTCTAGAGATATGAGGAAATAATAAAAAAAAAAACAATGCTGTTTTCACACTCACAAGAGGGTTAAAAGTTTTATCACCAAATGGATGTATATGTTTGTGTCAGCTCATTCTCATTCCAAAGTCGTCAAATACTGTCACTTTGTCAGCGATTTTGGCATCAGACACCAACGCTAAAAGCCATCTTTCACGGCAGTATGATACACTGCCTGGCAATCTCATTTTGTAACACAGCCAGACAGAACCTTTTGCAGTGTTATGATACGGAGCTGGTTTCCCGCATGGCACCTAACGTGGCAGTATAGATACGCAGATGGATGGCTTCAGGTATGAAACACTGCCTGTGACAACGCAATATAAGGAGCTGGAAAGTCCCTACAGGGTGGGTGGGAGTGGTGGTGGATGTGCCTAGCAAACCCCGGACTTGTGCCCAGCACAGTGTTCACTTACTGTATGAATGTAGAGTTAAACCATGATAAACCTTACCACATGCTTTTGTTGCCTGAAACTAACAACATTTTTTCTGTCTTGGCTCTGTCAGTAATTCAGAAACAGAATTCCAAAATATATTTTCAATCAATAAAACCATAATAGATGAAAGACAGTCAACAATAAAAATAGCAGACCTAAATGAAAACCTTTCTTTTTGGACAGACATTAGGACATGAACATGTCCTGCAAATAACACATCAGTATGTCACTCTTTTTCCTCTCCTCCTTCTAAATACTGTTCTCTGTCTCTCTAGCTCTTTTCTTGGATATTGTTGTGTCTATTTCTCTAGTGTCCACTGCAAATCCACTAAATATAAACAGTCTATGGGCAAGATACGGGAGTGACACGTCAAGAAGTGCAACATAGAAGTGCAATCAGAAGCAGAGTAGGTTGGGTCTTGCCAAGAAATGCCAGTAGCGAAAGCAGCAAGCAGAATAAACTGAAGGATTAGTTTGTGATGTCATACACAAGTGCTTCCCTTGTTTACATGCCTCGGCGTGGTGCTGACATCAGTCACATTACTTATCCTCAGTTTTATTATCCTTACATTTATCCAGATCTCTGCAGAAAAAATGTCTGCTGCACAGATTTTCCTGGGAAAAATAGTCTGTAACTTTTGTGGACGCTACAGTGCTACTCGGTCAATTAATCAGCTTCACTACTGAAAAGCTACTTGACCTGGAAAGTAGTGACTTTACCACCACGCTACTGAGAAATGTAGGTAAGTTAATAACGTGACGCTGATGTCCAACACTGTATGTATTATTATGCACATGTATGCATGTATGTACAATGCTATACCTAGAAAGAATGTTGAATTTGAATGATTCTGCCAAGCCTAGACTACACTTAATACGATCGTTTTTGTAAAATAATTTCTTTCCACAATCTCTGTGCATAGGAACTACCATATGGTTAATTAGTTCCCTAATTAACTACATTTTTACCACCCTCCTGGTATAGATAAATAAATATTATTTTCTCACCGAATGAGCTGTCTCCTGATGTCTCCTGACTGAACTGATATTGCAGCCAACTCTTGCCCAAAGAATACAACAATGAAGTGATTTTTAAATGTGCCAAGCCCAAACTGCTGGAAGCCAGTGTTGATGAAGGGCAGTAATGAAAAAAAGAAATGACTGTAATGATTTGTGTACTGCAACTTCCTCTGTTAAAAAAGGTCACTACCATCATCAGTAGGGCGACAGTTACACCACAGCATGTGTAGATTTTAAAGGGATGGATAATTGCCTATTACGACCATGATTTACTTTCTGATGTAGGTAATATAGATCTGATTCCTCATTTTATCTGAGCTACTGTTGTGGGACATCTCCAACACACCAGTCGTCACTTGTCCTCACATCCCCCACTTGCCAACACACACTTTCAATGCATTGTTTAAAGACTAAGAGAGGCCACTTCACTGCACAAGTGTCCTGACCTGACCCTCGTCTCTATATGGTTAATGTCCTCAACACCCGTAAAACCTCAGCTTTGTTGCACCATGGATTATATTGATTAGAAAAAAAGAAACACATTTAGAAAACTAATGTTAAAGCGAAATAAATGAAATATAGAATTACCTTTTCTTTTGTAATTCAGCAATAAACTAGCTGTTGCACTGCATTATAACCAACTCTGTTTGCAGTTTAACACAACTAGCGTAGCTCTGCCACATGTCAAGAAATATACAATCCAACAACTTCAAAGATGTATTATGTAGGCACAAGCTTGGGATGTTCAGCAGTCAGCTGGGTTTTGTTCAGATTTATGACAAACAAGGCTGCTGCTGGCCATTTGGGTGTCCTTGGTGTAGTTGCTATGCAGTGTGTGTTTAGTCCTTTGACTGGAAAGGCAAAGTTCAGTGTCCAGGTTCTACACTGTGGCACGATGATGTGGCCTTCAGATAGGTTGGAAAGTGTGGTTTTTGTCATTATTGTGGTGACTTTGATAAATGGAGCTGTAGTGTGGGGGCAGTGAGGCCTCCCACTGTGAATCCAAAGCCACAGCTAGAATCCCTTATCAGTGAGTGTGCCTAAAAAGATACTTGGGGTTGCAGTTATACACTAAAGCACAAGTGAGAACAGACACTGTTACGTGGCCTGTATAAACATAGCAGCTTATCTGTTCTGTTAAAATGTGTCACAGATCACTGGAAAATGTGGCTAAAAAGCACCCTGATTAGACTGGATGCACATCTGCAGCCATGCTAGCAGTTTGATCAGACTGTGCATAGGGACAGCAGTAGTCAGTTCCACCATATCAATTTAGTGCTCCTTCCCAGCCGATGTCTCTATGTGGGGCCCATGTGGGTAGTAAATGAACTGAAAAATGGGCCCTATATGGGATTGTCCATCACTTCTATATTGGCCCCATGCCCATGCCATTGGTGGTTCTACCCAAATGAGCCCCACATGGGATATGCCCGGGCTACCTGGGTATCAAGTGGGTATGGGGCCAAAATGGACATCTTATCTGGGGCCCACTTGGGTAAAACACCCACGTGGCATAAGGTCATTATGAAACCCGTGGACAATCCCATATAGGGCCCATTTTTTCAGCTCATTTACTACCCACTTAGGCCCCACATAAAAATGTTAGCTGGGTTGTGCTGGATGACTAGAACAGTAAGAGGATCACTAAGGTTTTTACAGTTCATTTTGGAAGGAACATAAATGTCTGTACTACATTTGCGGCCCATCAAATAGTATTGACATAATGAACTCTGAAATAGCTCAAACAAAAAAAGTCAAGTTTATGCTAGTATCATCTACAGTGTGGCACCTTTTGCTTTCACTTTTGCCAAACCTCAGTAGCAGTGGCTAGACTCCCTAGCAAGGCTTGCTATTGATTCCATAACCAAAAAAGTAAAAGTCTCAAAGTAAAATTAAGAATTTAATGAAGACAGATTAGTTTGTTCATCTCCGACTCTGCAAAGTTAAAGTACCAGATATTCATAAACATCCCACTGCAGAGTAGCCAACTTGTGGTAAAATACATTAATTGAATGCTTGTTTAAACCTATTAATAATGTTGATGGGCTACCTAATGCTTAAACGGCCGTGTTAGTTTCACTATAAGAATCAAATATATTTTGCAGATCCAGGATGTTTTATTTATTTATTTATTTTTATTTTGGTTGCCAAACCCTGATCTTGGACATGACAGTCCAAAATGTAGTGCCAATCCCTGCTGTAAATATGCACTGTAGCCAGGCTGACTGAGAGTCACAGCTCTATTGAGTCTTGTATTCCTTTAGCCCTTAGCAGTGATGATTTTATGAGCTTTTTTAAAGACAAAATTCTGAGACAAAATTCATGACCTCCTGCCCTCAAATGGAACCAATCTGCCCTCAAACACAGCTGTAAGACCTAATATATATCTAGATAGCTTCTCCCCGATTTCTCTTCATCAAGGGAGAAGGGGTGGGATGGGTCCTGGTGATGGAGATGGGCCCCAGCACTGGAGGTGGGGCCTGAGGCTGGAGCTCTGCAGCCAGACCCTTCAAAATTTCATGGCAAACCACCCAGTCATTGAGATACTTTGTTTCATTTTGAGCCAAAGTAGTGGAGCAACCAACATTGTCATTGCTGTGCCTACCAGACCATTTAACAGTCTCAGCTTAAAAATAAAGTCTACCCTTGTTAAAAAATAGTGATTTGTGCTTATGCAACATTTTTCAGAGAACCTGTTTAGGTGCTGGACAAAGATTTCTTCTTACAAAAAGGTGCAGAAAGACAAGCAGGTGCAGTCTTTTAGCTTTGGTCTATCTCTGAGCTATGTTTCCACACAGTATTGTGTTGGATCTTTGTGTCCAGTCTTAATGGTGGGCCTCTAGGCCCCTATGTGCAAACGGATACGTAAATCTTTGAGCTAGCCACCATATTACTTTTACAACAATGGCACTTGACCTGTTCATAATCACTGGCCTGCCTTCCTTCCATTAGAAACCTGCTTTTTCAGTTGGCTCAAGTGGCTCTTTCTTAAGAGTAAACATGCACATCCTTCAAGACCTCTGCAATCACTAATCATCTTTTGGAGGACAATATAGGCTTTTAGTAATAGGTGCTATATTCAAAGAAGTGGTCAGTCTCTGCAGGACCTTAGCACAAGGCTTTGAGGCAACTAGCTGGCTGTGAATAATGCTTTTTACCATGACACAATAGCAATGGCTAAAGCAAAAACACGTAATGATACATTATCATTTCTTTGTAGGTGCTGGGTGCTGACTCTCATGATGAACACTGTGAAGCAACAGAGTAATATAGTGATATAGAAAACAGCTGACTGACATTATCTGGCAGTAACGCTGAATTTTCTTAAATAGATAATATACTATATTACTGCATAAATAAACTAGAACTGCCACCTTGCGGTTGTATGTCTTTGCAAACCCGTAAAGTTGCAGATACAGTTTATGTCTATGTCTGTGAAAACATGGATGTTTCACACACAGAAGATCTATACAATCAGCACAGTTTCAAGATTCACACCTAAGATTAGTGTCACCAACTCAGTATCTGACCAAATGATTCCACTTTTGCTCCTGAAATATGACATTGTCATCCAAATGAAATGTCATCATTTCATCATTTTATACTAGACATTTGTGTGAAATTTTGCCATAATTAGTGCATGAATTCCTGAGTTATAGCCAAAAAAGTCACAGTGACCTTGACCTTTGACTTTCGACCAACAATTTCTGATCAGTTCATTTGTGAGAGTGAGTAGATTTGCAGAAATTCTCTTGAGATATTGTGTTCATGAGAATGCAACACACTAGGTCACAATGACCTTGACCTTTGACCACAAACATCTAATAAGTTTATTGTTTATTCCAAGTGAATGTTTATGCCAAATCTGGAAAAATTCCCACAAGGCATTCTCGAGATATCACGTTCATGAAATGAGATGTGTGCAAGGTCACAGTGACCTTGACTTTTAACCACCAAATTCAAAGTAGATTTTTGTGCCAATTTTAAAGAAATTCCCTCCAGATGTTCTTGAGATATCTCATTCATGAGAGTAAGAGGGATCCAACATCATGGTGACCTTGACCTTTGACCACAAAAGACTAATCAGTTCATCCTTGAGGCCAACTTTAAAGAAACTTACTCAAGGTGTTCTTGAGATATCCCTTCATGAGAATAGGATAAATGCCAGGTCATGGTGACCTAGGACCACCAAAATTTTATTCCATTGTTGAGTCCAAGTGCACATTTGAAGAAATGCACTCAAGGTGTTCTAGAAATATGTTTTTTTAAAGCTGAAAAGAAGCAAAGCAGATATTTCAAACGCATGCGCTTCAGTAGTATGGGTGGGGGAGCGGCTGGGGTGCACACGACCTGTAAGATCAGCAAGAGTTATTATCTCTGTAACCTCTACAGCTGCATCCATCTCATCCACACTTGTATTAATCACACCTACAAAGCTCTTATTGAGCACAAGACCTCCTGCAATAGCAATAGTTTTACTAGAGCCCTCCTGAATAGATTGATACAAAATAACATCATGGACACATTAGATGAAATTGCCATACATTGTAGCAAGATACAGACTGGGTTACTGTAATTCTATGCTTATGTAAAATGAAGATTTAGTTTCCTTTTTTTCAAGAGCAGGGTTATGTCAGGTTCATGGCTAATGACTTTATTAGAGGAAACACATAAAGATACTGTAGACACATACATTAAAAAAAACAAATGAAGCCAGAAGTGAAGTTTGCATTCTGAAGTTTTTAATTAAAATGTAGAAAATTGTCAAAAGGATCCATTAATAATAGTAGCATTGAGCACTGATTAGGTTGTAGTTATGCACTAATAACTAGGTACTAAGGTAGCCTAGTTATTATTTGACCTAACAAAAATGCAACATTTGTATTTTACATTTCAACATTGCTTGAGATCTTATATGTTTTTATAAATACATATTCACATATTTATTGTGCCAAGCATGAGGGGGGATCATACCTGCATTTGGTGTGGGAGAATACTTTAATATAAAATCTGAACTAGATATCTTGTGATGGGATCACTCCAGCAGCGATACAGTGATCCACGACCTTACAGCTAATGACAGCCAGGGGTGCTGACCACACCCACTTTCAAGCTCAGCCTTCATGTTAATCTAAACTACACACAAGTTGTGTACTTGCATCTTGCTTGGTTGCGACACTATTGTGTTGACAAAAATTTGTCCACAGACAGAGAATCAGACAGACATATAGATACCTGGAAAAATACTCAAAGCAGCTTCTGTGGTAGTTTTCACTACAGTTGGTGTCACCGGGACTGCATTTCTTCATGATGACAAACACAGACAGACTCACAAGGTGAAAAAATACCAACCGTCGCGGCTGGTAACTAGATGTCTGACAGTACTTATGACTGTGAACAGCTGAGTTTAGGCTGAGGCAGGAAACGTGCCACAGTGCAGTGTTAACATGTCACCTATGGCCCCAGTGACAGGAAGGTTAAAGTCTGTCTGTCCCTTAAATGCTTAATCAACAACACCTCATAGCCTCTGATCTCAGCATTGGTACTATTAGACAAAGAGAAAACACACAGGGGCTGCACACACACACATACAGCTCCCGCCACTATTGATTTTTAGTTAATGTACAACGGCTGGTTCAGCACAGTGTCAACAATGAAGTGCATTCATCAAGGTGTCCAAAGCAACACTTATTAACATCATCAGGAATGTGGATGTACGCTAGAGGATCTCAGGGCCGTGGCACATGGCTTTAAAGCATCAGCAGTGCAAAACACATACCTCACTGACATATTCAGCCTCCTATATGACACCCAAACCTTTTCACAGTGCTTTTTCCCTTGTTTTCCACAGACACCAAGTGTCATTATGTTGAAACAGTATCCTGACACCAGATAGAAAAGGAAGTAGATTTGGGAAGACTTTAAATCTTTCATCTGAAAGTTGTTTATTATGGTGCAGCTGTTTCTGATGCTTGCCTGACCTTTCCTTAAAACTCTAAGATGGTAAAAAGACAACTCAACAACAGCATTTATTTGTTTATAAAATTTAGGATCAGAAATAAAATGCCACAACCAGAGAGTGGTCCTAGGTTGCAAGCTACATTTTTATCAACATCTGGAGATCCAAAAATTTTAATTTCCATTTCGATCTCCTTTAGTTTTAAGAAGTTATTAGCCATCCAATGCTTGATATTGTTCAGACAGTCAAATAGGCGTTTCAGCGCATCAGTGGTACCAGATCTTAAAGGAAGGTACAACTGTGTGTCATCAGTGTAACAATGATATGACACTGCATTCTTTTTCACAATGTGACTTAGGGGTAATATGTATAAAGAAAATAATACAGCTAAGCACCGCTGGTTGTTGACATTCTGGGACGCTGTGTCAACTTCAGCCTGTTACATGCACGTGACCAGCCACGCGTCATGCCAATGTGAAAGGAAAGATTTTTTCATCTGTGATCGGCGATGCATTTGATGTCCACACATAAGGGATGTTTTTTTTGTTTGTTTGTTTATCGCGTTAATCTCGTGCAGCTATTTTGTCCCTTTGATGCATTCTTACTAGTTAGCCTGCTGCAGTGGCCTCCGGCTTCCTGCCCCCACAGTGATGAAAAATAGAGACACCACTGCACTTTTCAATGGCTCATTTCACTTGAAAAAAACAAGACAAGTCATATCAGTCAACATCATGGAAGACTCAGGTTTAAGTAGTCTCTATATACAGACTCTACATTCAGTAAATGTGGACTCTACATTCAGTGAATGTAGAGTCTGTAGGCAAACCCGGAGATCTTGCCGCCGGAAGAAGAGTGGAAGAGCCCTGGTTTCCGGTTGTAGGCTGTTTGTAGTCCGCGTGGTATTGACCAATCACATTTGAGCCGGCTGCAGTTGTTGCCAGGTTAAACGGTCCGTGCGGTGAACTAACAAGGCGGAACATAATTGGCGTCACTGCAAACTCCATCGCAATGGTTCAGCATATTTACTTATATATAAACGGAAGTCAGAAATGGAAATTCGCCTCCTCCACCCAAATCAAACCGGAATGCCAAAAAATCGGGGGTCTGCCCCCAGATGCTGTATTCGCTGTCTGCTGGAAGTCAGACGCCGAATACAGCCGATGGGTTCCGAGAATGGACCTGCACTCAGGATCCACTAATCAAGTGGGACCTTTAAGTGATAGTCACTTGTAGTCAGAGAAAGAGCACACATTAGATGCCTTTGTAGTGAGACTGGCAACCAGTAAAAGAGGGTTCTCTGAATACACTACTACTGCAGTACACTGCTCTTCAAATGGTAAGCTACAGGCTTCAGGCCATCATTAGAACATAATGGACTTTAAAACAAACACACAGAAAAAAGACCTAGTGATCCCCCCATAGTCAGGACAAACACATCATTTTTGTACAACCAAACAATCACAGTGTAAGGAAAGCTAATTCTGTTCTGGAGGTCTCAGAGTAACATCTCTAACATGTCTATCAAACATCATTTAACATCTTCTGACATCTCACCCCCTGCATGCCACTCTGGAGTCATATCAGAGCACATTCAGCTGAAGAATGAGACCACTGAGGAGCACCACAGAATGCCACAGGAGATCTTTTCTACCTTTTCCAAACTGTATAACTGGTAGTAACTCTTGTACTAATCTTACTTCTGTTGTTACACTATTAGGCACTGGTTTTTGCTTTTTTACTCCTTCAACACTTTAAATCTTGTATATTTTGAATATTTTTGACTGATATTTAAAGCAACACTTACCTTTCTGGAAATTTTACACTTTTCTTTGTTTAGGTTAAAATGCTATTAATACGCTGATGGCACACTAAAACGTAAGTGAATTCCACCAGAGATAAAAACTCATAATTATACCATTCTCATATGGTTCCAAGAAAACTCCGACCAATCATTGCATTCAGACCGAATGCAATGAATGGTCGAAGTTTTCTCCTGTCCTGTCTGTCTTCCCCATGTGAAAGCCTCCGACTGATGATACCACGCAACATCATCCCCCCTCTAAGTTTGAATCAACATGGCGGCGCGACCAATGCTTGCAGCAGCTTCTGTGTACACCAGCAAAGTAAACACAGTGCAACAAGAAGTAAATCCTTCAGTGCAATACAGTCGTGAGTTTCTAACAGACATTAGAAACCGCTGCAGAAATATAACACTACAACCGACAGAGCTCAGGATGTGTAGCAAGCTTGGCCTGCTACATAGAGCTAGCCCTGAGATGATCGTGGTTTCGACTGGAGCTGTCCTGACAGGGAGACGCCGGCAGTGCTGTGACAAGACGCAGAAGCAAGGGAAGCGCAGAGGGTTTAGCTATAGGCTAAAAGCTAACCCCATCAAACCAGCTGTTCCCAGTGTCCTTCTGGCGAACATCCGCTCGCTGGACACAAAAATGGATTACTTCTGACTGTGGAGATCCACTCGCCGAGGAGTGAGGGACTGCTTGTGTTCAGTGAGACATGGATGAACGGTAATATATCAGACTCTGGTGTTGAGCTAATGGGGCTAACACTACATAGAGCAGACAGGGAGGCTGCATCATCTGGTAAGCTCCGTGTGGCGGTCTGGCAATATACACAATTCATGGTGCTGTGATGTGAAGAGGATCTCTCAGTTTTGCTCTCAGGATATGGAGTTTTTGACTGTGAAATGTCGACCCTTTTCATCTTACTATTGCACTATATGTTCTTTCTTATATGTTGCACACATTGTTTTTAAATGTTTTGTTTCTTTTTGCTTGGGGTATGCGAAATGTCATTTCCTTTTTGTGTTGCGCATAAAAATGACAAAGAAGTTAAGTTCGGTTCATAACATTATATATGACAACACAGCACCCAGTTGCTAATGGCTAACGTTAGCCTACTGTAGCATAGCCTCTGAAACATTAACGTTATCTTCCTTGTGCATTTCCACTTACTAGTAACGTTAACGCTACTATCTAACGTTAGCACTGTAACCTTATTCTAAAACTCATCAGTCATCACTGACTCTGGTTGAGTTTTAAAACTCCGGGGTTGTGTTTGACTGTCTTGGTTGTAACGTTACACTCGCTCTCCTCTTCTGTGTATCTAACGTTACCTTGCCAACGCCTACGTCTATCATAGACGTAATGAGGATGTAATGGAGGAAGGGGAGTAGGCCTTTGGAGGGAGGTGGAGTTGCAGGAGGAGGGGGATGGGACTTTAGAGGGAGACGGGGGTTGTGGATGTTCAAATTTCAAAGTGCTGTGTGCTGTGTTGTGTGACCCTGGTCTGGAGAACCTACTGGTTATTCAGGTTGTTACAGGTTTGTGAACGTTAATTGTTGTTACTGTGATTTGTGTTACTGTAATTTCATACCATCGCAAAAGATGGCTTTTGGCATCAGTGTCTGACACCGAAATCACTGACAAAGCAGTGGTATTTGACAACATTGAAATGAAAACGGTCCTTCACCCAGGAGCCCACTGTTTATTTCCTATGTGAAACCAAAAGTCAGTGGAGTTATTTTAATAAGAACATAGTGTACTAGTATGTGAAGCATGCTACGATTACGGCATTTGTCACATAATGTATGACGTACTTATTTTAAGCCAAGCCATGATGTTTTTTCTAAACCTAACCACATGCTTTTGTTGCCTAAACTTGAGGAAATAAGTGTAACAACAAGGTGTTTTAGGTACATTGTGAGTTTATTTTGAAGACTGAATGCATGTAATGAGCAGAAACTGTACATTTCCTGTGAAAACAAAAGTTTATTTTGAAAAGACACAATGCATGTAGCAAGCGTAACAAACACTGTCCCTAAACGTAAAATACAGACACAGGAGGGTATCTAGCACGACATCTTTTGCTGTTTAGAACCATTGACAAAGCAGTGGTATTTAATGAGTTGAGAACGCATTAGACTGTCACTGTCCTCCCACTTCCATGCATTCTTTATGAAGGCATAGATACAGCCAATAGATGGCACTAGATGGCAGAGATGAAAGTTTGACACAACAAAAACATGGCGACAGTGGAGGAGGTTTTTTATGTACCTTTTAACGGAGCCAGCGTGGTAGACGGTGGTTGTCTGTGAGGCTATTAATCACATCAAAACATGTGGATGGAGAATTATTTTCAGTGTATTACAGATTTGTTCTGATCCGCCATTTTTAATATGTCTCTGTCTTCTCCTGCCATTGTGTCTCACTTGAACTATGCTTCACTGCTTCCACAATCTGCCCCATTTCATCCGTATCTGTATGATATATATTAATAATATATATATGTAAATTCTATTTTATTTCATAGTTTTGTGTGAAGGGAGACTGGAAATTAAGAATTTCATTGTACGGTGCAAACTGCTGAGTTTTTCTTCTGTGCATATGGCAATAAACCTCTTGAATCTTGAACGCAGTATGAGTGCGGACACAAGGCTTAATCTGTTTTCGTATGCATATCTAACAATGAGCACAAATGAGCCTTAAGTCATGCTGGTCCCTTACCCATTTGTTATTGTGCTTTGCATCATCTAATAGAAATGCAAGGTAAACTGCTGTTTTACAGAGGCTGGAGTCGAACCCGGGCTGCTGTGGCAACAGCCTTGTACATGGGGTGCCTGCTCTATCCACTAAGCCACCAACGCCCCAAAATGCTGGGCGCTGTTTAACAATAACGGTAACCTGCTGTGTATCATGCCAACGTGAAAGGACAGCTTTTTTTGTCGGTGTCTGATGCTGGAAGTCACTGACCAAGTGTCAGTAGCGTCGACTTCAGAGTGACACAGGGTTGTAAAAAGACAAGCACTTTTCTTAATTGCCTTATATTAGACTGATGATCAATTTGTGCATCTTTCTAATGGGAAATAAACTGTAAATCACAATGTAGATAAAATAATGTGTTTTATGTGATCAGAGGTTTTAGTGAGTAAACAAACTGAAACGAAAAAGATGGAGGATTTTTTTTTGTAAGGGGAAGTTCATCCAGTCTCCAGTGGAAATAATGCCTTTGGTGCCCAGTAATCAAACCATAGCTCCATACTACTTGAGGTTTAGAACTTCACACAGTACCTCTAATGTTCTGACTTATGGTGCTGTCATTGGTTAAAGTGTTTAAGGAACAGTGGCTTTTTGTAGTATCCTGTGTATTGTCATATTGACATGTGGGTTCCACAACTAATCACACACACACACACACACACACACACACACACACACACACACACACACACACACACACACACAGCTGTGTGACTTTCCTCTTTACATTTAGATCACAGATTGTGCCTAAAACTTTAGCAGTGAAAGCACAGAGTTATCTTTTTATCCAAGTGACAGGCAGTTAATGGAGGGCTCAGTGAGTGGTATCAGCCAATGATTTGAACGTGTGGCAGCTGTAGGTTTGTAACTAAGTAGGCAGATGATGCTGTTTGCAGTCTATTGTCAGTGACAAACACCTACACATTTACTGTCTTGTCTCACTGCACAAAGCACATCAGGGACTGGACAAGCAGGAGGTCTGTCTCTCTTTCTTCCACCATTTTGACTCCTCTCTTTCTTCTCTGTCCTCTCAGACTGAGAAAGAGAACTGCAGATTTCTCTCTGGCAGGCTCGTCCCAGCCAGACCAAAACACACAGAGGCAGAAAGACGCCCACTAACACTCTCAACCATGGCTAATGTGACAGCGCAGGCTGCTATTCATTCACTTACACACACACACAAGCACACTTCCATGCACACATAGGCATACACAAATGGAGTCACAATCACCCTCGCACACTCACAGTCAACACCCCAGGGGGATTCAAAGCCTTTCAATCCTGTTGATAATGTGACAAGAAGGTGATGGGAATCCCTCCCACACCAAGGCCTTCTATACTGGGATTATTCACATTGTTGACTGGATATTCTGATACAAATATACTAGCTGCAAACCATTTACAGTAAACACAGATATGAGTTTTCTGCCAGTGCAGGAAGTGATTTTTACTTGATGAGAGTTAATGAAATAAGTCATGATGTACATTTACCAGAGGTTTTAAAATGAGAACAAAAACACTGATTTCAATTAATTCTTGTTTAGTACATTTAAACAATCACTTTGGTATTTTTCAGCCTGGACCCTATTCCTGATCTCACTCCAAAAGCGTCAAATACTGACACTTGTTCAGTGACTTCCAGCATCAGACACCAAAGAAAAAAGCTGTCCTTTCATGTTAGCATGATAGGTGGCTGGTCACCGTTATGGTTTAATGGTGCACAGTGGCATCAGGGACAAACATAGCAAGACAACAATGTAAGTTGAGGGGGCAAAAGTCCAAATAAGGCGGGCAGGAGGGGTTGTGGATTGGTCCAAAACAGTCCAACAACCACTGACTTTCACCCGGTAGGTTGGTGTTTGCCTTTCATGTGATTGAAAATCAAAACAAAATGGAGTTGTACCGATATAGTTTGTTTATTTTGAAAGAGACTATATGCAAACAGGGAGTGTCTTTTGAAAACTGACAATGCATGTAACAGGCTGAAGTTTACACGGCATCCCAGGACACCAAGGGTACCTTCCAGGAGTGACAGCTCTGCAGTTGGCTGCCACGCAACAGGCTGAAATATAACCACTCTGGGCATGTTTGCACTGTGAGTGTATGTCAACTAAAAATGCTTGTTTCTGCCATGCACTGCCGTGATCAAATTGTAGTTCTAAGTATCTGAAAACATTATTTGAAAGAATCCCTACACTAGATGAACTAAAGATAAACCCTTTTAGTAAGACTAAGTTCCTTTTTGTTCAACAAAAAACAGCAATAAAATCGCCATTGTCAAACCCACCAGACTTCATTTTTTTTAAATAAACGTAAATGTCAAGATGTAAGTTGACATTGTGAACATGACCCATGTGTTAACAGTACAGCCTGTTTTACAGCTGCCGGCTGCCAGGTGCAGTCCTCTCGCTCAATAATGGACCACTTTCAAAAAACTTTGTTCCCATTGCTCACTTAGGCACAACAACATTGGAAAATAACATAACATACAAAAAATATCCTTTAATTCAATTTAATAACAAGCCAATTGATATGTAAAATTAAGTGATTTTTGTTTTTTTGAATTTGTGAATTTGTGTCATTCTTGTTTCTAGATGACTACACACAGGCAAGACTACCTATTGCTCCACTTGGGTTTTGAACCTATGAACTATACACTGGGGCCACCAGCCCGTTCTCATTTGGAGGTCATCAAATACTGATGATTTTGGCATCAGACACCGCCAATAGCCAACTTTCTCTGCAGCATGATAGACAGCCGGGCAGCGTCCATACGTAACGTGGCTAGACTTAACCTTTCCTGTTGTAATAATACGCCACCAGTCAGCTGGGAGGGTACCTGTCGTGGTGGTATGACACGTGGCTGGACAGTGTAGGTTGAAACACTGCCAATAACAACATAATATAAAGGGCTGGAAAGTGTCTATAGTGCAGGTGGGAGGGGTACTGAATGGATCGAACAAACCCCAGACTTTCACGTGGAAGTCTGGTGCTCGCTTCCCAAATGCCAAACCAAGATGTTTTTTTCCTGCACCTAACCATGTGCTTTTGTTGACTTATGACTTTGGCGACTATCTAGCTTTACCTCTAGCACCATGTAAGGCAGGCTCACAGTGGTGGTGTTTGAGTTTTGGATTGATTGCATGGAATTTGGTACAGATATTCATGGTCCCCAGAGGGTGAAGCCAGAATCCTGCATGGGTCCATTTTTGAAAACCTGTGGGTTCCCAATGGGTACAGGTGCAGGACTCTGGGTGAAGCTCAATGACTTTGGTGTTTCCTTTAGTTTTCTTGCTTTTCTTCTAGTGCTACCTCAGATAAAATTCCGAAGAGTCCAATACTTTGGTTTATGACCAAATACCTGCAAAACTAATGACATCCCCATAGCAGTACTATGTCTTTTGCACTAATTAGCAAATGCTAGCATGCTAACACTAAACTGATATTTTAACATGATATTCATTACCTGCTAAATATCAGCATTGTTACTGTGAGCCTGTTGTTATGCTGGCGTTAGCATTTAGCTCAAAGCACCACTATGCCAATGTACAGCTTCACAGATAGGCAGGCATGACTGTTTGATTAACACTAGACAATTTTGTTAAAGACAGTAGTTGTTCTTAATGATAAAAATAGGAAACACAGAACTATAAAATAAACTATAAACCCATATAAATAAACAACTTAAATTTAACTCTGATGACCTATGTGTAAGTGTTCAGTGACCAAAAGAGGGGTTATAATTCAAGGGGACTGTTGAAATATGAGATTAAGCTTAACCAATGTTTAAACATACACCAATTAATATAAGGTATAAAGACATGACATTCAAGAGGTACAGGTTGAAGAAGGGGTTTGAAATTCACCAGGTGTTCACAAGGATTACTGTTTCCTTTTTCTTTTTACATATATATTGTTTTAAATTTTCCTGTTAATAACAATGTATTAGTATATAAATTAGTAGATATTTCTTGGGTATGGTTATAGGTGTACACATATTTATAAACTGGAAGAAAGATATTCATATTTTGAATATTTTATATATTAATTTATTGAAATATTGCAGGCCAAGTTGATTAAGATATATATGTAATATTGATATTTATATTTACATTATGTACGTGCATATGTATATATGCATTTAAATCATGGATAATTAGTCATGTATACTATATACTATATATAGCCAGTGAATCCCCATAGACCCCCATATATAATTTATATTATAATAATTTGTATTACATACTGAGACAGGTTTATATTTCATAAGATAGATATTTGGTTATTAATATTTTATATTTACATGCATTATTTTTGTGTGGCAAAACTACATGGTGATAAAAATTGTATATTTAGAAGAGCCTTAGGTATAGGTTTATCTATGTAGGGAAGTTGTCTGTTTCATTTCACTTAATGATTCAATTATGGAGAAGGGGTGAGATTTAATAAGTCTATACATCCACCCACTCCTTTTCAGATGTGAAAATCAAAGTAACTATACAGTGAAAATTGCTTTTACATTATGCTTTTTATTATTTATAAATATTACTTTATGTCTGTCTGTCTGTCTGTTTGTTTGTATGTTTATGTCTTTTTTACATATTCAAAGTAAATATCAAATATCAATATGTTTCTTTCTATGACGCCGCCAAGGGGTGACGGGGAGGGAAAGGGGCACTCTGATACATGATTAGAGCTGAGAGCAGTGTCCAGGCATTCCCAGCCTATACTCTGAACGTCTTATAGTACTCTTTTGAGTCAGTATATTGAAGAAAGGAAGGATAAGGATATCAAAGAAATCATACTTTATTCAAATAAAAAGCAACAAGGTTGCCTGAATTCTAGAAGTTTATTGACACAAGTTAGTTTGTACTGGAAACACACTGAATAATCTCATCTCATTACTAGCATTAACCAATGTTGCACCATTTTGGCATTCGGTGATGCTGTGTATGGACAGGAAGCAATTTAGAGCCTGCAGACACAACTGTGACTTTGAAACATGTCATCATCATTCCTGTCTCCACTCCACTAAAATGTAGGTACAGACCTTTTTGGTTTATGCTGCCTGCAGCACTGGAAATATTAAATAAATAAATAAAAAAGGCACAGTTTCTTTCCTAATTCAGTGACCCTGAATAATCTAAAGTACACACTGTCGACTAGTTTTATAGGGACTATTTCCTCAGTCGAAAGTAGTTCCAGAGAAGGAGGGATAAAATCAAACTGATGTGATTGGATAACTAAGGAGTAAAGGAGATAATATGTTTCATCAGGGTGAACTGACCCTTAAAATAACTTGGCTTTTTTCAGTAAACAGAATAGCGTGGCTGACTCTGAAAGCTCTACATCATGTCTGTGTGACAGTGTGCCGGCTGCCCTGGCAGACTGCTTTAGTCCTAATGGTCATTACAGCTTAATCTATGTGACTGCGTGCATATTGAAGTAAATTGGATGTTCCGGGGTTGACCTCTGCTGCCCTGACCTTCACCTGCTTCTTCGACCACAAGCTTTAAATCAGCCACTGCACCCCACTCACAATACTGGCCGAAGGTCCTGAAGAAAGGCCAGCATGCCCATTCACAATGCAGGACCATGGGCCATGAGAAAGGACAGCGCTAGCCAGGTCAACCCTAGTGCTTTGTAGGAGCTTAAGCTATTGGCACAGCAAGCGCTAAAGCACAAATACTGCCATTCACTGGGTGGAGCCTGAGAATGGCAGAAAAACACACAATGGATTTAAAGAAACATACAAAGCAACACCTTCTTAATCAGGATGTAGACTTAACATGTTGTGAATGGTGTCTTACTCAGTCACACGTGATGTATCGATTTGTAGTCAAATACACAAGGATCATTAGACTTGCCCCAAGACTAAATGTGCACTGCTCTTTGGCTTTTGGGTGACTGGAAAATAACATGAAAAACATCCAAAAAGACCTAATACTATACATCAAACTACAGAGCATTTTTCTACTCCACAAAAGTATGCCAATGACATTTTTCTCATCTTTGCTTTTTTGTTAAAATGCAAGCAAGCTGTAATAACATGGCTTTATTTAAGGGGTCACATTAAAGTGAATGCCCACAAGTAAAGAAAAGACCTGGTTTACAGTTTGTATAGTTTGTATAGTTTTCCAGTACTGTAACCAAGCAGCAACCTCCGAACTGAAAAATGAAGCCAACACAGAAATGCCAAAAACTGCAGTTTCTCAAACGGCCACTTGAGACTGGCTCCAGAAGCCAGTGCATCCCCATTGATCCCCATGTCAAAATGCCTAACTTTATAGCAGAAATAAACATGTTTACAGCTTGGTACAAATAACAGTTTTGGTCCCAAAAGCTAATTTCCCCGTTCATGACAGCTGTGCAGGGGGGTACATTTTTAAATAGCTCCCCATTTTACCCTTTTGATTATGGTTTAAAGTAAAGGGGGGAAGGGCATGATTAAGGGCAGGCCACGCTAGGTGACAGGCTGTGTGCCAATAGTGTCCTCAGCCTCTCAGATCCACCCCTCGCTCCTCAACAGCACCAGTCTCTTGCCCAAACATGGTCACTTCTGGCTCCAAAAACCCATGATGGTGACAGCAGAAGTGCTGAACTCAAGGCTTCAGAATGAGAGTCCACAAACCAATAGGTGATGTCACTGTAGCTATGTCCATTATTTTTACAGTCTACAGTTGGAACGCAAGTGTTGTGTTCTCCAATCTTGGCCTGAGATTGCTCCAATGGTACACTGATGACAGCTGTACTTTTGTTGTTTCAGGTCATCTAATATCACTATTTACTAACTCAATGTAAATAATAAAATGTGTTTCTGATAAAGCTCTGCAGTGTGAAGTTTTACACTTTTCACTCTTTGGCAGTGGCGTGTGATCCAGTAAAGGCACAGGGCAAGTGCCCCCCTGCAATTCCAATTTAAAAGAAAAATTGGTTTTGTTAATGCGGTGTTGTGAGTGTATAAATTTCAGATGTTGGGGGCTGAAAAATGATACCAACACAGAAATGCTGAAAACTGCAGTTCCTCTAATGGCCACTTGAGGCTGGCTCCAAGAGCAAGTCAATCTTCATAGACCCTCACGTTAAAATGCTCAACTTAACAGCAGAAACAAACATGTTTACAGCCTGGTACAAAGAAAACGGTTTTTGGTCTCTATAGCTAATTTCCCAGTTTATGACAACTGCACAGGGGTGAATTTAACTCACTCGTTAACTTTTTAATAAGGCTTAAAATTATTTAATAGAGGGGCCACTTGAGTGAAAGGCTGTCTGTTAGGTGTCACTGTAGTCTGTGATGTAGATCCACCCTTCACTCCTCCACAGCTTGGCTCTCTTGTCCAAATATGATCACTTGTGGCTCTAAAAAATGCTGAACTCAAGGCTTCAAAACAGGAGTCCACAACCCAATGGGTGATGTCACAGTGGCTCATTATTTTTGTACAGTTTATGACAGAAATGTGCTATGACTAATGAAAAACACTGCTACCGTCTTTGTGTGCTGAATGGCCTCTTTCCCTCTGCCCTTCAGCGGTATTGTGTAATATTCTCTTGGCCCTTGATTTTTTGACAGAATGTGCAGAAAATAACTGGATCTGGGGCAGAACATTTTACCCAAGAAATGTTACTAGATTGGGTGATTTACCAGCTTTAGAAAGGATTATTTCAATAATTGCATAAATGGGTTGAAAAAAAATTGGGGCTGGTTTGTCATAGTGTTGATTTTGTTGATGATTATGTTTATCTTATTTTTTCAATATCCATGTTCTTTTCTGGCTGAAAAAGATGTTGACCTAACCTGGCATCACTGCACTAGCTAGAGTGCTATTTGACCAGGCTGGTCAACCACCAGAGGCACGCCCGCCAGTTTCTAGCAGGTCAGACCAGGTAGTAGCAATGCAATGTAAGATTACAGAAGTGTCTGTTGTAATATCTTACATATTTGTGAATTCGGGTACATTTTAAGGGAACCTACAAATATAAAGTTGTTGTCTACCGGCAGTGACAAAATGTTATTTACACCTTACAAAATTCTTGACGTCAAGGACAAGAGCAAGAAAAGATGGTAAACATGTTTGAAACTTAGAAAGATCTGCTGCCCAAGTATGAAATGTACAACACAACACATCATGAATCATAAATACACACAAACACTGCTGTATGTGAACACAGCATACATACATATTCATTGATCTCTTCATTGGCTGGGTTCTCATTCTTCTCTCTTCCTCTGTGGTGTAATACACAATTGGTTTCTTCCACTTGGTTTTCACCACAAGACATTTTGATACAAACAGATCAAAGTTCACCAGGTGCAGGTCCTGTTAAGCCCTACTCGTCTCATCCAGCTTTTCACTCAACCAATGAATATTCATACTGCTGGGTCCATGCTGATTCACTGAGACTTTCATTTGTCTTCTTGGCCACAGAGAAAATAATGCATTCTCTACACACACACACACACACACACACACACAAACACACACACACAAACACACACACACACAGCCACACACGTGCACCAAGGTTTCTTCCACGGTTTCTTCTTGCTCCAAGTCATTTAAGGAATGATGAGGCTACTGTGTTTTCACTGAGACTCAGTTGTGATTTTATCTTTTACACAATGGACTGGAAAGTAATAGAACATGGAAAATGCTCTCAAATCACAAAATAATCCATATTCTTATTTAGTCCTGATGACCTCCAGTCAAGCAGATAGTTTTGCTTGTTGTATACTGAAGTTTTAACATGTGTGCTACTGTGTTTTCTGCCTGTAAACCTGTACTGGCAGAAAGTAAATGGAAGTCCACTTGAGGTGCTCCCATGGCCCTTCTGGAAAGTTTAAATGGCATTTTAAGATTCGCTTTTTAACAGTGATGCGGCCTGTGAGAGAACATAAAAGACTCTCCTTTATACCCTGCAACTTCCTTCACCAATGATGACACTGCTTTCTCTCATGCACCAGGGGACAGATATTGGAGTACTGGTTATATGTTTCTTTGCTGAGCTGCACTGAAGGGACAGGAACAGAAAAAGAAAAAAGTTGGAATTTTGATTTGTCCAAGTCAGACTGCTAAAGCCTCATATTAAATGGATATATTTTTACACAGAATGAACCCTGAAGATCATGTTCCCTATTACTTATATTGAAAGAAAATTGTGAAAGAATTACTTCTTAATGGTCAGAATGAACAAGAGGAAAGGAAAAACTGTTAGCCTTGTTTTCCCTGTTTCATTGTGTGTCAAAACATAATCACTGACTGAATTAAGTTGGGAGGCAACCCTCTTTTTTTCTGAGTTACTACTCTCAGGTCTCCACTGGTTAGCTAACATTAGTCTGCACTGCGCACCAGCTGGGCCAGCTGGGTGGGAGCCATCTAGTGACAGTGCTCATTCACATTAACCACTGTTAACTCCGTCCCGTTGGCTAGATAACATAACTGTGGAAACATCATGGCCACCCCTGGTCTCCCAGGTCTACCTGCTAAGTATGAGGCTAATTTTGAGCTGCAAAACCTCTTTAGCATTTTTTAAATGGTAGCGCCACTATCTGTGCTGCACTGCTAACGGTGATAACAGAGCTAGCAGCAATGCTAAAAAGGGTTTGCCACTCAAAATGATGGCCAGTGATGTTTCCACAGCAATGCTGTTGGGTTGGGACAATGTTTCTAGCAATTATCTCTGAATGAGATTGTCAAAGCTTCAGTGTTAAATATACCTCATGTCATATTTATCTCTGCAGCCTGTCACCATTACCACCTTCAATGTTTTCCTTGGGGTTGTGATGAAGTCAGAAGAGAGCAAAGATCACAGCTGTGTTTCCTCCTGAAGTTCTCGATGAGGAAGCTGAGACTAACACTGACCTGCACAGCTGAGTTAACTGCAGTAATCTGCAGGCTTCATATTGACTTGGTGATAATTGTTCTGTGAGCTTAATGAGCTTAGTTTACACGGCCAGCACAGATAAGTCGATGTGGGGAGGGTTTAAGCCTCCTGTCAATATGGAAGCTAACACCACAGACCTAGCTATCAGATTCACAGAAGCCAGCCTATTAATCATACCATTAATACCAGATTATACTATTGTTGTTAGGAACATATCCTATGTGATGATTCAGTCTCAGAGGAAGTTTAGTCTGAAAGCTGTTTGTAGTTTTTTTCCTGTGGACGCTGAATCATAGGACAGGCTATGAGAGGATAACACAATAACTAATGAAGTTTATTTAATTTCATCAGTCCACCTCATGAAAAGCCCTTTAATAAATATGGATTATAGTTTCTGTGGCAGTGCAGAGGTGCAGACAACACGATTTTTCTCACATTTTGTTAAATAAGAAAATATTTTTGTCACTATTGTTTAAGTTGTTTGATTACAAAGTATCAGTGCAGCTACATGGTATGTGGCTTTGATAATATATAACTGCTGTAAAATGAAATCTTGTCACAATAGCGTGCACTGTGTATAGCATCATGGCAGCAATTAACACCCAGATGTCCATAGCCAAGAATGCTATTTACAACCAGGGAGACGCCAATGCTGGGACGTCAACAAAAGCGTGTGGTTAGGTTTAGGCACCACACACAGGTTTATATCATATTTATATATCCCATGGCCTCTTAGCAACGTCAAAATAAGAACAAGAATAAGAATAAGTCAATGAAGTCTAAAATCACTGAGCTAAAGTTGACTCGCACAGGACTGAAACCCTGGCCTTCCTAACAAAAATCCTATACTTAACTTGCTCACCCACCACATCTTAATGCCTCTGTTGACTGTGTTGCTCTTTACATTACATCACCTGACTTTCCGGCAGTACTTTTAGGAGGTTTTTTCTGTGAATTTACCACTTTAATCTCAGAGTATATCCAAGATTGGCCTCTACCAGCCCTTACCGTGACCTCTCTGCCCTAATCCTAACATCTTTACATCTCAACATGTCAATGTGACAAGTACTAGCCAATCACAGCACACAGTGGGATCCATAATAACACATTGTAGGGATGGGTGTAAATAGCCAAACAGCTGTAGTGTAACTATCCTAATCCTGATACAAATAGACTTTCCAAAACAGTGAATTTGCTTCACAGTTGGTTTCATGTACAAAATATAGATAAATAGCACAATGAAACAAGAATTTTTGGCATTTTGTGTTTCTGCAAACCACAAATACATTTTATCTGCACGTTAGTGAATATATTGAAACTTAACATTTCAACAACACTGGGGTTATGGTTATAGTAAGTTAAAGATCATGTTCATGTCTGGGCTTAAGATACCTGGTTAGGGGGCACAATCCCTGCTGGAAAAGCAGTGCTGGGTAAAGATTAATCCTTTTTCGTAGCACTATCTCCAGCAGAGATGGATTGCTAAAAAACACCCATGTTTGGTGCCAGCACATTCTCACTCTGACCTCCTCACATATCGACATTTGGTCATGGACTTTCAACATGGAGATATGATGTGCAAGGAACCCTGGTTGCATTGGTTGCTGCCATTCTGGGACACCGTGTCACCTTCAGCCTGTTATATACATTATCTGTTTTCAAAATACACTTCCGTTTTCATATGAAATGTACAGTTTGCATCCAGTCTCTTTGAAAATAAATGCACAACGTCGGTACAACACTGCAAATTGATGTTTTGTTGCATGAACAACAAACGGATGTGATGACTTTCAGCCAACACACGCTTGTTGTTGGGTTTTGCCAACACACACACGGTTGGGTTTAGACAAACAAAAAAAACATAGTTGGGTTTAGGATAAAAGATCAGGGTTTGGCTTTACAATCATACAGGAAGTGAACACTGGCCCTCTGGGTGAAAGTTTGTGGTTGTTGGACCCATCCACCCTACTTGGACTTTCACCCCCTTAACTTACGTTGTTGTCCCGCCGTGTTTCCCGTGATGCTGCCAGGCACCATTACACAATAACAGCAACCAGCTGTGTATCCTGTCAATGTGAAAGAATGCCTTTTGACGTCGATATTCAATGTCTTCAGAGTGAGACCAGGTTGTTGGTGCCACTTGTCACTTTAGAGACGTTGATAAGACATGTATGAAGTGTGCAAATGTGGCATATTTTTGGTTTGCAGAAACTTATGAATGCCAACATTTTCATGTGGTGACTGGGCTGGAATAGATCACACAAGTTTTCAATGTTAATGTGCAGTCTGCACAAATAGCTTTTTAAATATGACTTCAGCCAAAGCTATTGAAAATATGTCATTAACTGGCCTTAGGAGTAATTGGAATGAAGACTGATAATGAAGGCAACGTCATAATGTTTTTCATGTAGAGGTATGCTCTGAGATGCTTCCTAGCACTCTAGGCTTTGAGTTAACCCTTGGGTCCTCTACAGGTCATCAAACCTATACTCTCTCCGCATCCACAGACACTGAAAGAAGCATCAATAGCTCAGCATATGTCCAACCATCTATCACTGCATCCGTCCTGCCTGTGAACAGTGCTCTGTGTCTTTTAGCCGCTTTCACCCTGAAAGATGTGACCCAAAGGGCCAGCCACGCAAAAATTCCCCTCCCCCTCCCTACCACACACCACCAGTTTTTGGGAGCCCCATATTACTGAAGCCCCCCCCCCCATTCGGCTCATAGATCACTGCTGACACATCAGTAATTGAGCTGGGATAGATAAGGGCCAGTGGACAAGGCCCAGAGGTCCTGACACCGCTGAAAAGCCAAGAACAAACACTGAGTGTCACCACACACTCCACTGCCTCTCACTCAGTCCATCTGTTTGAACCACGACAGGACTTTGGTCTGAGCTACAGTCGAGATCAACATGTCACCTTTTTTTGTATGTTTATTTGTAATTGGGTGGGGGGGTGGGGTGGATTGCTTGTATTTTGTGCTGAAACCATCAGTTGAATAGAATTGATCAATTTGGGGGAGGTGTGGACTCAAGTCACATGACTTCTACTCAGACTCAAAGGTGAAAGACTCAAGTCACAAATTTGATGCCTTTAGACTTGACTTGACAAAATCACAAAAAGACTTGCAACCTAACTTGGACTTTAACACCAGTGACTCGTGACTTCACTTGGACTTGAGTCTTTTGACTTGAAAATATTTGATATATTCCCCCAAGTCTAAAAATTAAAATGTATGTTGTGTGAAAACTGCCACTTTTTCCCCCTTTATTTTACTTTACATTTCTGTACTTTACTGAGCACCAGTTGGGAAAAAAATTATACCAAAGATAATTTAGTTCACACAGAAATAAAAAAAACGAATTGCAGTATGCAAAACGTACAGGAAAAGAGATTACAGATGGAGACGCACCAACTTAAAAAAGTATTCATGTTTTTAGGAAATTTAATTTCTTATTACTCCATTGCTAAAATAACATTATGTTTGATAAAGAGTGCATTATGACTTGTTTAGGACTTCAAACTCAAAGTTTGGGAGTGCAGACTTGATTCGAGACTTACTTGTTTTGACTTGGGACTTGATTGCAAAGACTTGAGAGTTAGTAGTGACTTGCAAAGCAATCACAGTGGCTTAGTCCCACCTCTGTTAATTTGTGCCTTTGATTTAGTTTGAACTCTTATTAATATGCCAGATCTGTATGTTATTTTCAGTCAAATTTTAACAATTTGATTATTGATTGTTTCAGTAAATAAAAGTAAAAAATTAGTTTTGGTCAGTGACATTTAAGTTTTTTATGTCACGCAACAACTGTTCAATTCAATTTTATTTATAAAGCCCAATATCAGAAATCACAATTTGCCTCAGAGGGCTTTACAGCATACGACATCCCTCTGTTCTGTGAACCCTCACAGCGGATAGTGGAAGCCTTTTACATGCATTGTCTGTTTTCAGAATGCATTTCTGTTTTCACAGGAAATGTACAGTTTACACACCGTCCCTTTCAAAATAAATGCACTATGTCAGTGTAACACTGTGAATAGATGTGTTTTGTTTTCTTCAACAACAAACACAGGTGGTAATATTTTGCCAACATATGCATGTGGTTGGGTTTAGGTAACAAAAGGATGTGGTTGGGTTTAGGAAAAAAGAACAGGGTTTGGTTTTACCATCTTATGGGAAATAAACACTGTATTTTGACTACTGTGTGAGACCAGGTTGCTTTGCACAGTTAGGACAAGTGTTGTTTTCCTTTGCCACAAGATTAGGAAGACATACCAGCTACCACATAATGTGCAATGAAATTCTCAGTCTACACAGTATTCAGTATCTGGATTCACTCAG
Source organism: Epinephelus lanceolatus (assembly GCF_041903045.1). Classification (NCBI taxonomy): domain Eukaryota; kingdom Metazoa; phylum Chordata; class Actinopteri; order Perciformes; family Serranidae; genus Epinephelus; species Epinephelus lanceolatus. Next base: position 4,613,057 of record NC_135745.1, on the reverse strand, counting down.
CTGTAAAGTACTGTTCAGTGTCTGGCTGGACTGACTGTAAAGGTAAAATGGCTTAAAACTAGGACAAACTGGGAAAAAAGCAGGCAGCCTGGTATGCTTTCACAAAGAGGAAAGTTACATTTACCGTTTAGGGGAAGGTGTAGGTGAATGACACTCTACGTTAGTTCAATCAGGATAGACAGATGAATGAAGTAAAGATAACATTTAATGCAGAATATGGATGAACAGATTAATAGATAACTAGAGCTGATTAATTTTGGACTTTGGCGCTGGGACACCAGAGGGAGATTTTTTGTGATCGAGGGACACCAAGAGAATTCCTCCCATGGAGTCCAGACACTGATGGTGAAGGTGGTGGATGATGGCTCTGAGGCTGATGGCTGATGGATGATGAGGCTAATGGGGCTGATGAATCTGTGAAGACCAGGCGATGATGCGGCGGTGGAGGGTGTGCACCATTGCAGCATGAGAGGACCATAGGCAGAAAAAGAGCCATATTCAAAATCAGTGGTGTAAGGTAGTTACAACAGGCCCCAGTGCATGCACTTACTGTATGATGGGACCTCGTGCACGCTATTGTGGATATATCCTCTTTATACATGATCAAACAGAGACTTAACACTGGACAGCATCAACATATTATCCAGCGATCACTGCATCTGTATACGACAAAACCAGACCAAACCCCTTTCCTCTCGGCCCACTGTCTCTATGGGCCCCCCATCTCACAGGCCCCAGTTCAACAGTACTGCCCTGTACTGTCTATATTTATGCTTCTGTTCAAAATGAGAAGCAGTAAAATGATAGGCTAACAGAGATGGTGTGCCGTTGTTGGTTAACTGTGAATCAACTGTCTGAACAGCTGATGACTCAATTAACAACCCCAGACAAGGACAGCTAGAAATAATGAGTGAGCAGGTGTGCACAGAGTGAACTGCAGAAAGTATGAGAGATAAATTACAGGCCTAAACATGTAAAAGTATTGTCCTCCTGACTGAACTTTCACAAGAGCTTTATCTAGACTTAAAGATAGCCAGCTGAAACTTATGATAATGTTCCTTAAACCTGGTAATTTTGGGTTAGGTTTCGCTCACCTTGGCCTTGGCAGAAAATAACATCGCTTCTTTTCCTGCCTCGATAGTGGGAGGATAAGTAGTTGTTTTTTGCTGAGACATCATTGCACTTCTTGCTGGGATATTGCCCACAAATTATTATTACCATATTTTAAGTCAAACGTGATCTTTTCCTAATCATAAGCAACTGTTTTTGTCCCTAAACCTAACCACCTGTTAACCACGACGTTGTTGCAACATAAAGTTTCAATTTTCAATGTATCCACTACATAATAATATACAAATATAACGTATCCATAATTTGCAGAGATGTACAACACTTGCCAGTAATACCTTAAGTAATTTATGAGGTAAAAACTATTTGCTGGTCCTCACATGTTAGTATTTCATTTATGTTTGACATTATTAATTGAATATAGTTGGGTTTTTTGGATTGTTAACTGAGCAGCTGAAGCATTAATCAAAAGACTACTCAATTATGGAAAAAAAATAATTGATTGCTGCTATATTTTTTAACCAAAGCATGTTATCAGCACTGTATGAATGTGTTTTCCCATTAGTGTTTAAAGTTCAAAAGCCAGTAAGGCTAACAGAGAATCAGGGTTTACATAAAAAGAGAGAGAACACGTTGTTAGCAGGACATACAAGCGTGATAAATTTCTGTTCGTCTTTTGTCACTGAATACGTCTGGGCCCATATGCTGGACTACAAAGCTACGTGAAAGCAGCGTTTAAAAAGCCAGGCCTACCACATTAAAGCCTATAACAATCTCTGTTCATGGTAAGTTATCACTCTCAATTAATCACCTCCCACAATGGGATTTCTGATGTGTTCAAGCCCCCTGAAAGCTGCAGGTCAGGCTGAGGGCAGACTGACTCTCAGTTCCCCATTCTCCATCCCCTCACTCCCCTTTCACTTTATCACATCTCTCAGCCGCTGCCAACTGAAGTGCCTTTACATTTTTCTTACTCCTCGAGCTCTCTGAAAGAATGAGAGAGTCAAGCATCACACACCCCAAAACAAACACAGAGAGATAGATGTAAGTGTGAAGATGTGGGGCTTTATGTGAAGCGAGGGCCTCTGTAGTCAGACTGACTGACTGGCTGGCTGGCTGAGAGCCTTTCTGCCTGATTAAAACCCCTCCCTGGTCATTCCACTGGGGCTGTAAGCCTATGAATGGTATTGTATTGTCAGGGCTCTCCCCATTCCTGCACTGCTGAATGGGTTTAACCACTGGTTTAGATTCAGTTACACGGTTTTGGTTGAAAGTGTCCCCCTCCCACCGCTTTGGACTCCATGGTTCCCTTGACTGACCTGTTTAGAAGCTGCCGTGGAAATGTCATGTTGCCCCTCCCATGGGCCGGACCGACATTCACTTTGATAGGTAACAAAAAAATGACTTGGGATGGGATTAAACCAATGGCTCTTTTTAACTACAATGAATTGCCAATTTATGGTGGAACGTAACAGTGTGGTGATGGAGGACTTTGAAGTGGAGGATGCGGTGATTCACTTCTTTACTATGTATGGGACAAGCACTGATGGGACGTTGGTAGAAAGTTAAATAATCTTTAAAACACACAGACACAAGACACAATTTCTGCAAAAGAAATGTTTTATCACTTAAGGAAATTTTGGAAACTTTTATTTATAATACACAAATATAATGTTCTACAGTAAACATAATACATATACACCACAGTTTGACCTACACTAAAAAAAAAGCCAATTTCTCCATTAACCTTATTTTCTTAAAACAAGGAACAAACGGCATTATTTTTGCACTATAAGATAATACTCAACCTATATGCAGCATAGGAAACATACAAGGGAAGAAGAAATACATGAATTTAAATAGTGAAAGTGTTTTTGTCATGGTGTGTACATGGGTTGTTAAACCAATAGTAGAAGAGGACGTTATGCCTACAAAAAAATGAAAAGCTTCTCTGTTCACCATAAAGCTGATCTTAAAGAAGTATGCCTTTGAAATGTCAGTGAGTCTGTCAGTTTGGTCAAATTTGTCAACACAACATGCTTGAGGAGGCATATGTTTATTGAGACCGATATGTTTACATTACTATGAGTCAACTGACTACCTATTATACTGTAATACATATAAACCTGGCCCCTGAAAAACACCCCCATATTTTAGTTTAATGAAAACAAAAGCATGCAGACAGAATAATGAAATACAAACAAAAACTAATTCAAATATATAATAACTGGATTGTAGATATCAAGGTATTACACAAACAAGTTGTTTGTTGTTTGCCAGACATACAAGAGAATGCACTCTCACACATCAATTGCATTAGATGTTTTCAGCTCAACTGGAGTGGAAAAACAATGTTAATTAAGCAGGAAGTCAATGAAAGTCAATGAAAACTCAGGGACAATTTAGTCTGGGGCCACACTGGGAACCTGGGGTATCACAGAGAATAAAACACACTTATTTTGAGAGTAGCTGTTGGTGAATTTGTTTGCTTTACTCGCATAGTTTCAGATGTCGAGCTCTGTATAGATGTTCTATCATGAAGATGTAGTGGCTTAAGGATGGATACGCATGTCAACTGGCTGGTTCATCAACACTTTGGTCCACAAAGGATGGCCATGGAAACTGTAGTATCCAGAGACTGTACCCTAATATTTTAATAACTCATTTTGTCTACTGCTCTCACTTTAGGAAAGAGGAAAATGTCTGAAACTGAATCACCTTTTCAACCAGAAGTCCTCTATGGTAACATTTACTAATGCCATCGCACTGAGCTACCCATACTGAAATTTAATATAGAGCATATATGCCCCTGTACATATATATATATATATATATATATATATATATATATATATCTATAACCGAAATGTCAATATATTTATCAAATCGATACATCCTCCGGACCATATATGTTAACAATATGCATTTAAAATATGTGTGCACGTTGTATGCTTATATGTTTTTTTCTAATTCATTTTTAACATCTTTTATATCCACATATGTAATATCAACATATATTACATCAGTGTAGTAGAGTAATTTTATAAATAAAATGTATATATGTATAAATTATGTGTGTAATTACAGCTTTATAAAAATATACAAAAGTTGAGAATGGCCATTCTTCCAAATATTTTTTAATGCTGTTGTCTTGAGATCACAATTAGATATTTCATTATCTCCAGAAAACAAGCTTTGTTATCTCATGATAATGACTGACTAATTTTGTTATCCCAAGAAAATAAGCGTTGTTATCTTGAGATTATCTTGTTACTACTGTTGTAAAGCTACCATCTATGCATGCTGGCATGGCGCTCCTGATCTCTGATAAGCATCTTAAATAGCCTTTTAAGAGGAAGGAACTGCTTGTAATTATCTCATTATCTCAAGATAACAAAGCTACTTTTCTTGAAATAGAAATTGAAAGACGTTTTGTTTTCTTGTGTAAACAGGTTGATTATCTTATTTTTACAGAATAACAAAGCTTGTTTTCTTGAGACAACAAAATAGAATACCGCCTTTAAATTTCCTTTGATAACAGGTGGATTGTCTCGTTATCATAAGATAAAGCTCATTGTCCCATTTTCTTTTGATAATGGGTTGATTTTCTTGCTATCACAAGATAACAAAGCTTGTCTTCTCAAGATAATGGGTTGACTATTTTGACATAACAAAGTTCATTTTCTCGAAATAACATATGAAACAACATTTTGTTTTGTTGTGATAATGGGTTGATTGTCTCAATATCACAAGATGACAAAGTTTGCTTTCTTGTGATAACAAAATTAAATAACCTTTTGTCTTGTGATAACAGGTTGATTATCTCATTATCTCAAGATAACAAAGCTGGCTTTCTCAAGATCATGATATAAAACAATGCTTCTGTTTTCTTGTGATAACGGGTTGATATTTTGTTAGCACGAGATAATTAAGATAGATAATGAAATAATGAACATGTGATCTCAAGATAATGGCCTGTAAAAAGTAATTGTAAGCACAGCTATTCTCAGTTTCCATACAAATACATTTATGTCATACATAGGCCTATAAATAATAATATATGTGACACACATGACAATAAATGTACAGTACTACACATGAAATAACACATATTTCATAGGCTAGACATGTAGGCTTCATATATTGTTTTTACATGTATATGTTTTTACTTCATATGGAAATTCAGTATGCATGTAAGTCCAGCTCTCTCTGGTTTTCTTATTCACTGTTTTTTAAGACATTTTTTATGATTAATTCTGGATAGTGACCATAATTACACGTTTAATTTGGACAGACACTTTGCAGTTATGCTGCCCCAATTAGTTGGGACAGGATACTCCTCTGTCGCAGCAGCACACAGCCTAAAAGGACATCTGCATTATTATGTCAAAACTTTCCAAGTATAATTCATTCACTGTAATGAAGCCAGTTCATTTACCAGAAAGCTGTAACAAACACTTACTACAGTGAATAATGGGTTCTCTGCTGTCTTAGTGTGCTACTGCTGCCAGTGGTTGACTGGTCGACTGAAAAGTAACCTGTTGCTTTGGTGCTTTTGTGGCACACAAAGCCTGGAGGAATGCCAACTCTCTAGAGGAATTCTCTCCATCAGTAACAGCTCACAGACACACAATGAGGGGCAGGGTGGAGGCCATGATGCAGACCTTCCTTTACATTTAGCCCCAGTTTAGAAAAGGAGAAGCTAAAACTAAACTTTCACTTACTTCTTTAATTGGATGCAACCTCTGTGGAACTGTATTTGGATGTCTGAGGGCCCCCTGCTATGCTGAAGGACTTTTTCAATACAAATTGTCAAGACCAACTTGGTTTAGTTATGGCTCCTTAAAATACTGGGGATTTGCACAAAGGAGGTAACTTAAAAGAAAAATACGCCAATGTGTTTCCTAAAAACACAGATATTCAAGTGAACACACACTCACACACAATCCATTTTCCATCAGTCCCCTAGTGTGCTGGAATAGGACAAGCCTATAATCAATTAGCTGTTCTCTCTTCATGTGGCTGTCAATTAGGCTGGACAGTGATTGGGGATATGACTGCTTAGTTAGCTGTTTCAGCTGCCCTCCTCCTCTGATTATTACATTACTTACAACTGGAAACCTAATAACAACACTTTTACTTGACATTTATTAGACAGATGCCTCCTACTTCAACTCTTAGCAACACATAATGGCCCCTCAATAACCAGCTCTCATTTGACTTTTGACTTGTGGACTTTGTGGAAAAACACCCCTCACTTGTCAGCACTCAAATCTGCATTAACAATGTCTTCATCACATTTCCTGTCAGCTTCTTTGAGGTGGTAATAATGACTTAGGCTATATTTGATCTCCTCCTGTATGGAAAGTCTTGTGAAGGTAAAGGAAAAATGCTACTGTGTATCAAGTAGACCTTTGCGAATTTTCTTATGATATTCTTTTTGTGTCATCCTTACCCAGTATTATGATACAGCCATACAGAGTATCGAATTATAATGAATACCTTAATCTCTTTCCAAGATCTTTTTTCTGGTCTCGCTGTTTTTGTATGAGAGACTTAAAGGGGCAATCCACCACTTTAACACATAAGGGTGAGTTTAGTTGTATACTACATTTTATTGCTCTGGAAGTACCTGGAAATCCAGATGCCCCACCCCTAGCAAATTCTAATTTGCACTGCACAGGGATCTGGCCCCGAAGAGCAGAGCCCGCTGACTTGCTCATCGGACCAATCAGATCAGTCTATCTGACAGAGGCAGGCTCTGGGCGGGCGTAACATGATGAGGACCATGTCCTTTCAATTTGGCTTTGGAAGAAATGCTAAGCCAACTGCACTTATCTTTTTCCTTGAGAGAGGAACAGAAGACTGCCCTAGAAGCCTTCACTTCCAGGAAGGAAGGACTAGGAAGGACTAACTGAGGCATTTGAAATGCCTCAGTTAGTGCCACCCCTTGGGTAGAAAGGGTGTGTCGGTGAGGGCCAGACTCAAAATCTTTCTAGATTTGAGTCTGGATTTCCAGGCTACTCTGGTAGGGCTTTAAAGAGAAACTACACCTATTTTCAAAGTTCACATGTTATTCCTATGGTCTATAGTCCAAAAATGCTAGTAAACACAAACAACTTTCTCCCAAATCCAAAAACTGGAGTGCTAAAACTCAAATTCAAATTTGTAATGTCATAAGGTATATAGACTGGAGCTGCTCCATAGACAATGAACAAAATATGGTCTAGATGACAGTAAGAGCAGCCAGGGGAATGTTCTGATCATGGGTACATCTTCTGTTTCAGAACTGACAATGCTGCAAAAGAACAAAGCTCATTTGTATCTAACAAAAAAAAAAAAGAAAAGACAGAAAACAAACATTATGTGGGTCCACAAAATCAGTCTCCCATTCATTGTCTAAGGAGCAGCTCCAGACTTTAAACCCAATGACATCACATGTTAAGGCCAAAACACACTGGCAGTGAACAGTGCACATAAAAAAAAAAATATGTTCCTATTATTTTCAATGTGCACACTCACACCGGGGCAGCTAGATGTGTGTCAGTGCTCCATGATGCTCTGCCTCCTGAATTTAATGCACTTTTCCACCACTTGCTCTCTTCTTGTACCAGCTCCTGTAGCAGCTCTTCCTCTCTACTCCTATGGCAGCTCAACTCCTCTCCTCACCATTGATGTATAAAGAGATCTCTGTTGCTGTTGCAGTATCTTGTGTATATGACAAAGAGTGGATTAGGAGAGGCTTGTTGAGGTTGAGAAATATCCCAAGCTAAACGCCCCACAGTCCTCACATTTTAAGGACCATAGCCAAAAACATACTGCCTGGCGAGTCATAGCTCTGGCTATCGGCTCATCTGGTGAGAAATCAACTTATATCAAGGGTGTCCACGCATGATTTTAAGCTAATGCAGAGGTGGAAAACTTAAACATTTTCAGTAAAAGAAGTAATAACTTTGTGTGGTTGTCTGTTGACGAACTGCAGCACCATGCGTCCAGTGTGTGTGCCAGGGGTGGCAGTTGACATGACGCACCACAGAGGTGCAAGTTTCACTTAACAAGTGAAACATGCACCACTAATCATTTTCAAAGCTAATCATTTTAGTGTAGGGCTGCCAGAGCTTTACATCTGTCCCACGGACAATATTTTTGACCTTATACACACTAACAAGACAGTGCCTAGAGGAAGATCAGCTCTGCTCTCAGGATTTCTGGTAAGTAGGCTATGATGTGAAGGTGCTGGTTATGGTGCCTTAGCAACCTCAAACGCATCCTGCCTCCGCACCCTTAAAAGTTGGCACAGAGTAGGCACAAGAGTAGCACCCAGCACTCGACCTCAAGTTTTTAAGGTGGTTAAAGACGTGGCATGAGTATGGCTCCTAAGACTATTTTTTAGTCAACTAAAACATTGAGTGAAAACTGAAAACACACTTAAATAGCAACAGCTAAAGCTATGCCAATACTCTTAAGTCCGGGGTAATCTGGTTACATAACCTAATTAATATTGCTGCCATTGTAGCAACTTGTCAAGAGATGGAACCAACTTGTCACTCAAAATGGTATGCCCTTAAGCATAACTTTAAGTCTTAATAAAATGTAAAGAGGTAAGTTATATAAAAATTCATCCCCCGTACAGTTGTCATGTATGTTGAAAGTAGCTATAGCGACCAAACTGCTTTTTGATTCATTTTTTTCCCACCAGGCTGTCATCATGTTTATTTCTGTTGTAAAGTTGTGTATTTCAACATGGCGGTCTGTGGGGGTTGGCTCGCTTATGGAGCCAGCCTCAAGTGACCATTAGAGGAACCACAGTTTTCAGCACCTCTGTATTGGCGTTATTTTTCATTTTTCAGCCCTGGAAGATGCTGCTTGATGTGGATAATTCTGCATCTTATCCACACTCCAACAATGATAACTGCAGACACACTGTCATTGTCATACTATAGTGAAATGAACAGGAATTGGATTGAAACCAGTGGATGCTAGGAAGGTGGAGGAACATACTGTTAAAAAGAGGACATAACAGCACTTTTATAATCTCTTCAGGAACATGTGACTTTATGCAAATAGCCTAAAAGATGAAATGCAAGTGTGTAAATAAAAACACTCCAAAATCTGGATTCAATAAAAGTAGCGCTCATTTTAATCCTCTGCAGTCTTAAAAACAATTAGCACGATACAAAAATGAAAAGGTGTAAACTGAGTTTATGTTTAATTTTCTCTCATCATTGGCAACAACCGGGAAACATTTACAACTCTTTAAAATCAGAAGATGAGTAATAAAATATAGTAATAATCATAATATACTTTAGTTTTATAAAAGGTTTTATGTGTCCTTGAGGCTGCTCTCACACATCACTGAGTCTCCATGGATACTGACTTTAGGTATATTTTACAGCCTGTTGAAGCAGCTCAGGAGGGTTTCCTACTACACGTCTGCCTCTCCTTTCACAGCCATACTCTATTGGTCTGCAAGAACAACACATATAGTGTCTGCGCCGAGGCTCGCTGTAAAAGTAATTGGTTTCATTGGAAAGTGGATAAAAAGCAGTGGCTGGTTGTAGAGGGCTTCCTGCCGAGTTTGACCGCTCCTGGGTTAATCACAGTCCCTCTGAGGCTGGAAGGTTTCCCAGTCAGCACTGGCCACCAGCCACAGAGAGCTCTGACTTACAGCACAGCCAGCTGCGATCAGCTGCAGGGAGAGAGGAAGGAACTGTTAAACAAGTATTCTTTAATGACATACAGTCTGTCATTCCTTGTATCAACATCCAATCACTTTTACACAGATGTGGGAAGTATGTGTCAGGTATACTGTATTTAGGAACATTTTTTACTGGATTATCGCCATTTTTTGAGCCTTTCTTTTGTAGAAATTTATGATGTTGGTGTGGTGATTATCAGCACCACACCAGCAGGCACAAGGATCATTTTTACTTTTTCATTTTCACTGAAAAAGGTTTAACAATGCTGTTCATCCAGCATACATTTTGAAAAAAGGAACATTTGTACTTTTGTACAGTTTGACAATGCTGTTCATCCATGTGTACATTTTGCAACACCAGTCAGTTGAAAGTATTTGTGTATTTATTCCTTTAGTTTGACTTAAGTGTTAATATTTATAAGGATGTAATTAGCAGTGTTAGCAGTGGGCAATATATATACATATATATATATACACACATATATATATATATATATATATAGAGAGAGAGAGAGAGAGAGAGAGAGAGAGAGAGAAAAGATGTAGGAATCCTGAGCAACAGCAACAGAAGGAACACAAGCAAAAAAATCTATCGATCTATCTGTCTATCTATCTATATATATATATATATATACATATATATATATATATATATATAGTATCAGTTTATTCTTTGTTAGGATCAGATCAGTCCTGATTGAATATAAGGTATAAATATTTTTTCAAAAGCCCTTTCAAACACATTAGTGCAACTCAGCCGAAACTCTTCAGTCAGTCCTTAACACATCCTCTTAGTTGAGTCAAAGTTGTATTTTTTAGTGATCTGACCATTCAGTTTGTACTGAAATCCGAAATAAATTGTCCTCTCAATACAAAGTTTTCCCTTTTTATTTGAAAAGACACATAACTTAAACGCATAACTTAGACACATTCAGCTTCCTCAGCTTCAAGCAGACATGTGTCTGGAGAATCATTAACGCTGAGGAATTCTCTGTGTGTTTTTCTTTCATTGGGAGAGGCTGAATCTGGGTTTATTCTCAATAAAAACACTCACAAAATTCAATATCTGCAGGTCCTTTTAGTGTTTTGCCCATTTCTTGATCTAGACCGCACCAACACTAAGTTTGTTTTGCAGTCTTCCCATTTCGACAAAACATGAGCTGCCATTTCAGCACCATAAACGCAGTATTTTCTGCATGCGGGCTTTTGTTTTTGATTGATTTGACGTCCGCATAATGCTGACTTTCTCCATCCCATCGGCTGACTGAAACGGCCTTTTTGTGCCACTTGACTCCCTCACACACACACAGCTGCATTTGTCTTGCAAATCCATCCCCGCTGCGCCGCGTTCAGACGAGGAAAAGAGAGCAGTCGGACATCAGTGAAGTTCAAGCCAGCGAACAAGCGGAGAGGCTATTCCATAGCAGCCGCCTTTGTCGATATCAAAACGGAGAGCTGGTGAAAAATGATGCATGCTTTTACACCTCTGAATCCTGGCAACTGACAGAGCAAGGGATGGGTATGGGGGGGTGGGAGTATAAAAACTAAAAAAAACCCTTTCCCTTCCCTGGAGGCTGAAGTCAGTGTCGAAGCGAACAAAAGAGCCCCGGTCTGAACGGGTTGAGTGTCCTCTAGCGCACGACGGGGATCAGCAGCGCAGAATGTAGGAGATGGATGGAGACGCACACGTACAAACGGCCGTGACTGAAATTTGCATATTTGTAATTTATCACTTTTTTGTTGAGTTATTCAGGGATTTTTTAAAGAGGTGTTTTTTGTTTTTGATTTTTTTTAAAGAAAAAAAAATAAAGTAGATAATTTGTCAACACAACTTTTCTGCAAAACAGTGCAGGAATCAGAGCCTGAGATCAGTCCTGTTTCCCTGGAAAAAAGCGCAGTGGTTATCTGCTTATTATATTTATGTATTTATTGCTTTTTGTCTTCCGTCTTGAGATCTGCTGTGGAATCACCCCAGTCTGCTTCATTTCCATATCTTTTCATTGGAGCTTCCTCGTGAATAGACTGTAATATTTCATGATGGGGCACGCAAAAGCTGTGCACAATACCTCTCATATCCACTCTGCTTTCAGCCGCAACAATGATCATAGCAAGACGTCTTTATGGCTAATTCAGTCAAAGGCGCATCTCCCGTCCTCCGGCGCGGAGGTCAGCCCGCCGTGTTCCGTCCACCAGGGGGGTTTTCATAGGCTATAGGCGGCCAGCTGGCTCCGTCACACGACACCACACACACACACACACACACACACACACACACACACACACACACACACACACATTTTACCGATATGAGCATTTTGTTATTTCTGAGAAAAAGATACAAAGTCATAAAACTGACCCCTTTTTTCAGTCAGACCAAAGACAAAGCCTGGACTACGCACTTTTTATTTTCCCCCGGAAACATTATTTGACTTGTCTCGTTTTAAACACAGTGATGACACATATTGGTTTTACTTCCAACACATCACATTAACACCCTGTATCAATAAGTTTCCTTTCAATATGTTGTTCTGAAAAAATAATTTAATATGTATTATGTTTGGATACGCGAGCGTGCTGAAAACGATGCATTTGCAGCTTCCATGCAAAGACAGTTCACATCCCACTTTTTATCTCCTATGTTAAACTGTTGGTAAAAAATAATGATGTCAGTTTTATATTGCAAATCTGTCAGTGGGTGCATGGTGTCGGGCTTTCCATCAGTCTGACCAAGACCTACTGTTAAAGTCATGCACGGGACGAAGCACTGGTCCTATTTGTTGCTGCGGCACATCACAAGACCCTGGTGCTCCCATGGAGGAGTAAAATGCAGCCAAAAGTAGATGCATTATCCCAGCGCACAGCAGGCGCACCTTTACGCAATACGGCGAAACTGCGTGATGGCTTGTTTCTAGCCACCAGCTTTTACGCATGAACGCACTGCACCCGAAATCAGAATTAATGGTGAGAATGCATTTCTAATAGGAAGCTCTTCTTGGTAAATTATTTGTTTTACATATTTGTAGGCATCCTCTCGCTTGTTCTCTCGCTGGCATTCACATTTCATTTGTACACTGCAGTTCCAAATGCGTGATTTTTAACAAAGCACAATTTATCGTGTGGACGATGAAAAAGTACATTTTCTGAGTAACTGATCTCATTTTATTCTAGAATTATAATTTAGTCCATGCGCACTCACTTCAATCCCACTGTGTACATGCGTTGCCATGGATATTCATGCGCCAAAACCCAAGTCCTTTGGAACATATCCAGGGTAATGCACCTCTCTTCGTAGCCAAAAATATAAAGTAAGTTCCCTAAAATGTGCGACAGTCCGTGTCATTAAGAAATAAAATCCCCCTCTGATTATTTACCCATTAATTCTTCTGTCTGAGCAGCCCAGAATTTTTTTTAATGTGGAAAGCTGTTCGTGCGCCCTGGAGCCACTTGTTGCCGGCGCATAAAGTTGGAGCTTTTGAGAAGTTAAATATCCCGGAAAGAACACAAGTTAGTATCTCAAGGGCTTCACGAGGACAAAAGACCAGCGCCTTAGCACCATATGCTTAATGGCTACAGCCGTCCAGCCTTTATTAAAGGCAAAAAGTGGTCCTTTAAAAGTTGGAAAGGCTCCTTTATTTGAGTTAGATGGAGCACTTGCGCACAAAACCAGAAGCGCGGATTGCCATTGACTCGCCCCCTTTCTCTTTCTTTCAGGAGTCTGAAGCGGCCACCGTCATCGCCCGTTTCACTCCAACATAAGCTTTTCATCACCCGGCTTTGTTCTCGGTGAAAGTAATGCTGCGAATCAAAGAGATGACAATATTTTCCATCAGCTTGGAGACCCTGGACAAGAGCCCTCGAGCTTTGGCAAAAATCAGGGCCGGTTATTCATCCTGTCACTCCGCACCTGTGGTCCCGCATTCAAAGTAGACAAACCTGTCCCTATTAACATTAATTATTCACAAACAACACAAAGGCTGAAATAGAGCAGGTTGAAGTCTGTTTATGGCTTCTAAATGTTTTATTCCTCTGAAGATGTGCCCAAAGCTTTTTTCTCTCCCTCGCTCGCAACCGAGTGCCTGTCTCTCTTTCAGCCTTGAGTAGCCCTACAGTTTGGATTTTACAATCGCAGCATCTGCTTAATCTTGCGGATAAAAATATGACACAAAACATAGCTAATAAAGGATTTGTTAAATCTCGGTAATGAGTGATCAACGCGGGAAACAATGGAGAGGGATGGTGAGAGCCGTATGGTTCCGGGGGCACGCGGGACAGTTTGCTCTCTTGTGGAGAAAGCGCCAGGTGATGGCAAGAAAATCGCCATTCCGAGGAGGAGAACACACCAAATCCACCTCCTTTCTCTCCTTGAAAAAAATAGAAGACATAAATTTAATTGGCTTATCAAGGCGCGGCGAAAAGACCTCGCTGTTAATTGGCTGGGGGCGCACAAAACAAACGCAGGGACATGTTTAGCCTGGCTGGCCCACTCTGCGCTTTCAGCCTGGTGTCACATCATTGAAAATGTGTTTTATTATTGCAAAACGTCACATGCTTTACAGTTGCCATATTGTGTCCTGGACAAAGGCTGATGGAACATTAAAGACGTGGAAAACGGTGCCAACCCGTCTCGAAGACACTGCAAGGGCCTCTCTCTTTGCTTGCTTTTAGGCAGCTGCTGTCCAGGGACTCGGGCGTAAGGACATGAAAAGAGACAAAGTTTGAACTACCAGGTGCATCCCTGGAGAAGACGGCGGAGACCGATCTGTTCCAGCGGAACAAGGAGGCGCTCATAAAGATGTAATTTAGATTGGAAGGTCACGTCTGAAAGAAAAGAGCGCACGGGGAGGAAGAATGATCTCAGCTACCTCCCCTCCCTGACACACAAGCTTCTGCTGCTGCTCTGTCAGTGCAGCCACAGCAGACACATGTTGGTTACCGGCGGCTCACCGCGTCCATCAGCCACCCTGTAAAGCAAATCTGAGTGACCGGGTGCCCGCATGGCATGGGACTGAGAGTCTGGGCTGGTCATCCTCACAGCCAGAGGTTTTAATGACTTTATTTCCGAGGCGAGATAATCTGAAAATCTTATTTGTAGCTGTTGTTAGGCGTCTTTCCCAGTGCGCTAACATACGGGTTTAAAGCGGATTTGACAGCATGAGAGGCGACACAACCTCTTACTTTCTTCTCATTAATGTATCAGTCAAAGCTGTTTAACTAAAGCTTCACACCGTCACGGCTGCTTTTCACAGCGGAAGTTTTAGATTTGACCTTTAATGACTTGTTAATCCAGATTTCAGCCACGGGTGCAAACCAATACACATATTCACAACCGCTGGTGCGTAAAAGTGCCGATCTCTGCACCCTCCTGCTATGAAGACATCAAAGAAAGGGGAAAAAATCATTATAATGATTGAAACCATTTAAAAGTTTCATATTTCATATTACTGTTCAGGTATTTTAAGCGTTAGAGCACCGAGTTTCATCCTTAATTAACAAATTAAAGAAAACCATTATATGCTGCAGGACTTCATCAATGTGAGCCTCTGAGCTCTTTAAAATGTCAATGCGGTAGAATCGTAACCTGACTTATACGTTGCAATATAATGCTAATTATCTGCTTGGAGCAGCTTTTTAACAGAAATAAACCTGGTGCAGTCGTCATACTCTGCCTGCCGTAGAAAAAAAATATCCGGGGGGAAAAGCCCTAAAATGCTTTAAGTTAAAGTAGTAATGGCACACTGTCAGAATACTTCAGGAGCCGCAGAGTCCCGTGATCAATATTTTACTTGCAGGTGAGTAAATGTATAATATCAGCAATACAAATATGTCAAAGTTAAAAAAAAATTTAAAACCCATTTTTGTTTTTTAAAAAAGACAGTCTCTTACAGAGTAAATATGCATTTACAATGATAACGCCAATGATTTTAACTTTTTTTTTTAAATATCAAATTTGGGTACTTTATTCTATAGAAGTGCATTATGATCTTGTAAATGACAGGCTAACAGCAGTGGATCTGAAATCTATATCAAAGTGTAAATATACGGTATCAAAGAGTGATAATCCTTGCATCACTTCCATCCTCTCTCTTATATAACAAAACATAAGTACATCTCAGTGGAGGTTTTTTTTCAGAAATGGGACTTTAAATATCTGAATTCCAAACATGTTGTCTGTTTTTTATTTTATTTTATTTTATTTATTTATATTTTATTGTGTTTACTATTCCTGTCTGAAATGCGACTGAATTCAGATTTTAATTTCAGGAATTAGAATTTATTCTCAGAATGCTGACATTAATCTCAGAGATAATAATATAATATGATATAATTAATCTTCCATCCTCCTTTTTGCCTCTTGCACAGCAATGCGGTTAGAGTCTAGCTGTCTGTGTGTCGTGAACAGCATACTGTAGGTATGAAAGCGCGCTTCCTGTCTATATGGTGAATCAGCGGCCTTTGAGCCCAGCGCCGAGCCTTTCTCAACCAAATTACTGCTTGGCGTGGCCCTCTAAAGTCCAGGCCTGCTGAGAACTAAAGGAAATAAAACCTGTCAGACAGTAAAATGGTCGTGTTCTTTTAAGCCTTGCCAAGCTCGTAGCCGGAGTGACAAGATAGCCGTGAGTATTTCAGCCTGTCCCTTCCGCTTGACTGCGACCGCACCAAAGGATGTAGAGAGGCGCTCTGCGCTGCGCACACTAAAAACCGTCAACGGCACAAAGGCGTTAAGGTGCGAGAAACTACAATGCTACCACTGTTTTAACCCCCGGCTCTGCTGCCGCACAGTCACACAGGACCCGACCCTCCTGCCAAAGAGATGAAGTTGCCCAGCATTGACTCCCTAACATTTGACTTTCTAATGGCCGTAATAGGATTACATGCTCCTGTCGCGCTGGTAATGAGGAGCGGACGGACTCACAGAGGACCCGGAGAGTCTGCTGAGGAAGAGAGAAAAACAAGAACTCTGGAGCTCCCGGAACCTTCAGATTAAAAGGCAAAAATAATATGGCATCCAAATTCAAATTAAATACCCGGTTTTCGTTTGCAAATCACAAAACAATCACCAGATAACAGTTATGATAAACAGAAATATGAGCTAGCCCACCTGTTGTGCTGGAGGTTTTTTAAAATCCAAACTTTCACAGTCCTGAGACTGAGCCTTGCAGCAGTGCTTGGCATGTCGCTTCAGCCTGGTGTTTGCAGCTTTTCGGGGGCCACATGGTTCATATATGCGACAGTGTGTTGGTGGTGTGGGGGCGGCCGCAGAGGAGGCCGTGGGGACACATGTTGGAGGGATGCCGCTACCACGGGAAAATCTGTCCCAGCAGCACCTGGCAGCACAGAGCAGCATTCAACAGCCTCCCACCATACTGCTGCACGCCCGCGTGCGCTTTAAACACCTTCAGCTGTTGTGGGTATACAGTCCTCATTAGCATTACCATTTGCATATTTATGTCACAATATTGGGCCGTATTAGAGTGGGTCAGCTTCCCCTTCTAAATCTCATTTCGAATGAAACAGTAGTTAAAGTGCGTCTATTCACTGGGTGACAGGGTTGCACCTTACAGAAGGTAGTCACCATAATAATATGTCAATATGAGGCATGATATAATGCTTCATTCATTCACATACCAGCAAATGTGTGTGCTTTATGGACAATAATTATGTGACCAACCTATACATTGATATAAAAGATCAGGCTATGATCTGCTGGTGACAAAATAGGCACTGTTTGTAACAAAAAATACAATTTGTGCAAGTAAATATTATGTTTAGTTTCAGAATGGATACTTTGCATTCTAATCTATTTCTCCAGAGTTAATCTCCATTAAACCATCTGTTGTTAGTTGGACAAAAAGCTCCAGGGGTTTTCACATCGAGTGGACTTCAGCAGCTACTGGAGTTTGCACTAGTACGTTAACCTTGTGTTGTTGTCAGGCTAATGTTGCCAAGACATCTTATTTCATATTTGACCAGACAACAACAATAATATATATATATATATATATATATATATATATATATATATATGTGTGTGTGTGTGTGTGTGTGTGTGTGTGTGCATGTATGTATGTATAATAAAAATGACAATGAAAGTTTTTAATCAGTAAGTGCTTTTATTTGCAGATTGAATATAAATATAAATCATTGTACAACGATATAAAAATATTTCTCTTATTTATTGTAATTAAATTAAAAACATAAATTATAACTTGTGAAAAAAAATAAATACATGATTGCCAGTTGCCTGAATTAGAAAAATAAAATTATCAACATGATAAAACTATTTACAACATTGAATACAATATCGGAAACTGTACAATAAGCTCACATGGTGTTCACATTTTTTTGCAATGCGCTTTCAAAAGCGCATTAACACAATCCACTTCACATTTACAATGTGCGTTTTACAGAAGGAGTCAGAGGAACTCTGGTGTTTCTGTTTAGGCCACCAGGCCAAAAGGAGGCTCGTTTTCAATGTCCGTGAGGCCTGATTTGTTGTGCAGCTTTCGGGGGTCTTCCGGTGTCCAGACTTTAGCGGTGCGGATGATGTTCTGCTCTCGGAGTTGCTTTTCATCCGACCAGGACAGAGAGTGACCGGCGAGGGGAGGCAGGCCGTAGTCCGGGTCGCTGGGGGAAGGAGACCCTGGGGAGAGAAGGGAACAGGAACATTGTTGTTAGTTTTTTTTTTTTTTTTGTTTTTTTTTCTCAATTTTAGTTTTCATCATGTTCATCACCAGGACTATGCAGGCTCGTATCAATCCCAGTTATTGCATGCGTAAATCTGTGGCTAATTTGCGTAAAAAGTTGATCTCATCTTTTCCAGCCCATCACCACTAATGCGTCACTTGTCAAGAAAAACAGCTGAATATAGATGTATGGTCGTAAAATGAACCTACTTGTTCCTCTGTGACAGATGATGACCTTCTTGGGCTGCGCGTGCGTCTCGCTGCTGGAGTTTCTGATGGGCAGATCAGACTGCACGAGCTCGGCGAGGAAGTTGATGTAGCCGATGGCGAGCCGCAGAGTGTCCACCTTGGAGAGCCTCTTCTCGTAGGGCAGTGTCGGGATGTGGGAGCGGAGCCCCTCAAACGCGTCATTGATGGACTGCATCCTCCGCCGCTCCCTGACGTTGGCCGCCTGTCTCAGCTGCTGCATCTCCATGTCAGACCTCATCCGCCTCCTCCGCTTCAGTAACGGCCCGCCGTGATGGCTCATCTGAGGGGACAGATCCGGGGTGCTGTCGGCGCAGCCGTAGGAGAAGGTGGAGGATGAGGAGGAGAATGACAAGTTGCCGATGTCGTAGTCTCCATCGTGAGGCGCTGCTCTGCTGCCGCCGTCTTTGCTGTAATAGTCTTGGAAGTGACTGGCGAGGAAGTCGACGTCGTCATCCAAAAAATCATCAGTGTCCAAGTGTCCGTCTCTTGAGGACTGGTCGGTGAAAAACTCGTCATCGTCGAAATAAGGAGGGGAGGAGAAAGAGTCGAGTCCAGAGAAAGGGTCCAGCACACTGTCCATCTTTGTCCCCGCTGCTGCTTTCTCCTCTTGTTGCACTAACAATGACTCAGTGTTCTTTTATCAACTCGCTGCTCTGTGTTCGCTGCTCACGGTCAACAGTTAGTTCTAGTTGAAGAACCGGCACGCGAGGATTCTTTATAGCGACATCCATAGTCGCGTGCCGCTTGCCAGGAGTGCCAACCAATCACAGCTCTGTCCGCGAGGCGCACCTCGGGATAATCCCCCAGAACACCACGCCTCCTGTCCTCAACTGTCCGGGTTTCAGCTAACATCTCAACTCTGCACTGACACCGGCTGTTCCCCGCACCAGACCCGATCACAAGTCACTCCATTTAGAGTTCCCTTTAAACGAAGCTTTAAAATGTCCTCTCCAACAAGATTAAAGTAGCCTAGTTGTTCCCTCAAATTAAGGACACTGATCAGATTACATTCCCCACGTGATGACTCAGCCTTTTTTCCTTTTTACTGAATAGTAACACAATGTATAACCATATGACTTTTAGCGGAAAACTGTTCTATTGTGAATTACAATATTTTAGGTAGGCTACCATAAGTTAACGTGATCTCGCAGTTGTCTGACTACAACAACAGCACAGTTTCTCTTCCCGGGTGACCAACAGGATAAACTGTTGCAGGATATATCCATTCAAATGCTCAAGCCACTATGCAGTAACAGTTTCACAAGAGTTTTTCCACTGACCATTCAAACATAAGATGCCATTAAACAGCCACGATGGGTTTACGCTATTTTAGTTGTAAATCTTATCAATATTTTAATATAGCCTGTAGGAAATTTTGATCCCCTGCTACCTATGAAACGGCTGTAACAGGAGACTGAGGCCGTGTGAGATCACGAGAATAACGGTGTTATCTCCTCTTATTAAAGCAACAGGTGTCGCTGACAAAATAAACTTTCATAGCCTATTATTAAAGAGGAGGAGGTGGTGCAAAACTCTGACGTCAGTTGGAGTCCCTGTGACCAAATGAGTATGGTTCTGTGCAACAGATGCATCCACCCAGAAACCAGAAACTTAATTTAACTGAGATGAAGACTTCTTCTTCTTCTTCTTCTTCTTATTATTATTATTATTATTATGTTTTATATATTTATTGTTTTTATATCTGTTTCTTTACTAAATCAAATCTAATTTAGATTAAATTTTAAATTAAATATAAATGAATTTAACACATAACGGAAATATTCTGTTTGGAAATGGAAGGGCATAAATAACGCAAGACACTGCAAAAAGCAACATACTTAGGTTTAACAAAGTTTTA